>NC_136765.1:13969910-14569910 GCF_947034865.1 Barbatula barbatula | reverse complement strand
AGAGAGAGAGAGAGAGAGAATGGAAAAAAACTATAATAAAATGCAGTCTCTGTTTCATCAGCATAATGTTAAGGTATTTATGGTGAGTGCCCTATGGGTGAAAAATCTTGACTGTATATTATTTATGATGATGACAGCAATTTATGACATAAATGAACACTATTAAAATATGGATATACTGCTGCAGTCTCTGATAGTGTTTATTAAAAAATAAAAATTCTGTCAAAATTTCCTCACCCTCTTGTCCTTTCAAACATGCACGACTTTCTTTCTTTTGCAGAAAAAGAAGACATTTTGAAGAATGTTGGTAACCGAACCCCTGCGTTACCCATTCACTTGTGTTGGTTTTGTGTTCATATAATAGAAGTGAAAAGGTATCGCCATTGTTCAGTTACCAACTTTCTTCAAAATATCTAATTTTGTGCTCTGCGAACATAAAGAAATCAGGTTTAAAATGACAAGAGTAAAGAGTAAATGATGACAGAATTAAAATTATTCCTTTAATATCTCAATCAGTTTCTACTTTAAGGAATAGTACACTCCAAAATTATAATAATAATAAATACTAAACTCTATTATGATTTCCCACTTATGTTTAGTTAACGTCATAACTATTTTTTGTGGAAAATAAAAATAGAATTTTTACCCAACAATTTTTCAAAAGATATTTCGAATAGGGACCATATAAAGCTCCACGAACACATACAATTATTTTAAAAGCATAAACTAAGTGATAACATTTATATTGTGAAGAGAGCTGCACTTTACGTTCATGGTTTTTAGTGAATAATGACATACATTTCAGTGTAACCTTCAAACTAACCAATGTATGGCTTTAGAAGACTGAATATACAGCAGGTCAGGAAAGGAAATATAGCCACTAAGTATAGCCCTTTTACGGTTCTTCAGACAGTCAGACAGACATGGACACTGAAGTATCATTGCATGCGTGAATCTGCTTGAAAATTCTCCTCTTATGTTAACAGAATACCGGTTTGAAGGGAATTATCATTTCAAGTGAGCCGTTTCTTTATGAGTTTTAATGTGCCTTTAAAAGCATCCCCAAGACGTTTCACAAACAATTCCCTGAATACTACAGCGACTATTCACGAATGCCCAACATTTTTTTTAATCCTAATCATAGTTGCAGTTCAGTTGGCATTTACATGACACGCAGGTGAGCCACTACCATGTGGATTTAATTAAATTACAGAATCAATGAATCAATCAGCCATCGCCATCTGTTTAAGGACAGATGGTGCTGTAAATCAGAGATTGGAGGGACTGCAGATGCTGTTTAGGATCCTGAGATTTTTGGCATGTGAAATACAATAGTTTTGACACAGGTGATTGTAAATGTATAACAAGCATTTATCTGAAAAACGCACAAAGTACACAGTGCAATGATATTTGGTGTACTCCTGAAAGTACCTGTCACATTTGCTTCAGAAACTGTCCGGGCGCTGGGTTCATTATTCTGAGATGCAAAAACGAGTTGATTGAATCGTTAGAGGACCAGTTCAATGACTCAGGGATGATGAGACTTCTCACTGTCGACACTGTCTACCACCGATAAGCTCAAGGAGTGAAACCTGCACGGAAGAAACACACCGCAGCCATCTGACGGATGACGAGGTGTCTGCTGGCATTCTTCTGCGTCTGCCAGATATTGCAATGACTAATGATAAACGATAGAGCCAAGCTGAGTAAAATTAATATGATGCTAAATAATACTATGTGGCACTATGTGTCTACACGTCGAAACCTTTATCTTGCATCATATTGCTGGTTACAAAGTGTGGAGGGGGAATTTCAGCACCTGCAAATATTAGCATTTTGTGATCTGTGATTTAGTAGCAATTTCTATGACTAATATCACTGTTACTATTTACTGTAGGGTGTAGGATTATCTCACCTCATGACGTCCCATAGACATGACATTGTGCAGCTTGCTTTGAAAGATGTGCTAGTTTTCTAAGCAATTTAACTTGCGATTTTCTCTTGGTGGATGATAAAACAGGCAGAACTACATTAGACTTCTTTTAGAAATGTTAGAGGAACCTGAGCCATATCTAGAGACGTATATCAAGGATAGCAGTGCCCTGGCACCACCCACGACACCTTAGAAACCTGGGAGTTTTACACAGGCAAGGGGAAATCTAATTTTCTGGAGCAGATACTGTATATTCAACATAATTTCTCTAAATGCCAATATTTTTTTATTGTGACGCAGGTAATCGTGATTTAAAAAATAAAATCATTCTACTTACTGCCAAACATTATGTGAAAAAAAATATCCTTGATATCTTTAATATTGACTAAAAAAGCCATCTCTAAAATTTAAATCATAGTGAAATCAATGGTGGAAATCAAACTTTGATTCTTGTGATCTTAAATTTTGAATTTGAGATTTAAAGGTCTAGTGTGTAATTGTTTTGGAGAAATGCAATATAATATACATAACGATAGCTTCAGAGGTGTATAAAGACAATTATATAATTAAGTGTTATGTTTTATTACTCTACATGTTGTTTCTATAGTAGCCTTCAACGGTGAAACTGCTCTACAGAGCGTGATTCGTTTTTACGTCATCTTCTTCAGCGTGGCGACATCTTATTTCTGTGTCAGCCACAGTTGTGCTTCGAAAGGGAGGGGTGGTGGAGTGAGCCATTGGTTGCAATTCGCAACCCCATCGTCAGATGCTACTAAATTTAATACACTGGACCTTCATTTCTGTTTACTTGGTTTTAATGTTTGTGTATTTGCAACACAATCTCACAGGCATTTGTGACTATTTTACTATGACCAATTGGCATGAATGTCACTGTGTTGTTATTATTTCTATGACAGATTTATGGAAGGCAACTTTGTAGCTAAAACAGTTGTACTTTTGTCCCCAAAACTTAAATAGCTTTTTGCACCTTTTTACTGACAGACACACTGTAGAAATTCGCACAAAACCACCAACTTGTAAAATATTTACGATCAGGTTAGTACTTGCCATGGAGCATTGAGTTGGACGTCACACTGTATCTAACTATTCAATAGGCCTGTTCCAGTCTGTGCTTCAGCCTCCATCTCCCCTGTACTGGCAGCCTCATTAGAAAGATGCAGCCTGGCTGTAATGGGAGAGCTTGAATGCAGGTCGTTCTGTGTCAGCTGTGACTTACACCGCTAAACAAAACACACACGCATACAAAACAAAACAAGCTTTAACTGCCAGGATGTTGTGCTCTGGGGAAATGACAAAACTAGGCCATCTGTGTTTGAGGTGCAATCACTGCCATTTTCTTAAGAGTAAGCTCTCTCTCTCTCTGTCTCTCTCTCTCTCTCTCTCTCTCTCTCTCTGACAGGAGTTATGGTCAGTAAGGAGGCAGGTCGGTGCACTCTGTCAAGCTCAGAGTCCGACTCGGAGTCCGGTGGTCCTTCGCTGGCAGGAGATAGTGGCGGTCGCAACACAGACACAGTACGCAAGCGGAACAAAGCCCTTCAAGTACGTTTCAAAGACATCTGCGATGCTCAGAATGAGGCCGCCCATCGAGGTGCACGGGATCGTTCGGTTTCCTGCAAAGTAATCCACAGACGGTACATGACCATGCCCGCACGCAGGTCCATCCCAAACGTCACCAAAAGCACAGGTGTGCAAACCTCTCCCGACTTGAAGACACGCTATCAGACTTTTCCCTTCGAACGGAAAAAGGGTAACGTCATCAAACACACCGCTTTGGTGGAAAACTACCCGGATCAGAATAACGGATTTCTGGGTGGCATAAAGGGTGGTGGGGAGCAGGCTGGGTGCGACGGCAGGGTGCAGCAGACCAGAGTGCTGCTCCACAATACGCCACAGTGCAGTACGGACTTATGCGTCGAGCCGGACTGCTCGGATGGAAAGCTCTGCCCTAATCCGGCATGTCAGGGTGGAGATAAGGACACAGTTTTGGATCAGTCGGACGCGAGGACTGGGGTTGGCATCCCAGGGAGTGGGTCCAAGCACAAAGGATTATCCAGTGGGAGAGAGGTAGAGGCGGGCCAGCAGTCCAACTGTGCCAAGAATGCCTCCTCTACGGCAGATCCACCTCTGCAGGTCAGAGGTGACTGTTCAAAAATTTCCGGCCCTATTGCGTGGACGTCTTTGACACAAGTGGAATGCCTGGAGAGTCCCTCGGGAAGCTGCAAACGAAAAAAAGATGCTCCGCAGCTGAACGGCTTGCAAGCGCAGTCTCAGGCAGCTTTGTCTCATTCTGCCAGCTGTGCTTCCCAGGCCCACATGCAGGCTCACTGTCACAGTACTCAGAACTTGGGTACTGCAACTTCCCAGCAGGGCTCAGGGGGGCAGTTGATTGCTCTCCCCGGAGCGGATGGGAATGTGAAAGCCAGGCTCCAAGCCATGGAGACTGTGATCAGTTCCAGTCAAGAAACCATCAAAGTGCTGTTGGGAGTCATACAGGAGCTGGAAAGAGGAGAAGCACAGCGAGAGGGGTAAGGCATGGTCTATATAAAATATTTACTGTTCATCTGCTGTATTTATCCGATGTTGTGTAATAAAGAAAACAATGCTAATACATATAGCATTACATGTATTTATGGAACTACTGAATATAAGGTATTGGAAACATTTCCATTGTTATTATTGCTCAGGAAAACAATACATACAAAGCCGCGTGCCAATTTGAAGGTTGGATCCTCCTTCGAAAACTTTAAAAGCATCTACAAAGAACAGGGACTTAAAGTCCATAAAGGTCAAATCAAAATAGGCAGTCTATCCTATGGAAGTTCACAAGTTTTTAAAAGACATTTTTGAATTTTACTTTAGAGTATATAACACATTGCTGTAGTCTACATTACCCAACAGTATATCATATTAACCAACCTTATAAATAAGTAAAATGCAACAAACACAGTATTGCAGCAGTAATTTTAATGCAAAACACCATATATATATATATATATATATATATATATATATATATATATATATATATATATATATATATATATATATATAAAAGAAAAAAGAGTAAAAGGACCCATTTATACAATATACACGTTTATCCAGCCCTTACAGATGAATCTGGGGACAGCCAACATATAGAATGCAGATTACGAAGGATGCAGCCTCTAAATTGGGATGAAGCAGCAATTCATAAAACAGCAAAAATGTAAGAAAGTAACATAAAATTTGCAATTTTTGGTGTTGTGGTTAATACATTGTATACATTTTTAACATGCAAAATGACAAAATAACTAAATAAAGTTGACAACTGAAACCAACTGACTGACACAAAACACAATTTTCGATTTAAATCAGCCTTCATCATAATTAACAATTTAAAGGTGTCATGAACTGGCCTTGTTTATGGTTTTATACTGATGTACGAGGTCTACTTACGACGTTCGCATGGTTTTTACAGTCAGAAACATAAAACTCAATAAGTAATATGCTATTTTCTACTATTTTTTAAGGCCGGCTCGACAAATGCTCGATGCTAATGGTCGTGCCACATTAAAGACTTGGAAGTAAACGGCCACTGCTATGATTGGATAACAGTTGCGTAGTAAACCTAGTTAGAGCCTTCTGTGAATCTGGTTAGACACATAACGTTAGGTTACACATTACCCCTATTCGCACGGGATTCGTATTATCTGGGGACCTCTTGTGATTTAGAAATTACCTCCCCACATCTGTATTTCATGTAGCGCATTCGCACGGGATACATGAAGCCTGTGATTTTACTCAAATCTACTGATTTATTTTAGATTAGATTCAACTTTATTGTCATTACACATATACAAGTACAGTGTAACGAAATGTAGTTTAGGTCTAACCAGAAGTGCAACTAGCAATCGCAGGATATACAGTGAATAAATACAGAATGCAATATTAGAAAAATATTATACAGTGGACATGGACTATGAAAATATTTTACAGTAGGTATGTAGGTATTTCCAGGATGTGATGGCAAGGCTTTGCTGATAGTTTGTATAGCCTATAGTTGTATGGTGTTGTATGGAATGATATATGACCGATCACTGGTCTTTAATGTCACAAGTAAACAGACGGGAGACTCCCAGCCAAAACGACAGAACCCGAAATAATATCAAAACAGCATCCAAACACTTCAAAACAGCCTCCATTATTTGCAAACGGTGGATAAAACCTTGAAAAATTATATACGAGCCAACCAAAACACAGAGATGTCGATTCACACGGGACTAATATTATCACAGGACCTTGGTGTTCGTAAATATATGGTAGGTAATATGTGGGGGAATGTTTTACTTTACAAATTCCAGACATGGCCGATTCTCACGGGATTAAGATCACAGACAACCTCTGTTGACTGGAGGTCCCCAGGTAATACTAACCACGTGCGAATAGGGCTATTATCAGGGCATGTCAAGCGATCTCTCACAAAGCAATATTGACGCATAGTACAAATATTTTTTACTCACATAAGATTGCTGCGCCATTCCCATCGGATCCAATATGGAGGGCACAGCACTGCTTTTTACTTTTAGTCAAAACAAATTAATGAATTAATTTTTTAATTCAATTGGTACTGGTCTGTTGTCGTTTCTAAATAAAAGTCTTATTACAGGCACTGTCTGTGAGGAGTTAAAATGGGCTACAAGCCTTAACTTAATGCTTCAAGTTTTAACAATTTCCGGACAATTTCCATTTTACCTTTTATGTTCAACCAACCTCAGACCTTTCTTAGTGACAATGGTATCGATGAAAAATTTCAATCTGGTTTTAAATCTATGCACACTGTATGTGTTACGTGTTATGAATGACATCTTTCCTCTGCATTTGATACAGTTGATCATAATGTTCACCAGTCCAGATTAAAACACTGTGTGGGATTGCTGGGGAATGTCCTTAAATGGTTACGGTCATAGACGATTTTCTGTCCAATTGGGTAATGTCTCCCCATCTGAAGCGCACTTATCCTGTGCATCAGAGATCCATTCTTGCATCTGCTCTCTTCTCACTCTATATGTCCCCATTAGGTTCTATCTTTAGTAATCATGGGGTTATTCCACTGTTATGCAGATGACACACAGATATACATACCGTTGAAACGTAATGACAATACTGCTCTGATATCTCTTTTTGTCAGTTTAGAGGGGGTTAAAACTAGGCTTTCCCAAAATGTTCTCTTCTTAAATGAAAGTAAAACTGAGTTTATTATCTTTAGTCCCAATGATAATTGTAGTACTGGTAATATCTTTACCAGTAGTCTTTCTGATTTCTCTACATCCTGCGTTAAAAATGTCCTCGATTTTACTCGGTAGCAAACTAAAATTTGAGAAACAGGTTCTAGCATACTTCAGCTACGCTTGCTGGCCAAGATTAAACCATTTTTGTCGGAAAAAATGCTGGCCATCCATGCTTTTGTTACATCACGCTTGGATTACTGCAACTCTCTTTTCCAAGAAATATGTTCCAACAAAATTAGTATGACAGTTTCGAGGACCACATCTACAAAAATATTCCACTTTTACATACTAAATTATTCAACATTTACAAAAATGTTTACCCAAAGATGAAAATTCTGGCATCATTTACTCACCCACAAAAGAAGATATTTTGAAGCATAACCAAAAAAGGGGCGGTACCCATTGACATGCATTGGTTTTATGTTCGTACAATAGAAGTCAATGGGTGCAACAGTTGTTCGGTTACCAACATTCCTTAAAGTATCTTATTTTGTGATCTGCGGAAGAAATAAATTCCTATAGTTCTGAAATTACAAGAGGGTGAGTAAATGATGACAGAATTTTCATTTCTGGGTGAACTATCCCGATAAGACTTTCATAAGTTTTCAACTTAATGTTTGAAATTAATATAAAAAGCTGCTTTCAGTTTTTCCTAACACATTTGTTTCACCCATATATAAATCGGAATATTTCTTTATTGGGTCAGGAGTTATTAATAAGTTGGGTGGTCCAAAACATTTGTGTAATTAAGCAATCCATTGGTATAGCCATTTCCCTGCACTTGTAAGAAAAGCTAACAGAGTTCTATTGTATTACTATTCATTTATCAGACAAGGTCACGGATAGACAAAAACCCTTTCTAAAATTATCCATCATACCTGATTTATGAAAAAAGGCAGGTTCACTAGGGAATCTTTTCTATTTCAGCGGATTGAATGTTTTAATTTCACTACATTTATGTTGTCAGTACCACACAGCTTTAAAACTGGCACCGTGTACATCATAAATGCCCATTTACTGCATAACAACCGTATCTATCACGGGTGACAAAAATCAGGGTTATTGGTTGCAGTGACTGTTGAAAATGGAACCTGGGAAGCAAATGAGGTGAAAACACGCTTCAGAGCCTGTTAAAAGCCACTTGCACGGCGACGCGGGGACACTTCAATGTCAGATGTCATCCTGCATTCACAGTACCTGATGCTTTCCACAGGCGTAGAGCCAACCTCACTTCCCCTCTGACAGCATACGCAATGAGAGGAAGAACTCGATACAATCAGTGCTCCTCATGTATAATAATGTATAATGCTGTGAGGTTTGGAAGTGCTTTGCTCCGGTGTTGTCTGGACGTGACAGTTTATTTAGTAATGGTCGATACAAGGGGTTCTGGAGATAATTAGAGATTAGTAATCCCTGGTAAAAGAACAGCCCAAAAGAACAGTTGGGAGTTGCTTTCCTCTTTGTTTAACAACTTTACTGAAATTTTCAGTAAAAAGTTAAATGTTATTTTGGGGCAGATTCATCGGACGCACGCACCTGGCCCTTTCGGTCTGTGTTTGTGTTAATAATCATACTTATGTTAATATTTTATCGTATAATAATTTGAGTAAATAAACAATTTGTAGATTTTTTTGTATTTTAATTTAATTAAATAAACAATTTATTTAATGGGTCTTGTAACTTTGTCGCATTTAAGTTTAGCCAAGTTACGGTTCTTCTACTGATAACCCAAAATAATACTGGCTGGACACTTTAAACTTGCTAACTAATGTAATTTACCTGTTATTTATTTAGCTTGTTATCATAAATAATCCACAGGGACTCTATTCTTTGCGGATGTGTAGCGGAAGTTACGTTTAGACCACAAAAACATGCATGCACAGTAACATTTATATATGTTACCGTGAGGGAACAGTCGAGGCCGGTGACGCGATTGATAATGAGTGTCAGTTGCGCGTTGCACCGGTCTCGCATCTTTCACGTAGGAGCTCTGGGAGCATGAAAGGACGAGCGACAGGAAGGTACGAGAGAGGACCAGGCCTGGACTTTATGTTCTGTGCTTGTGTGGCCGGCAGTCGACCATGAGGGAGCTTATGGATATTTTTTACATTGGTGCCGAAACCGGGGAGAAAACAGGGACATGCTGTTGGAGAGCCCTCGCTGAGGGGGAGTCCGGGCAGCTCGGACAAGGGCTGGGTGCTGGGGAGCAGCATCGGATGGGACGGGCCGTGCTCCTGGGTCGAGGTGGGGTGACTGCCGTCCGAGAGAGAGCAGAGGAGTCGTCGCCGTGGGCCGGAGCCTGCTGCCGTTCACTGTGAAGGGAAGGAGCAGGGAACGGAGGAGGATTGAGCCGTCCACCGAGCGTACAGTACCATCGCATAGCACCACGAGGAGGAGCTTCTCGGCTGGCTGAGGACCGAGCGACAGTGTGTCGGGGAATCGGACCAGACATTTTTTATGACGATGCGACGAGAGAGGACCAGGCCTGGACTTTATGTTCTGTGTTTGTGTGGCCGATAGTCGACCGTTAGAGAGCTGCTGACATTTTACTTTCGGTTTGTTTATCATATTAAAAGTCTGTTTTATGGTTGCCGGTTCCCGGCTCCTTCCTTCCTTTTATGGATCTTTGTTAAAATGTGGTTCCTTTGAAACCATCAATAAATCCAGTTTAGACAAATTAAAATCACTGACAGTATAGTACTGTATTTGAATTAAGTGTTTCCATTATTTTCATTAAAAACTTTCATTGAGGTTTTTCCTCCCCGCTTTTAAAACAAAGATGTTATACATTTAAGCATAAGTAATTCTTCAAATAATGGAGTAGTACATTGTAACTGTATATCCAGATAGTCTAAATAAGCACAGAATTTAAGAGAAGGATTTAGATGGAGTATTATTTAATAAATGTGAGTTACTTTACGTTACGTTACGCTTAACTGGCTGAAAAAGTACTTAGACGAATTGATTTTAGATTTGGATTTCATTTGAAATAATTGTGTTGTTCTGTGTTTTATTCACCAGCTGTACTGTGAGAATATTATGATTTTATACTGGATGAGATGCAGTGCTAGAAATAGGGGACAGACTTTTCAGAAAATCCCACTGTATTTATGTATGTAATTGCATAGCGTTAAGATGCTATTTCATGCATAAAGATGGAAATCCTATGTTGTAAACTTATGTAGAACATAACATCCTCTCTTGTAAATTCACTCCCCGGACTCCCCCGCTTTCTCCCAATTTCCAGCCTTGTATAAAATTGCAGTAGTACAGATTTACAGAATTAATGTAAAGTCTAAAAACACATTAATTTGCCCATGCTCTGCTCCTAATAGCAAAAGATATTCTTCACATTTTAAGTGTAAAAGAGTGAAAATACAGGCCTCTGCTAAATTCTGTACTTTTTATCCCTTTTATGAAAGACTACTTAGCACTGACACTGCTTTGTTGGAACCCAGTCTGATATTTATTTTATTGATTGTATTATACTTAGGTCCAGTCCCCTAATCGGATTGGACAAGAATGCTGATGTTTACTATACCAGCACTGAGGTTTGCTTCGCTCTGTTTGTTGTCCGGTTGACAGTATCTTTTTATTGCCAGACTCCTCACTTCAAATCCATACAGTACATCAATAGCTCCACACTCCACTAAATTGTATACTCTGTGTGTAGTACAGAACAGTGTCGCTTGGTTATTTGATTTCATTAATAGCCACATATTTATAGATGTTTATATGGGACCCATATTGTGTTTGCACACTGTACATTTTACACTCAAATTGACTTTACAAGTCGGTTCAGGTTACTATTTTAAATTTGGTAAGTTGATTTAACTTAAGTAAACATAAGAGGAAATTGTTAAATTATTTTGATGAGTTGAAGTACATTGAAGAACATTTAAACAAAATGTAATTGTAAATTGAAATGACTTGTAAAGTCAATTTGATTGTAACTTAAAGTCCCAGTGAAACGCCTTGGAACACGCAGCATTATAAAAATGCAGAGAGCACGAGACATAAAGAGTGGCCCCGCCTATTTTAAAATATTGAAACTTATAGTATTTCGTCCCCTGCACAGTCAGCCCATTTAACAGCGTGATAGCCACAGTGGTCATCATCATCATCATCATCATCTTCATCCGCTTATCCGGTATTGGGTCACGGGGGGAGCAGCTCCAGCAGGGGACCCCAAACTTCCCTTTCCTGAGCCACATTAACCAGCTCCGATCAGCCGATCAGACGATCAGCTCTGTGCTATCATGTCTCGGAACCGGAGGACACTAACCTGAAATTAAGACTTTAATGTTAATGTTTACACTGTCTGGATCATCCCTTATCTCCCATCTAGTGCATTATGCATCAATCACTACGTAGGACATAATAAATATGCAACAAGTGGCTGATACTGTATGAGGCGCCTCTTCCACAGCATTCACGGAAAGGGGGCGATTCTAAAGCGGATTTGATTGGACCAGAACTTTGATGAGAGGCTGAAGTGTAGCTTGATGTCATGGTATTTATATTTTTTGGAGCGCTCGTGCCAGACTGTCAGTTTTGAATGCGTGTATCTTTTAAATGGGAATTTTGTCACAAGTAGGTGCATATCCTTAAGGTTAACGTATTTTTAATAAGAGGAAAAAAAAACTTCCATATTGATTTCACTGGGGCTTTAAAGGGATAGTTCACCCAAAAATTTAAGTTCTGTCAGCATTTACTTACCCTCAAGTTGTTCTAAACCTGTATAAATGCATCTGTTGTGATGAACACAAAATAAGATAATCTGAAGAATATGGGAAACCACTGGACACCATTGACTATCATAGTAGTTTAATTGTCTTGCTATAGTAGTCAATAGTTTCCCAGAACTGTTTGGTTACTAACATTTTCCGAATATCTTTCTTTGTGTTCGACAAAACAACCAAAGTCATACAGGTTTGGAACAACTTGAGGGTGAGTAAATGATGACAGAATTTATATTTTTGGGTGAACGATTCCTTTAAGGCAGAAATATTTTACAATGCCTTTATTTTTAAACTCTAAACTTAACATGTATAAAAAAAACTAGGTATTTGGCCCACTTAACAGCCTAATCAAATGGACATTGTCCATTTTGTTTAGTAGACATCTCACTAGCAGCAGATGGAGTGAGTATATGTATATATATATTCCCTGAAGTGTGTCTAATTGGCCACTTCAGAGCTTTGGTATAAGAGTTTTCATCAGTCTCTCAGCACTGTCCTTCAGGCCTTGCATTGAGAAGATAATGGCCCCAAAGCCTAACCAACAGTATAAGGAGCGGCAGAGCTCTTTTTTATCCCGAGCCAGGAGTGAGGAAAGCAGACCATATTTTCCAAACACAAAACCAGCCTCAATTAGCAGGCCTTTCATCTTCCAGAGGAGAAAGTGTGTCTGTTTTGTTTGTATGAACCTCCCATCTTCCACAAGGAGTATATGGGCTATTATTAGTGGCAGGACGCCCATGCATGCGCTGTGCTTCCACATGCTAGGTGTCATCAGAACAGCAGAGCTCAGAAACGATAAGTGGCTCAGTGTGGGCACATGAAAGCTTAGCCGGTCTCTCTGGGTTAAACTAACCACGGCCAGGGGTTTGATGTTCCTCCCTGTCTGAGAGCACAGCTTTTAAAGCAAACAAAACGTCTGCATGCTGCTGACAGCCGGGGTGGGCAGAGCTTAAAATGCCAAGCCCTCACGAGCCTGGCATAGATGTCTTTGGTAAACTAGAAGTACAGACCTGGTGTTCAGCCAGCTTTTGACAGTGATAGAGTTGTGGTGTGCTGGTCAATTTAGAGTGGCAAGTAGCAGGTTGCAATATACAAAAAGCCCACTACCATCTGTGCAATATGTGTTTATGCGTTTGTTAGGCGCCTTTATCCAAACCAACTTAACGGGATAGTTCACCCAATTATAATAGTTAGTTAAGTGTGCCCCAGAGGTGTTTGCTGTCCTACATTCTTCCAAATATCTTCTTTTGTGTTCAACAGAACAAAGAAAATTACCTACTATGGTCTTCAATGGTGGCCAAGAACTATTTGAATACAAGCATTCTTCTTAATATCTTTCTCTGTGTTCATCAGAACAAAGCAATTGATTCAATTTTAGGGTGAGTAAAAAAACTGATTTGTTTAATTTTGGATGAACTGTGTACGTTTTATTTACAGTTTGTGTTGTCTAGGAATCAAACTCATAAGCTTTGTACTAAAAGCACTTCTCTACCAGTTGAGCTGCATGGACTCGTGAAGCAGAGCCATTAACTGTTCTTCATTTAGCACATTTAGGCACTTTTTATCCAAAGCCACTTACAGTGCATTAAAGATGTATTTGATAAATTTGTGCGCTCTCAGAGATTGCATTATAAGCCCCGCGCTCTCCCTGTTAAGCTACTTTTTATTCAGACGGGATTTAGCACATCTGCAAGACTCTTTGATCGTATTTAAACAGTACAATTTGTATACAGTATTGTCTGATGTTGTTGTTGTTTACATAATGCAGGCAACTCCTTCAGAGCATACTTGATGTTTGTACTGTGCAAGCTGTTACACCAGAAACAACACAGTTTATAGCAATATCTGTGAAACGTTGAACCCAAATATTCGCCCAAAAATTCTGTCATCATTTACTCACCTTCAAGTTGTTCCAAATCTGTATAAATATCTTTGTTCTGATGAACACAGAGAAATATATTTGGAGAATTCTTATAACCAGACAGATTTTGGCCATTAGGAAAGATGACTTTATAATTGTTTTTTTCTGTTGAACACAAAAAGAAGACATTTTGAAGAATGAAGGGCAGCAAACAGTTCTGGGACTACTATGGTAGTCAATGGGGGGCAAAATCTTTCTGGCTATAAGCATTCTTCCGAATATCTTTCGCTGTGTTCATCACGACAGAGATATTTAAACAGATTTGGAACAACTCGAAGGTGAGTAAATGAGAAAATTAGTACATTTTCATTTTTGGGTAAAGTATCCCTTTAAAAGTAGGGAGTATTTTCTCTTCCCTTGTGTTGTTTTTAAAAGAAACGAGGTACTATCTAGTGTGCGACGATAAGGGGGTAATGCAACCAAACTATAGACCCCTTTGGCAGATGTCTACTCTCGTCCAGAAGTCCACTCAAATGATCTGTTGTGTATTTTGTACAAACGTTTGTGTAGGGTTTAAAAAACTGAAGCAGGATGTTATCCTGGACCAGCACTGCTTACGTTTACTGAAGTGGTCTATAAACATTTTTCTAATGAGTTTTTTGTTCTTGTTGTTTTTAAGGGAGCCACTTATCTGCGAAAGGATAATAAAGATTTTTTGTTGCTTCAGCTTTGCCGATCCCTCCAATTAACAACAATACATCACTTTCTCCACGAGCACTTTCACACGTTTTGTTCCTCTCGCTGGGGCTCATTTCACCATTGTAGTTGATGCTGGCAGGCTTTTCTTCATGCACTGCTTTCCAAGGACAGTCGGTGATGTATCCAAATGGAGATCCAACCACCTGAACTGCTTTTTAATCATGATCATGACTGGCTCATTAGTGTGTCAGTGTCTTCCACAGCCTATCCAGACTGGCAACAGATTGCCAGTGACTGAAAGACAATGGGATTTTTGCTGTGGGCTATTTGGATTCCTAAACCTTTATCGCACATTTCCTTGCCTTGACAACACAATTAAGTAACAATCAATGAGGCTTTTTACTGATGCTTGCTATGGATTTAAACAAACCCCTGAAATTTTGTCATGCATATTGTTTGTGAAATGTTAAATTGTATGGATTCTTGCAAAAGAAGTGTAATTTTGCCTGTAAAACAAGCAAACATTTTTATAACATCTAATTGAACCAGCGCCTTGTTTACGTCGCGCAAAGTGTTTTCTATATACGTATTTTACTTTTAGTGATCACTATGCTACTGTAAATTATCTATAATCAATTTGCATCTTAGTAAATGTTTTGGAATATATCTATCAATCCTTGGCATCCCTGAAGCATATCACAGACCTTGTCACGTCTTATTTTCATTGGTATGTGGAAACACAGGTATGTCCTAATAGCATACACTGAATTTCAATGACATACTGAGCTCATGTATTGACGCAATAAATACGCATTAGCACGTTATTACAGGGTGCGTAATGTGAGACATGGCTCTGCTGCGGGTGTCAGATATTCACAGATTATTCCAGGAACGTAGCTATGTGTCACCTCCGTGCACTCTTAGGGCACACCTCCTGTGAGAGGGCACATCGTGCCTTTCAACAGAGCTGAGGTCTGCAATGACTAAGATCTAGCTTGCAGGGGCAAAGCGCAGCGCTCATGTGTAATTCAGTGACGTGCACACACACTTTTACACTATTCATAAAAAAAATATAAAACACTGAGGCATGCGTCACAGCTGTCCATACAAATTGTGCACAATGTCCATCCCAGCTAACTACATAGAAGCTTTTAAAGGGAACGTTCATACAAAAATGAAGATTCTGTCATTAATTCACCCCCTTTTGTTCAAAATGTGTATACAGTATGACCTGGTTTTGTGTCCTTACAATGGAAGTCAATAGGAGCCAATTTTGTTTGATTACCAGCATTCATTAAAATATCTTCTTTTGTGTTCTGAAGAAAAGAGTCACAAAGTATGGAATGACACAAGGGTGAGTAAAAGATGAAAGATTTATATTTTTGCGTGAACTATCCCTTCAAAGTAAGCAAAAATGCCACTGCCTCATTGTAATGAACCTTTCAGACATGATGTGGAATGTGCTTCGCTGGCCGCTGAGTTCAGTGTAGACTTGAATAGGACGCAGTCTAGTATGTGTCACACGCATTTCAATGTTTGTTTTGAGAAAAGCTACTGTCAAATACGCACTAAAGGTCTTTGCAGAGGCCCGCAGAAAATAAAATGATGACACACATATTATGTACAAAGTAGTGGCATAATCTGAATTAGTTACTATTAGTTTACTCTAGTGCATCACAGTAATGCTATAATATAGTATAACAACAGTAATCTAGAAAACATCCAGAACAATTAAAATAGAAATAATAGAATTTAAACAGGGTTCTGCAGGATCAACCTGATTCCTAAACACACAACAACTTAGACGCACATCTGACGGACATCCAGATCACATCATGCGGCTATTCTTGATGTCACCTTGACCTCAGGTAGTCCCCTATTCTCCTGCTATTGTTTGGTTGTGCTAGCCCTCCATTACCTTTAGGAGAATTGTTTTTTCTCATGGGCTTGTGATGAAGGGTTCAATCTCATCCAGTTCACATTTATTTCCTATTTCTAAATTTTTTTTACCGCTCCATCCTGTCCTAACATGTGTTGCCCCGAGCTGGGGTAAAAGTATCATTTATTTATTTCTATAAATGTGTAAAGTAAAAGCTTAGTAGTACAGATGGGGTTCAGCCTGACTTCATGGCTGCAGCAAACGCGGCTTCTCTTTCAGTCCTCTTGGTTGCCTTTGTCCCTGTAAACTCTTCAGCAACGTCAGATCGAACTGAACGCAGAATATCAATGACCATCCTGACACTTGAGAGCTCAGAGGGATAAAGTGATCCAATTAGGCCTTCATTAAGCTTTAATGAAAATGCATAACTGCGTGGCTACTGGGTACGGCCCTGGTATTGTCTCTGGAGAATTGCGAGGCATGTGTCACCAAGTCACATCAGCACAAAAATAAAACTGGTGCATGATCCATCATTCCCTTGTACATACATTAATTCCACTGCAACCCAAGGGCCACAATTGAACAGTGGATAGAAACAGGGAAATCAATGCCGGTGTCTTTAATCATGAAATAAAATGCTGGAATCATGGGCGCGGGACAGAATAAAGCAATAAGCTGCGAGACGTCATGCATTATAGTGACTTTGACATGGTTACGGGGTGATTTTGACCAAAGCGAAGGTTGCAATAAAATAAAAGCTAATTCTATTTATTAATAATAATGATCATAACATTTCCTTTACTAAGTAAAATAGTTCATTATCCTGTAGGCTTGTCACGTAACATATGAATACTGTAGCAAACTGGCTTATTTATATAGAATTAAACTGATGTCACGGTGTGATCGCAGGTGTGCATATTTCAGGTATCTAAAAACTGCGGCTTATCTTTAAAATGTTTCAGCGGCAACAACATAAACAAATGCTATGTGGCCTATACTTAACTTTCTGTAGACCTTCGCAAAGGGATACTTCACCCATGAATGAAAATGTTGTCATCATTTACTCACCTTCGAGTTGTTCCAAATCTGTATAATTTTATTTGTTCTGATGATCACAGAGAAAGATATTTGGAAGAATGCTTATAACCAGACCGATTTTGCCCCCCACTGACTACCACTATCAGAATTTTCAGTGTTGAGTTTTTAGCTTTAATTAAATTGAATGCATTTCATATAAAATAATAATATAAATTCAATAGAAAATAAATTGTTATATTATACCCAAACACAGACCGAGAGGTTGACTTCGAGGCATGTGCGTCCAATGAAACCATCTAATAAAGTGATCTATTTAATATAGAAAATTCAACAGGACAAAGTGGTTATTCAGATAGCAAAGTGTGCTTTGTGAAGCATCTGAAAATAAAGCTACTGTATACATGTTTGCCTATTTTCATAGTAAACTATGAGTTCTCTGTTGTTTCTGGACACTACATTTATCTCACTATTTCTCCACAGATTGTCATATCGAACTGGGCAAGATACAGCCAACTGTGACACATGTCGAAACAGTGCCTGCATCATATACAGGTGAGTCTGTCTGGACTGTATCTAAAGACATCAATTCACACACTTGTCGGCAGAGGCGGAGTTAGGCATGGGTTATGTTGGCAGTAGCGATAGTTTTTTAACGCTGATTTGCCCTAAAACCAGTCATTTCATGTCACTGTGCCATCAGTTAAACTCATCGGGACTCGGAGAGTGTGCCTGCCACTCAGGGTGGTGTCTTCAACTTTATCCGATCAGCACCAGGACATCAAATACACCGCGAGACCACTTCAAAATCAAACTGCTCGAATATCTCTCGTGGTAAAATCACAATGTCATATAGGCCTACTGATCTGTCTGCAGCACTGCAGAAAGCTGAACACATCTCATCTCATTCAAAAGGGTGAGGAGGGGCGAATTAAGCGGGTGGTGAGCCTTCTTACCTTCTAAATCAACACAAAAAAACATTATTTATGAGAAAAAAGGCACCCGGCTCCTCAGATAAGGAAAAGAGAAGAGGAAAAACGTAAATCAAAGTATGCAGCTATAATATTCATCTCGATATGAGTTTAAAGGAGCTCTGTGTAATAATTTTACTGAATTCAATAAAAACAATACCTTAATATGTTCGTAGACATTCAGGAAACATGCTAAGTTTACATATTGGTTGTCCAAGAAACAATGCTATAGCCCGTTATTCCACTGTGAAATGTGTGGAATGAATATTTTTGTTCTGGTCCCTTCGACCCTTTCCGGTACTATCGCATAGCAAACTTAGAAATAATTACTATATTATTTTACACCTTACGAGGAATAATATATAATTGTATTACAGTTATTTAAACGTGACAGCAATATGGCCTCTGAAACGATCTGCTGATGAGTCATATTTGCAAACAACAAAACCTTTTGGGGCTCAAGCCACAAATGTTTTTTCCAAAGCCCCAAATCTATCTCCGATTTCTCAAATTAATTCATTCAGTACGCTGGGTGGCAGCATTCCGCTTTAAAACTCGGTCCTCCACTCCAGTAAATTTTAACGAAGAAGACAAAGGTAAAGTACATTACATTATATTAAAACAATTTAATATAAATTGTTTTTCAAATCGGTCATTATTCCAGTGGAATCCTTATTACTGTTAAAGTGTATATTTATAGTTATGTGATGTGAAAACTGTTATCTGATGCAGAGATAACTGTCAGGAATCACAGAGAACGAACCCAAGCGCAGGCAACAGGAGATGAAGGGGTTAACAAGACTTTAATAAATAATAAAACAGGAACAAAACAAAAACCCACGAGGGAGTAACAAAACAGTACACAATAACAAATATGATAAACGGATTACTAAACACTC
This sequence comes from Barbatula barbatula, assembly GCF_947034865.1. Lineage (NCBI taxonomy): Eukaryota > Metazoa > Chordata > Actinopteri > Cypriniformes > Nemacheilidae > Barbatula > Barbatula barbatula. The sequence goes on along the minus strand of NC_136765.1, from coordinate 14,550,603 downwards.
AACAAGAACTCAATATTAAACACTAAGACTAGACTAGACTAGACTAGACTAGACTAGACTAGACTAGACTAGACTAGACTAGACTAGACTAGACTAGACTAGACTAGACTAGACTAGACTAGACTAGACTAGACTAGACTAGACTAGACTAGACTAGACTAGACTAGACTAGACTAGACTAGACTAGACTAGACTAGACTAGACTATACGTTACTTGACAAGGTTTCAAGGACACAGTAAGGAGTACAAGCAAGGGATATTGTACAACCAACGAGCACCAGACAATAGACAAGAGGGTATTATATAGGGAGACTAACAAAGGGGATAACGATGGGCAGGTGTGGGTAATGCGACACAGGAGGAGAGCAATACTAGAAACGAGAGGGGCAGGGCCAAATGACGAGACAGGAGAGAACGCATATTATGTCCTGATTGACCATAATATGATCCTCTCCACATAGAACACGTGGGTCTGTCATGATTCTGCCCCTAGACCAGAAAATCAAGACGAGCAGGCAGAATCATGACAATAACCAGTTAATGGCTAATGTTAACACTTGGGGAATTGTCTATGTTACTCAATGTGTGCCGCCCCACTGTTGGGATGTAAAGAAACAATATAAGTAACTATAGTGTATAATGTATAATGTAGTATAGTATATAATGGTAACATAGTATAATGTTACTAGCTTTTCACGTGATTTCTTTGCCCTATAGTAACTTGGTGCAGCTGCAACAGCGGTACCAGCGACAAGCGCTCGTCAATGTCAAAAAGTTGACCAATCAAATGAGAAAGACAGAGTTTACGCAACTCCAGCCAATCAAATTACAGAGGCCAAGCAGAATGCCAGCCAATCAGACTGAAGAATACCGTTCTGAAAAACCCTTGTCAATATTTTGAATTTGGACTGCGATACCAAGCTAGGTGTCAATGTTACAATGTGGGGCACAAAAGGGTGACTTCACCCAGGGCACCATCTAGGCTAGAACCGCCACTGCTTTGCCACTGAATGCTGTTTTGTTGACTTGTCACGCACAATGCAAATACACCGAAAATATTTAAAGATGCCTGTACAGCCACATCATCCAATCATATTTTCAAATCTGTGTCCGTTACAGTAAAGCTTTGAAGACGAAACCCTTGCTGTTAGCCTACCAATGAGAATTTTGAAAACTTGAATTCTATAAAACATGTGCTTTATCGGCAGCTTGTATATAAATGCAGGGAATGTCTGGCTATAGCAACGCATGATTCTCAGAAAACAAGCATTCCTCCCAAATGACTGGTGTCGCAGTTAATTATTTTATTCTGAGAGCAACAATTTCAAAATGCTTTTGCTGTTAAAGAGCTTGTTGACTTTAAAGGCAGCACTTTGAAACTATCTTAAGTGCTTTCGTTTGCAACAGAGCAAATGCAGGGCCACGCTGTTCGCGTTTCTCTCTTTCTCACGTTGGCTTACATGCGCACACAAAGCACACATTGATTAGAGCAATAAAAGTGTATCTGAAAATGAGAAACGCTGAGTGCTGTTTAGCAATATGTTTCATTAAAAGATGTGCTGCAACTAGTTTACGGGGAAGCATTGACTGACTGGTTATACCATCATGACAAGGTGATGGCTTACTGTAGCTCATAAATATTAATTGGGTTAAGCGGATGTGGCTTACTTTGTCAGTTGTGAGATGTCGGCAATAGCTTGCAAAATGCATTTATTTTTATAATTTTTATACTTTTACAAAGTTATTATTTGAAATAATTTGAAATTTGGCAGGGTAAGTGTAAAAATTCACAGAAATTGTATTGGCCGTTCAAATTCTGCGGATACTTGTTTTTACAGATATTATTTTAAGGTCGAAAAACCGCTCGTTGTTGCTTAAAAATGTACAAAATTAACAAACATATTTTTCCTGAAAATCGTATACAACTGATTATAAAATATGATTTAATGCCATTTTTGATATTATTGGTCGCACCACATGATAAGTGATCCTTTTACATCATTGAACAAGGTACAAAGTAAAAATAATTGATTCCTCATCAACGTGAAACGTTAAATGCAGCAGACCTACATAACACAAATCGCAGCATTTGTAATTTCGGACCCTCTGAATTCAATCAGCTATGGTCCCTTCTGATTACCTGAAGGCCCATTTTCTTTAAGGGGCCCTGGAATCTAATATTGAGCCTCCAAATGCACACATGCAACTGTATTCATTACTGTTTTCTTTACAGCAATACGCTTGCATACGGAAGCAAAATGCAAACATTTTGCTTCTAAAGCATTTTTGCATCAATTTATTTACACATTGAAATCAAAAGCAGCGACATGTACTGTAAGCGTACGCCATCTATCATCAGACAAATGCAGCACTTCACCGCCTACCTGACAGCCCTGGAATACATTTACCTGGGTCAGAAAAGAAATAAAAAATATGCAATTCAATTTACACAGGGAGGAAGTCAAATGACACACACATATATGTGAACTGTAACAGTGTGTCAGCACTCTCTGAACACAAGCCCACAGGACTAAAGCTGCTATAAAGAGGTAAAACACAGTTCCGATTTTAAGTTTTCACTTTCACGAACATGTAATAATTGGTAGAGTATTTTATTTTTTATTTAAACCTGTATGATTCCGTTTGAAAGGAAATGGGAATTTAAAAAAGGGGATAAAATGATAATTCAGTCATCCTTTACTCACCCTCTTTTCAAACCTGTATGACTTTCTTTCTTCTGCAGAACACAAAAGAAGATCATTTTAAGAATGTTGGTAGCCGAACAGCGGTGGTAACAATTCACTTACATTGGTTTTGAAGTCAATGGGTATAGCTATTGTTCTGTTACCAACATTGTTCAAAATATCTTGTAGATATTACAAAACCTATTGACAAACAGAAAGGTTGACTAATAATAATGATGTATGTCAAAAATACATCTCATATAAAATATAGAGATACTGTATTAAAATACTTCCGCCACAGCTATCCTCTATAACAACTACGATAGGATTCTTACACAATCAGAGGACAGACTGTCACATTAGTTTGAGAAGAATACTGAGCAAGAATAGAGAGAGATGTATACTGTTGAGGATGATGTGGTTGTCATAGTTACCATAGTGATGCTGTGGTCAAGAGGGTAGAAATGCTCCAGTCAGGATTCATGAATCAAAGCTGTCTGTGTGTATTTGTGGTAAGGTACTATAACCTAAATCCAAATGTGCTCAAATTTAGAGACATTGGACTGAATGGTCAAAGTTCACTTTTTATAATTCATATAGGCTATACAGGGTTTCATACCAGCATGGTGTGTTATATCACACGCTGTTACACCATCACAACTCTCTCAAAGAAACAGAAAAGGCACAGAAACAGAATGACATGCTCCCAGCAAACAACAAACTAGCTGCCTGCAGCACACTGCGCAAAATTGTTTTTGTAAACAATAACACATCAGCTCAAACTATTTAACACATATTTTGCTTTTACTTCTTTCATCAGGGGCTCCAAACATCAGCATGCATAAAGTGTTGCAATTCTCAGGCATCTCTGAGTGCTAAATCCATTGGGAAAATTGGTGTAAAAAGAGGCTGGTTAAAACTGTCTTGATATCTTTGGCTTAGTTTATTTACAGTATAGATGTTATTATTATTATACTGGTAAATATTTAAAAAAAAAGCTATATTCATTTTCATAAACAGAATTTTGGCATCAGGGATCAGACAAACATTATCATTGAAAAATTAGGGATAAGGATTCAGACAGAAGATTAAAATGGTAATTCTAGGAATACATTACAGCCCATTTTCATCCAGCAGTGCTTGCATTTTTGTTTTATCACTAAATTGAGAAAAAAAGACACTTAAAACCTGCGAACCTCATTTCTTGCAAAGAGATAGTGTGTAAGTATGATAAGCAATGTGGGTATTTCTCGACCTTTGCTGGAGTCTTGAATTTTATGTACCAAGCTTCCAAATGATCCCATGATTGGATCAGCTATGTCTTTGTGTTTTGGTTTAGCAGTCATATCTCAGATAACATGGCTTCAAAAACTCTAATCAAATGCCCGATACACCAGACCATATGGCAAAAGAACATCATAATTTACTGAAAATGTATTTGAATGCAGAGCATGTTATCTTAATAGGTAAAAAGTCTGTTTGCTTGGATGGGGGCTGGATCAAATGGTAACAGAATGCTATTGTAACAATCTTGCTGTCCCCAACCTTTTTTCTCCTGTGTTTCCTCCAAAGTCTTGATTTTTCCACACTCCCGCACCTGCCTGTCATCAGACACATCTCCCGGACATTACATAAACTCTCACTCGCCCTTTGTTCATTGTCTGGTCTTATTGTCAATTTAGTCTTGAGTTCATCGATCTTATCCTGAAGAAAAATGGCTCTCCCTTAAGCTGTGAGTGAGGCCACTCCGGATACGATCATCAACCGATCCCGTCCAAACATGCGTTGAGCGACAAAGCTCACCTCACCATCTCCATCCACAGAACCATCAGCCCCCGGGTACCCCGAGTTCCCACCGGTTCCGACCGGCGATCCAAAGTTCCCCAAGCCGTCTGCTCCAAAGTTCCCCGAGCCGTCCGCTCCAGAGTTCCCTGACCCGTCTGCTGCAGAGTACCTTGAGCCCTCCGCTCCAGGGTTCCCAGAGCCGTCCGCGCCAGAGTTCTCCAAGCCGTCCTCTCCACATCTCCCTGAGCTGGTCCCGTCCGGTGTACCAGATCTCCCCGAGCCTGCCGTTCCAGAGTTCCATCTGAACTCCACTGCTGTGGCCATCGTGGCCTTGATGTTATCTTGTGCCATGGCGGCCCCCACATCCCTGGACTTCCCCCAAACAATTTTGCTGGTTGTTTATACAGTTAACTAAACCAACAAATGATAATTTACAACTGTTAAGATGTACAACATCCACATTTTAAATTATTCCTACACAGCTGATCCTACTTAGAACTTTGAACTAAACACAGGAAAGTTCATGGTGTGTTTTGTCACGATATTCACTATAGTAGCCTAAAAGTGTAATTTAATCAATAAAGATTCTAAAATCTTCCATAACCTGACAATGCGAATCTAATGACATATAATGAAAAACTTCAGCATGCCCGCTGTGCCTCAATATTGCTGTAACTCTGCATGCCGCAGCCTACAATAAATGCACTTCTGTATATTTTCACATTCGCATGTCAGTAGGGAAGCCAGCATAGTGCGATTTGTCCTCAACACTACTGTAGTTGGACACATACTGGGAGACAGACAGTGGCATCGCGGACAGCCTGACCCATGGCTTTCAGGCCACAGCCTCTGTCCTCAGGGTGAGCTGACAGGAGACAGGCATGACTCATTGATCAGAACCAGGAAAAATACCCATTAGAGTTTTGAAACAGTGGCAACCATAATGTTATCTTGTACAGTGTCCAACATAACTCCCTATGGCATGTCTACACTTTTAGTACCTTCCATTCCTGTTTGAAGATTTAAAAAGAGACTCATTAATTTTGCCAAATAAACTTGTTCCGTGCTTCAAATTTGCTCGGGGAGACTGTTGTTGTTTTTTATTTCAATGTCTATAACTCAGGGCACCTGAAATGTTGATTTAGTATTCCCATATTTATATACTGTTGAAATGTACTTTTTTCCTTTTGTGTCAGGTACAAAATGTGCCGTTGTTATCGCAACTGGGGTTGGTTGTAGCTATAGATGAGTGTAACATTACACAAAAGCATGGATTTCTTAACACTTCTGTCATGTGCATAGCAATGATTTAATACATTTAAAGTATGTGTGGGGTTATATACGATAAATTACCTACATTTTATTTTTTATTCATTGTTTTAAATCACACTTTACCCACCTTAACTATTACGACAAAACATAGCGCTTTGATGTGTATATATTTCATTTTGTACATTTGATTGCAAAGTTCTCTGAATTGAGTTCCTGCAGAAACCAAAAGAAGCTGCTGTTCTCCCAGATGCTTCACATTCTTAAAAAATACTTGCACCATTTCTTCTAGTTCCAGAAGGCATGGGAAAAGAATGAAATAACTGAAAACTAACTATTATTTTCTATATAATATATAATTATATAATTATAATTATATAATTATGTGATAACCTTCATTCAGTCTTGTGGTGTAACTACAGACAGTGCAGCCGCGCTGGGGCTGGAAGTGAATCGCGGGTCCTGTCCACATCGCAAACGGGCCCTTGCCGACAAAGTGACTATTAAGATAAATATTAAGAAAACAATATAAGTAGTGCTGAAATGGTCTTGTCGGTCTAGTGGTAGAACTTTTGACAAGCATTTCCAAGGTTCAGGGTTCTACTCCACCCTCGCACATTTTACAGGTTACATTTAAGGTAGACTACAGCCCCTGCCAGTCCATCTAGGAGACGTATACTTCAGAAAGATTCTCGCAGAGACAGATTTTTTATTGTACAAAAGCACAAGGTTTTGTTTCTATTGTGTACAAAGTAGACAAAGTAAGTTGTTTTCGCTGTCATGAGGAAAACGTAGCCTATTTAGTTTCATATTTATGTTAAAATATTCAGGAATAATATTTTTTATTTTCAGCGCATTTTATGAGCCTATGTCGGGAGACATGAAGTGGGTCGGACATGATTTGGACCACTTAATTTTAAGTTTTGTTTTGTAGAAATTCTTTCTTTAAAGTGAATTTTTTTTGTTGGTTTAAATTAAGTAGATTAGACACACACATCCGCTGGGTTCCCTTCTAGACAAGAGGGCTGTGTGTTTGTATGTGCTTTTGCTTCATAACCTTGCAGCCCAGGAGGCCCGTCGAAACAGCCGTCACTGGGGCTGTCTTCACTATGTTACACCACTGATGTCACTCCTGAGGATTGATTTTGTTGAAATTTAACAGACACTGGAATGAAACGGCCTCAATACATCTTGAAATACTGTATAAAGGAACATTTGTAATGGTCTCTTAATTTTTCCACGGCTGTATATACTGTATTACTGTATATAAATAGGGATAGGAACAGAATTTTTATTTTATTAATCTGATGGTGTTTGAACTCACTATGTTACAAGACCTCTCAGTCTCCCAGAATGGTATTTTGCATTTCTTTGTGTCTTTCCAAGCAGATTACTGTAAGTGTCCTGCGTGCATCAATTATTAAGATGTGGTGTAATGCAGCAATTCTCCTCTCGCTTTCAAAGGCCTCAGTATTTCTCATTATAAGCACCGAGTCTGTTTCCATTAAGAATTTATGGACCAGGAATACAGTGGGTAAATCTGACGCTTTGCACAAGCTCCAGACAATTTCTCAAAGCGTAGGTCTCTCTCTTCCCCCTCTTTCGCTTTCCTTGCAAAACTCTGAACGTCTGAGCCTAACACCCTCGCAACTCGGAGAAATGGAGCTAATCACAAAGAGAGACAGGGGAGGCTAGAACTCCCCTAAACCGTAGAAAATCGCCCGAGAAAGAGCGAACATTAGGGCATTGTGGATGCCAGAGCTTACCTTGGTGAACGCTTCCTGCTGCACTCAGCGCTAATGAGCAGACCAGTTCCTCACTACTAAACAGGGAAGAGGAAACCGAAGACAAGAGGAAGTCTGATTGTCTGATTGCCAGAAATCTCATTTCCTGCCCTGAGCTAAGCTGGCAGAGTGGGCAGAAAGGAAGTGCTGATTTTAATGCCTGCTGGCACAGTGTACTGGATAAGTTCACTCTCCGGCAGCACCCTGGTGCATTTTCAAGGCTGAAAGTACAACTCGCCCATCAGTCATTTTTACGGGGGCCTGTCCTTCAGTGCCTCATACGTCCATCCTGCCCACGTGGCACCACGTGAATCTCCGCGAACGGACACAAATGGGTCACGCGTCGGCAGCGAGGAGGGCAGAGCAGGCAGGTTTAAATGAAATACGGCAGAGATCAAACTAAAACTAAAATTACAGACAGAGTTTGTGAATAATCCAGTTACTTCTGTAAAGCCCTGAGACGTGATCCAGCTGTTCTCTTGCTCTGACCTTCACTTAATAAATCGGAAGACCTGTAGGCCTTCCTCAACTGTTGTCTTTACTCGCAGTGGTCATGGTTGACAATGTTGCGCTCTGTTCAAAAAATTCTTTGTTTGGAGATCAAGAGGTTGAGCTTTTCAACAGGACAGACAAACCTTATCTTGTAATTCGTAACTATTTTACGAGGTGACTATTGGTATAAATTAGTTGTGAATCGTACGATTAATAGAATCGGCAAACTGAATCCCCACCCTTTAATCTAACGTCACCAATGCGAAACGTACAGACGAGACCGTACAAATTCAACAGATGATCCACCTCTCAAAATAGTTACGAATTGCTAGTTGTCACACACCAGTAGGGTGGTTTTATTTGTATTTATACAAAAGTTTTGCTTATAAAACGGGACATTTAGTTAATACAAAACAATTCAAGAGTAAAGGTTAACACACAATTATCAACTTATTTTTATGACCAACAAATAATGCCTTTACAATATTCTAAGTAGTCAAACATTTGTATAAGTGAACTTTTGACTCAAAGTGAATAAACAGTCATCACATCATTCAAGTAAGCATCTTTAAACCTTTTACATGACTATTATTAAAAGCTAGCTAAATGTAAGATATCCCCTTGTGCTAACTTCTCTGATTGATGACCTTTCAATAGCGGCTCATTTCCTGAACCCGATGCAGTTTGTCCCTGTGGATAATGTTCAATGTTACTGTGATTAAATATTTACTACACCTATCCCCATGGCTGAGTTTATGTGTATGTGTGTGTGAGTCTGTCTGTGTGTGTGTATGTGTGTGTGCGTGCGTGTGTGTATGTTACATGACTACAGAAAGGCAGTGAAGCAAATAATTGAGCAAGTTTCTCGGCCACTTATATTTGATGTTAACAACAGGGAGTTATTTTAACGTTCACCTTTTCATATCCCCACAATGTTTCATTCAATTCAATTTTTAATTACAATCCTGAGAATTTACAGCCGGCGCAGCGAGGAATGAGAATTCTGTCATAATTTACTCACCTGCGTGCTGTTCCAAACCCTTGTGGCTTTCTTCCTGCGAAGACATAAGGAGAGACAGACTTTCTGAGTTGTTCTTTTCAAACAAACAAGCAAATAAATGGGCGGAAGAATGCAATAGAATAATTATATTAATTTGGATATCATGATATACAGCCGTTCCAAATGTTCATTTATTCAGCATTTCTAGATGTATTGTGACCCTTCCAGTCCAGTGTCTGTAGAATTTCAACAAAATTAAACCTCAGGAGTGACAAAGTCGTCCAACAACAATGTGAAAGACTGACAGCATGACAAGACACGTGAAAACTGTAATATCACATCAAAAATAATTTTTGAACTTTTCCTAAATTCATGTACAAATATGTTGTATTGCTTAAAAGTAAATATGAACTTGTTTTCTTTGCAGTATTTGAGATCTGAAAAAATACAGAGTATCTTTCTTGTTATTTTGACCCGTTTCCACAGTTTTCATTTTCTGCAACAATAAATGTATTTTTTAACAGACAATTGGCAGAATATTGTTAGCAGTTCACAGAAAAAAACAAAGATAATTTTCCCTAAACGCTATAAATCGTATTTTTTTCCGTGGCTGTATATTAAACAGATTATTATAAAGAATCTTTAAAGTATGAACGCGTTGCTGTGTGTAACAGAATTTGTTCTGGTAAAGCAGTAAATAATGCACATTTCTTAGAATATTTGATACATTAACATATCCTCACCATTCACAGAAAGCTTTGCAGACTCGGCCCATCCAACTGCAATTGTTTACTGTGCGTATGTTTCACACCACACGCAGGTAGTGTACACAAGGTAACTGTTCGGATTTTCTCTGTGATTAATTACAGACTATAGTTTAGCTCAACCCGGCGCAGGAACACAACGCTGTTCAATTCTCTCACCCTCCAAGAGTCTGCAGAGAATCGCTGAGCTTTCACAACTTCTGTAAATAGACAAAACCGAAGGCTGCAGCACCTATATATACCATTCCGGAGATAAGTCGTTCTGATCATCTGTGAAAATCCAGGACAGACTTGAAAATGAGATGCAATATCTTTGTCTTTGTGGGTTTTCAGTGTTCTGTTAATGCAGTATGTACTGATGGGAAAGACGATGCTCAGTGTAAAAAGTCCTTGGCTTTAGGGTGTCTTCATGAGGATTGGCGATGAAACGCTATCGTGCTTTCAAAGGCTTCGAAAGTCAATGCAAAGTTTCTAATGAATTAATTTGACAAATGAAATGCATTGCATGGAAGCCAAAGGGTCCAGTTGTTGTGGCATATATAGGGATTCCATTTCACAAACTCTACTGTAAGGAAAAAATAAACATCATTGACTTCCTAGCAATTTGGTTAGAGTCTTATTTGCACAAATCTTTAATAAATGGATATAGCCGATGAGCCGAACGGCATTGATTGCCAATAGGCTCATTTGTAGCGCAGGACAGTGAAAGATGGGGTAGTTTAACGTGAGTAGTGTGACCTGTGGTGATGAGTCACTGTGTTCTTCATACTGTTGAGTCCCTGCTGCTTTGTGAATTATTTCATTAAGATCAGATTGAAGCTGCCTGTGACAGTTATTCTGGGAGTTTAGCCACTGCAGTGATCAGGAATCAGATGATTGTCATGGGATTATGAGGAAAGACGAGGTCACATGACCGTGGAATAACAATACCACACCCACACCTTTACAGTACTTATCTAAATGAGGACATTCCATAGACTTTCATTGTTTGCACGCAGCTAGTTATACGTAAATAATATAAACTCACTCTAACCCACCTTTTAACACTAATCCTAATAGACTTGTATTTTAACAATTTACATTTTTATAGTGTTTTTACAAACGAGGATGTCCATAATTTGAGGTTTTTCTAGGATTTGTTAGGTTTGACTCACTTTTCACACGTTAAGTGGGTACGTACACACACACACATGCACACAAACACATGGGGCTTCCAAATTATAAAAGCACTTTCCAAAAACGTTTTATACTGTATAAACTGTATATTCTATCCGTTGAAGCAGGGGTTCCAAACTCTGGCCTGCGGGATCCATTTTCCTAAAAGGAGTGTGTGTGTGTGTAGAATCAGGGGGTTTAAATTCATAGCATCTGGTAAACCAGGAAATCATGTTTACATGAAATGGGTTTTATAACTGATTTTATTTCCAAATTGTAACATACTTCAAAGTGAAACATGAGAAAATATTTATTAGCATAGACCTGAATGTGAGTTTTCTAAAAAAAAGCCCAATAAAGGCCAAGAATAAAATAAAAGAACAAACAGCTATCGGTAGCCTGAGGGGCCTAGGCGTTGTTTGGAAAATAAAGTCATTTTAGAGGAAATAAAAAATACATTCTGACAAAAAAAGTGAATGAAAGAGAGAAACGATATATTTGTTTGATAATAGCATGAATGTGTGTACAACAAGACCAGAAATGCATGTTCACCCTTTTATGCATGAATAATTTTTTATAGTTTTTTTGTATTGCTCTTAAAACACGATTGGTCTGTTTTGATACATATTTTCAAAGACAGTATGCTGTTTACTGTGGTGACATCTATACTGTATGTGAAAGGGTTAAAATAGACTAAAAGTGTCGACCAAAACAGCACTTTTGTCTAATCTGTTTTCATGACTCTAATTCATGTTTGACTCGCAATACAGTATGTGAACTAAAATGCGACTCTTTTTCTCTTTCAGTGTGGAACTAGATTTTAAACTTCAAGAGGATAAACTCCAGCCTTTAATGAAGAGACTGTGTCCTCTAGAAGAGCCGTCCTACCCCTCTCTGCCTTACACACACGAGGTGTTTACCTCCACACCCAAGCGCAAGTCCAAGACTGAGTCCAAAAAGCATGCGCGCTGGAAACTCTGGTTCCTCTAACGTACGGATAGGAATTTGTTTGAATTTGGGAATCCTGTCTCATTAGACTACATCCGTAAGGAATTGTGTGGAATTTGTGCTTTCCTAAAAGGATAAATACGAAGAAACACTGCTCTCCACGGTTCGGGACATACGCCATGGGCTCTATTGAGCGAATGGATTTCAAAAAAGGAATAATAAACTCTGATAAACTCTAAGTTTGGGAACTGCTGATGTTCTCTGATCTCACGTTTTCCAAAAGGATTACACATTTCTCCTTAGATTTAGTTGAGGTAAGAGAGCAGGGGTGCGATATGTTTGTTTATGGCTTTAATACTCATGTATGTTTAACTCAGAGATATCTCTATCCTCTCTACATTTATCCCTTTTTTTACTTTAGGTCCCTGCAGAGGTGACACGAAACATCAAAGCTTAATGCTAGTTTGCCACAAAGATACTTTGGAGGCATTATATCAAGGGCATCTAATCAGCAAAGCACAAACTTTTGAGAATTATAAAGTAGATTTGATACCTGAGATACCAATACATCGCTTTCTTCCATCTTTCATAGATGTTTCCCTTATGGACATTTCTTCAATTTTATCTAGAGAGGGTTTAAATGAAAATTGATTATTATTCTATGACAGAATAAATGAGATGATTCCCAGCGAGTGAATGCAGAATCATTTGACTGCATGCACTAATAATCTAGGACGTTGTAGAAATATTTTTCTTGGAAAATGTTGGGGATGCACAAGTAGTCTGTCAGAATTGGTTAGGATGTAAATGTATCAATGAAAATTGGTTTACCTAGTTGGTGTCCTCGGAAAAGAAAAAAGCAAGGAAAAAAGAAAAAACTTTAATTTGTGAAAATACTAGCTGTGATTGTCTTTATTATAAAGATTTATGTATCAAATAATATTCCAAAAGCATTTCTGTAAAATCATTTTCTGGGACAACAGAGGTATTTACATAAGCTCATGGGGGGAATTAAAAGCAGACCGATTCAATTCTGAAATGTTTTAGTGAATACAACATTGTATTTACAATCATACAAGCATGAAACCACAGAAATTCCACCTCAATTTTTCCTAAAGTTTATTGTTTGGACTCATAAAGTAGAAATGTTTATTAATATGAGTGATTTATCTGTAGAATTGGACCAGACTGGTTAAACAGAATGTGTTTATTGCAGTGTTATGCTGAAGTGACACAACACGAGAACAAACAAAAAATAGGTCTAGACTATAACTTACACCACACACCACTCTGTTCAATCTTGTCTTTTCTTCAATTAAATTGTCAATATGATGGCAGTCAATCACTGAAATCTTGTGCTTGTTTACCCGCCTAAAGTAGTTAAAAGATCACAGCGACACAACAGTTGGGGAGTTTAATAATGCAGGTAACAAACAGAGGGCTATATGCAAAATGTGCTTAGCATTTATTGTCTTTGTATTATATAGTCAGAAACATTCACTTTTACTGCAGTGCCAAACACTGTATTTAGCTTGTATTCCAAGAATCCTCATACTTCAGACTAAGGGATATTTTGATAACTATATATTTAAAAGAAATAATGATATGTTCAATTAAAAAAAAGACTTGGTCACCTCACAACATTGGTTCTTATTCAAAGGTTTTGTTTAATCGGACAACGCCTGAATGAAACTTATTCTTGAAGCATAAACACAGATGCATCATTATATCTTGAGAAAGTGCAATTGATTTATATTGTGCAATATTAAATTTTATACCGTTTCTATCAACAGTGCATTTACAATAAAGAAAAAGATGCAAAATATTGTGACTCGCCTGGTCCAATGTAAGTTCTTTAGAGCAAAACCAAAGGAGAGGTGCTTGTTTTGGGATGCCAGCGAAGCAGATTGCGTTGGTGATACTCAATTCATGAAGATGATTGAAGAGTGCTTTGAACAGGACTCAGCTGGATGATGAGACGGTTGGAACGTTTCTCTCGAAAATTGATTGGCTTCGGCTTTGGCACATAACACAGAAATGCCCTGTGATTGGACGGCATCCAGCAGAACACCTGCTGCCAAGATATTGTCAGTCACATTGACTCTAGGGATATAAGATTCTTCTGAACTCGCTGTTTTTCCTAAACTTAACTAATATAAACATTGCTAATGTAATGCTGCTGACCCAGCACAAACTTATGACGTCAACAGAATATTTCCATCATTTCGATGTTTCTGTCCTCGATCACAGCCTTAAGTCCGCATTGATAAAAGCTCATCGTCACAGATTCACAGCTTTGTTGTCAAAGAAACTATTTAAAAATCATGAAAAATGGAGATATAAGGTGTATGCTCGACAATGACGATATGAGACCATGGAATACAGAAGACAAAAGAACATGTAAAAATATACAATATACATACAGCATGCGGATAGTTGACAAATATACCGTAAATGTGTACTATGGTATGACAGCAAAACATTAGAAAAAACGCAAAAGGAAGATAAACCTCTCTTATGCTATTTTATATTATAAATATTAATATTTCCTGCATTTTTGTCACAATATAGGACATATGTGTACAGTATATCTGTCAACTACTCATATTTAGTGATGTGGATAGGAATGTGATGTGGATGCGATGAAAATAGTAATTCCTATTTGGTGCACCATGAGGGCGAATACATTTTATGAAATGTATTATAATGTCATTTTTGGAAGGACATATCACAGTGACACATTTAAAACGAAGTACAAAATAAGTAATTTCTTCTCAAAGTAATGTGTCATTGTACTTTTAAATGAAACCTTGATATTCTGCATTTAACAAACTTTTAGTTTTTATTCTTTTAAGAAATATATATTTTATTCTTTTTTAAACATTCCAGAGCATTTCTTCAAAACTCATAAATACTTTCATGAAAACATTCTCATACGTTCTAACCAAAACTAAAATAGGTCTTTTTACCAGTGAACAGATTATTCTGTGGTCACACTAGACTTGAGCATGCGAAATTTGTTCGGACAGTGCTGCCAAAATGGGCGAGAGCAGTTCCTCCATCTTATACATTTCTGTACCTAGAGGTCATGTTGTCATCTTTAATTGATCTCACACATTCATGTGACGCGAATTCGCAGATCAGAGGTTCACCAAACTAGAACTTTGCTACGCAGCAAAATGCTAAATATCTTCGGACGAGCTTTCGTTTCAGGTCTGTCGCATTCGCATGCATATGGAAGACAATGGAACAAAAGGTCTATTGTGTCTTATATAGGCTACTGTAGCATATGGAATGACTGTAATCTAACACTTTAGGTGCCTCCTGTGTACAACAAAATATATAGTTTGCCACTGGCAGTTAAACAAAAACCTTTAGCTGTGAAATAAATGTCCAGCTGTCCTCTAATGGCCTCACTATCACACTAGCGCCATACAATACCAACCTGACGTAACGGCAATAGCATTTTTCCTTTCAAAGTGAATATGAGGATAAGCGGCTGCAGGCAAATTTTAAGCTCAGATGTTGACATTCCACAATGCATAGCACAGCGAGTTCAAATCTGTGTGTGAAATGTCCAAGAGGCGGTTTCAATCTGGGATATAGGGAGACCAATGAAAAAAGTAGATGTCCTCACAACATTCGCAATGGCCCTAGAAGCAGAGATTGTCTGCAATACCCAGAGATCACTTTAACTCGAGGTTCATCCAGGGTCACCCTAATAAACGGGAGATGCAAGAATAAAATGTATGCAGGATGCACACAAAGCAAGACTGCTAGAAAGAGGCTATGAGTTTCATAGCGTGAAAGGCTCGAAGAGCCTTCCATAATAACTTAAGCTTTTGCATTAGGAGTAATTACAATCACAAGAGAGAAGAACAGCACGTAACAGTCAGCAAAATCCAGATGGGGTTATGGACAACCGATTTGGGCTACATTTTAATCTCCAGCCGCAATGCTTTAAAAATTCAAGGCCTCCTAAGAGCTCATTAATAAATGATGGAGGACTTGAGCTTAGCGCGGCTTTAAAAGTAAGCAGCCGGGGCCCGTGCCCTCAACCC
This sequence comes from Barbatula barbatula, assembly GCF_947034865.1. Taxonomy (NCBI): domain Eukaryota; kingdom Metazoa; phylum Chordata; class Actinopteri; order Cypriniformes; family Nemacheilidae; genus Barbatula; species Barbatula barbatula. The sequence continues at coordinate 14,534,661 of NC_136765.1, read as the reverse complement.
TTCAAATGTTTATGAGGACACTCAAACTCAGCAGTGGACTTAACAATGGCTGTAGAACTTCTGTGACAACAGGAGGTTGAGGAGCTTTAATGGAAATTACAGCCTGAGGTTAATGTGTGCAAGAATCAAAAGCTGGCTGAGAGATGCTTGCTCTGCATATGTGTCAACCGTCCCCGTCCAGGGACACGCACCAATAGAGCGACCGGAAGGAGGCATTCTGCCGTTTTGTGATTGTTCAAATATGACCGATTCTGTATTCTCCAGACCCTGTTTTACAATGCCAAGACGTGGGCAGTGCGAATACAAACATCTGCCTCCAGTGACTGTTTGGGGTAATTGGCTCAGCGAGTTTGCAGCCATAAAGAACAGTTTCCTCAGCATTTTACTGGGTTATTTTGCATATGGTCTGCTTGAAATGTAATAGGTTTGGTAAATGTGTGGGGTACCTATAGGAAAGAGAATACAAATGAGATCACTTTAATACTTTAATTACTTCTCCAAGACATAAAATAATTTGAATAGGGAGCACACTGAGAGATTTACTTAAGTCTGATGCTTCTCAGATTAGTCTCTTGGGAAAAGGCCTAGGAATTTAACAATTGTGTACTCAAGAGTTCTCGTGCATGAGGTTCATACGAGTGAGCAGACCATCAACAGCACAAGCCATTTTTTTATCTGTATGTACACAATAATAATATTTTACATTGTAATCCTTTCATTTAGAATATTTGGCATGTTTGTGTGCTTCTGCACGTCCCTGTGTGTGCGCACGTATAGTCGCATATTACTAAAGTGCCCTTTAAATAAATAAAAACAAATGTGGCAATGACCTTAGACCAGGATTTAGCTGGTCAATAATGCAATTCAGAGCCATAGGAAGCGGAAGTAACTCGCGTCATGGAGCGTCCGATAGTTCCAAACATTGTCCAAACACATTTGCAGTACAGTTGGTAGTTGAAATTAAACATAAAAATTAAAAACAAAGAATTCAATTCATATTACTCCCAAGATAAAATGCTCCTACAAATGTAGTCAACGTAGTAATAATCAGTGTACACAATGTGCTAATATCCAGCCAAATTTATGCATATACAGCTGCTGTTGTCTGTCCCACTAAAATCCATAAAAATAGGTTGACAGAAAAAATTAGTTTGGAACTATTTACCGCCCCATGAACCACTTGACCACAAGGCAGCCAGATTGTGTGACGTAACTCTCATATTCAATGGCTCTGGCGCATTCATTTTCAGTTGCCTCAGAATAGCAATGCACTAACAATGCGCTTTAACACACGGCGAACCATTGGGCACAACTACATTTGATATTTAAAAACGTGGTGCTGGACGTGAAATAATTGCGTCGGGCTACATTTGCATCATGCGTCGCGCCGCATTACGACGGATGTATGACAGGCCTAAATGGTGTCTAAATAGTGTCAGTGCTGTTGACAATTGGGAAAATACAACCATACAGAAGGAATGTAATAAAATGCTAGTGGCTAGTGACCTGGACGCAAATGTTAAATCAGAGAAGAAGTTCAACAACGTCCCCTTGCATTTGAGACCTGGCCTGCTGTGTTATGCAGACCGCGTAATAATATGAAATGCAGACTATATCGTGCACCACAACAGAACGGGGTGAGAAAGAAACGCAGATTCAAGTCATATGGGAAAATGAGGAACATTACACTGATGTTTACAGCCATAAGTTTTCCCCTTTGACCCTAACTGTGGTTGTTAATAGTCAGCCATCAACAGCTTGGTTCTTACTTTCAACGGCATAAGAGCCTCTGAAAGTCTCTATAGACATTTAAGCCTGTACAATTTGACGCCGCTGTGCCCCACAAGCACTAGAAAGCAGGGGTCCGGAGATTTCCGTTTGATTTAGAGCTTTAGAATCGGTCGCACAAAACTGGCGAAGAAACGTGCTAAACTTTTTAGCTGTAGTTCATGCAAGGATCAGACCGGCCTAAAGGCCCAGGGCACACGACTAAGCCTAGAAGATATAGCATGAATAATGCATGCCAGGGGTGTGCAAAAATGAAGAGGCCAACTCCTGTGGTATCTTCCTGTCTCTGCTCAGTGGAGTAGAAGTGTCCTTTTGTGCTACTGGGCGGCTGAAAACTTTACATTAAACTGGGTTTTAACAGGTAGCCTAAACTAATATAAACGTACAATTTGGGAAGGTATACTATACGTATATATTCTATACTGTATGTTTACATTCTTTTCTAAAAAACTAAATTTACCAAGTTTCCATATTCAGATAAGTGAATTGTCACATCAATAACAGGATTGTCACACCCACAACGGTCCATTTTCCTCATAAATGGGCACTTGAAAATTTAAAACGACTTAATGTTTTATGAAGAGTCATCCCTGCTCCATTTGTAAGGTATTATTGCTTCTGGTTTGTACATTTTAATTCACAGAAATCCTACAGAGTATGTTGTCTATCAAAACATGCATCTTTTTTGTCACATCCATAACCCATTACTTTTCCTCTCTTTTAAAAAAGAAAACAAGTGCATTGACTTGCATTTTTCTCATATATATAGCTACAGCGCAAGTTCTGCTGGGAAGACTCAATCTTGCATCATCCACTACCAATCAACACCTAACCAATCACCTCCCAACATGGAACATAAAAGATCGCCACTTACTCCTTTCTACGTCCGCAGTCGAAGCAACAGTGATGCACCCCCATCCTCCCCACCACCACCAGGAGGTCCCTGTCCATACAACCCCAAGGGGGGTTGGCTACGCCCCCGCCTTCATCTTAAGACGGGAAGTGGAGGACTTCTTGGCCCTCTGGATGCGAGCCACGGACAGGGCCTACTCCAAATAAACTCAATAACCATATTTACCATAACCATATATTCTGTTTACCAGCTTTTTAATAAATGTTCAATACTCTACATTTTGCCTCCCGGGTCTTTCTGGTAGAACTGGACTTTATCATCAGGGGTGAAGTCAAATAATTACATTCGTATTTTTGGTAATAAATACATTCTCTGAAAATGTATATATCAGGTTTTGACAAACAATTTCACATCCATAACGTTGTCATGAATAAAATCTTACGTTTAGTTTAAGCAAAAAATGTGGTTTTAACAAAATTGTATGACTTTGTTTTTGTTCTGTGAAATAACTTAACTTAAGACAATTAACTTAATATCGTGTTCTAGCAGTGCTTCATAGCATCTATCAATTCTCTTGTAAAATGTGAGCTTATAGCAACTACAATTCATTTCAAACCAGTCTAAACAGTTGCTATGTGAATCTACCAAGAAAAAAGGTTTATTCTTTAAAAACGTTCAGGAGGGAGCATGAATTTGAATGAAAATGTCATGTATTTCAACATCATTCACTAAGGTAAACGGGACCTCGCCACTTCGTGTGGTCGATAAGTGAACATTAGGGGCCCGATCTCACTATATGACAAATAGGCAGTGGGGATCAATACGCTCTGGGTTAGAGCCATGGCAACACAAGAACAATAAGATAAAGTCTGTTCCCATTAGACAAAAAAAATGATGTTCACACAATAGATTGATGACTGCATTCCCAAGTGTCTAAAAACCCATATACGGTTGTACCGGTGGTCCTGCTTTAAAGATCTACTGAAACGTGGATTTTCTAAATAAATGATGGTAATGAAACTCCTATATAAAAGAAAGTTCATTTCAGTTATGACTCTATATGAATATGATAATCTGGACAGGAATTTTGACATACACTGTGCCATTTCTCCATTCTTGCAGCTGTGTCCCTACAGATAGAAAACTCTCTGTGTATTCATTGTTTGTCATGTCTTGCGGTGAGATGCTGGGAGCTTTTGCGCATTAGCTGAAGCTTAAGTCCCTAATGAAACATTTTCAGTCTCAGAACAGTTGCTGTTCTAACATCTGAAATAAAAATCTACGGAGGAATATCTCGTCCACAGAACGGTGGGTAAGCACTTAGTAACATCACAGAGACATGCATAAAGCAGAAATATGCAGGCATTGGAAGGTAGCAGATGCATTCTGAGTATTTAAATTCTTAGTTTTGAACATCTTTCACTTATTATTATTCAATTATTCTAGTGTTAAGATGAAAAAAGCATAATGCCCACCTCTATGTCTGCTCCATTTAATTTTACCAAGTTCCATCAAGTATTTCTCTTACATTCTCAAAACTTGAAAGATAAATTCTCAGAGAATGTGTTTCTACCAATATATTGAATCATCTGTTTTTATTTTACTAAACATCAGAAAAATATCAGTCTATCCATAAGTTTTCTATTTTAAAAGCGAGAATTTTTTTTGCGTTATGGATGTGACAAAAAACACACACGGATTTAATAGGCATCATACTTTGTAGGATTTCTGTGAATTAAAATTTACAAATGTACCCATTGTACCCAACAAATGGAGAAGGGATCTCTCTCCATAGACCAAAAATAATACGGCCAGTTTTACAAACTTGACTGGTAGACCATGCTTTAAGAATGGGTATTTAAACTTATATTCACATCTGAGATATTAGTGAGGCGAAATATGGCAGAATTTCCCATAATTTCCAAGTTTTTAAATAAATCTTGCCTCTCAGAAGTATCCACCCCATTCTTTAAGGGATAGTTCACCTAAAAAATTTAGATTGTGTCATGAATAACTCAGTCTAGTTGTTCCAAATCTGTATACATTTCTTTGTCTGGTCGAACACAGAGAATATATTTGGACAAATGCTTGTAACCAAACAGTCCTTGGACCCCATTGACTACCAGAGTAGGAAAAATAACAATGGTAGTCAAAAGTCCCCCTGCACTTTTTGCTGTCCTACATTCTACAAAATATCTTCTTTTGTGTTTAATAGAAAAAAACTAATTACAAATAATTTTTTCCTACTATGGGAGTCAATGGGGTCTTTCAAGTATTCTTCCAAATGTCTCTCTGTGTTCAGCAGAACAAAGATCTGGAACAACTCTAAGGTGAGTAAATGATAACAGAATTGTTATTTTTGGGCGAACTATCCCTTTAAAGGAAGTTTAGCAAAGGGTCAATTTCCCAGACAGAGAATTTTCTGTAGACATTTATCTCACACTTTATGCTTTCGCCAGCACAAATGTTCAAATCCTGCGATACATCAAAAGTTCAGGGATATACAAAAGAACAGAGAATAAAACAGGTGCTCGGATTTCTCCCTAAACTTCCAGCAATCGTTTTGTGAATTTCTGTTGTTTAGAGCATATATAGTACACACAGACGTAGCTACAGATGAAGGATTATCCAAGATTACTACATAATTCTAAAAGGAAGAGGAGACAAATTCATGAGCTTTACAAGCATTTAGACACATAATTTTAAATCATGAAAACAGACATTGTAAAATCCCTGCAAGGAAATCAAAGCAACAGCAGAGTGCAGGAGGAAGAGGAAGACAGAGTCGCACCTGGTGAGTGATCTGATTTCACTGGGCTTGTAGAGTGCTGGTGATAACTGCATTATGTTGCCTGAGCTCTCGGCACAACAGCAGCTTTGGCCTGAGGGAGCTGAAAGCAGTAGAGTGAAACTATCAGTGCAGAGCAGCACACACACATAGACACACACACACACACACACACATACACAAACATGTCTTTCATTAAGTTAAAACAATGGTTCACTCAAAATGCACATATAAGCAAACACATTCAATGAAAATGCTTATGTTCCAATAGGACAGCGTCCAATCTGACGGGAGCTTTCTTCACCGTCATTTGCCGGAAAAACAAGCCTCTGGTTCACGGGCATTCGAGAGTAACGGAAGCTAGACATCAACATTAATAGCGCTGTCAATATGGATATCTCTCTTAAACAAACGTATCGATTTGCTTCAGAAGACCTTTGCTAAGACCACAGAGACATGTCCAGCAGTTCTTTGATCGACTTTGAATTTTGAATGTAAATTCCACCATTGTATATTGTTCCACATTGTATAATATACTCAGTGTGCTGATGCATGCTGCCTTCTCTCTTTCTCTTCTCAAACGTCCGTCATAACACTTCAATTGCTGAGTTTTTACCGTAAGTATTTTACAGACTGATGTTGTCCTCAGTTTGCCTTCTAAAACATTACATTTCATATGCATATAAAATGTGTTGTAATGCATCCTGAAAAAGAAAAAGAAACAACAAGATTCTGTTCACAGCCATCACAGCAAGCTGAACAATTAAAATGGGTCTTTCTCATTCCAAATGATATCAAGAGACTTTCCATTACCAAGACAACAGAGCACAAGGGACCTTGTTTAGAGAGCGAAACCTGGTAGGCTGAGGAAGTATGAACTTTTTAAAGGGGCCAAACAGGCTTGCAAACACATTGTTTAACACAACCAGCCTACGATCCCCAGGGACGGGTCGAACACAAGATCATGAGGAGAACGTCACAGGCCCCAGTTCGCTCAATGAGGCTTTTACGTTTCCAGTGATATCATTTTTACCCGATGCTTAAAACGAGAGCTGTAGCAAAGGTGGATAGGCGTGTGTGAGATATAGATGAAGAAAGATAGAGTGGACTCTGCCTGTGAGTGGAACGAGTGATGGAGGGCAGTGAAAATGTGATTCCCAGAAAGCATTATAGATTGAGAAAAGAGAGTGCTGAAAACCCAATTTTAGATAGGAAAAGGTTTTCCTGCTAATGTTGGTGGTACGTGCAAAAAGATGGTTTGTTATTGTCTTCACGTCTATTTCTGTATGAGTTTATCATTTACTGATGTTGATGTTCTGCTGCAATGCGAAAACTCTATGCCGAGATAAGAAGAAATACATGCAGTTTGTTTCAGGGGAAATACGTGATTTTTCCGATCTTAGTCAGAATACTTTAAATTTGTAATTGTTTATTGACCATCATGTGGTTTAAAACCTGTATAGGAATCTTTGTTCTGTGGAACACAAGAGAAGATATTTTGAGAAATTTTTCAATGGTTTTGTGTCCAAACAATGGATGTCAGTGGGGTCCAATGCTGTGTGGGCGAGTGACGCGCCTTCGCAGCAATTGTGCCACCTGATTTGCATCGCCTGATGAGTGTTTGTGTATATTGCGTCTTTGTATTGACTTTGTATGAACTCATTCCTATAAAATGCTTTATTAGCATTTGGTAATTTCTCTTAAATGTATATGCCTATTTTGTCCTCAAATTCACACAACAGTAAATAAAGGTTGATATAACCCTCTTCATCTCTTGGTTGAGTGAGTCATATAGTGGAAGGTAAATAAAGAATGAACCATGAGTATCTACCCTAAGTCCACTGTGCCTGACCTATTATAGAGTGACCCAGTTGTCCTCCCTCAGTCCTGATGGAGCCAGCTAGAGCGCTCTTACCTGGAGACAGACACACAGACGTCCAACGTTTCTTTTTCTCGATCGCACTCGACCTACGGTAGAAAGATAAAGGTGTTGAGAAATCACTCTCACTGCAAATACCTCTTTATTCTCATTAGGAAACCTACCCAGAGGCACAGCGTACGTTTAAATTGGAAGACTTTACCATGGATCTTAATGTGTTGGCAGCAGGGTGTATTGATTTGATGTACTCTACGTTGTTTTTACTCTAATAAATAGGACTTGGACTAGAAGAGCTTATCTTGGACTTATCTTCGAACGGAAGACAAAGAAAACCTTAACAAATTCTATACTGTGATTCATTCCAGATCAGCATTTTTTAAATGTACCATTAAACTAGCAGAGGATGGAATGAACGCATCTCAGGATTTAGGTGGCAGGTCTCAGCCAGCATCACCATTGTCCTTCAAGAAATGATTGAGGAACATCTGCCAATATGTAGACTTCAAAATAATACAGATTTCAAATGTCACAATGACTAAAATAATAAATGGGAACTTGGTTTACTAAACAAAAACCTTCACATACAGTATGTTTATGGAGATTTAAAGAAAAAGTTAAATTTGAAGTTTCTTTAAAGACACTCCAACATTTATTGCATTAAGAGTCCTATAAAAAGCTTTAGCTTCACACGTGAGGTCCACTGACACTTTTTCACACCAACAAGTATCATATTTATAAAACTAGTATGCCTTACACAGATACGTATGCAAGAAAATGTATACATTTTACCATTTAATCCAAGTACAACTCAAAGACTGTGAAGGATCTTACACATAAACAAATAGCAGGTATAAAGGCGCATATCCAACTTGAAGACTAGATCTTGCACCGGGAGCAGGTGCAGTCCAGGCCATACGCGTTGATTGAATTACAGACTTGACCATGGTTACTATCTTGCGTGTGAATGGCAGGTCATCGTCAAGTGTGACACCAATGTTCTTGGCTTTCTCCGTGGGTGACATTATTGAGTTTTCTGTAGAAATGTCAGGAACTGGGCATCCCAGCCATCCCAACTTGGCTGGGATGAGAGCACTACGGTTTTTGACGAATTCAGTTGGATGTTCAGCAGTATGAGAATGGACCTAAGGCACACAGTACCTTATGACTGTAAGTGACACCTAAGTGTCAGAGTGTGTACTATACGGGCACACGCCTCTATTACGGTACCCTTTAAAAAAGTCCTAATATGTTACATTTATACACATATACAGTATGTATACATTTAGTCCTATGTACCTTTGAGGTACTAACATGCACTCTTTAGGTGAGTTTCTTTTTCAACCCAGCCTAAAGTTATTCACAAATAAAAAAGCATTCAAATAATCTTACACAATGAAATGTCAAGATATTAAAACATAATTGTGTATTTTTAGTAATATAAATCTCCATTTATATTTTATCAGATAGAAATTGTGAGCAGGGCAGGGAGGCCTTCAAATATTGTTGGGTGCCTTGAATAGGCTGAGCTTTACTTGCAAAGATGGACTGTGGATCAATATTTTCTCAATCATCTTTTATTTTTGACAACAGCAGTTATTCTTCTGTGTTATGCCAAACTTCCCTGCTTTTCCTCCCATTTCTTTCGAAGCTGAGCTTCAACTTTAATAATTTGTTTGAATAAAGAGCTAATACATAATTTATCCAAAGCAGGAAATCACTTTTTGCCACTACTACAGTACAGAAGTACATCTTTAGACCTTGTGCTGTGTGCCTATCCATTAACAATGAGTCACTACATTCAAAACGAAAAGCCTCAGATTGCCAGAATCAAGTTTAAAGTCTCTTACCAACGTCCTATGCACTAGCCTGCTGTGAGGAGGTATAGTGCAGTGAACTCTAGTTAGAGCTCATTTCTTGAGATGTGCCCCTGTCTACCCATCAGGGACAAAAGAGGGCCACTATGCCCTCTCAGCTGATCTGTGCTTTTAGGGGAATGAGAAAGAGATGTCTTTGAAGTCTGACAGTGGCATAGCTCACAGCATAGTGTCTCCGTCAGTATGTTTTGTTCCTGGAATCTCATTTAGCTCCTGCAAACCCTCATGATTCCTAATTAAACTATGTAGATTATGTTAGTATCAGTCTATCTGGCATGAAACACTGTGCAGTTAATTAGATGACAACAGTGCTGAAGCAAACATCAAACCTCATACTAGTTTTGGTTGATTTTGTGTAAACATTTTATAGATTATAAAATGTTAAGGTACAACAAGAGCTATTAAACAGCTGCGAGTGGAGACCAGTATGCATTATGTGCTAAGCTAAGTGGCCACAAGCAGTTTAATGCGTTTAAAAGGTTTGTCGACTGATGATAAGCAAGCTGCTAATTAGTAGGTAATCTGTGCACTTGTGGTGTAATAAATTTAGCGGCACGGGTTTGAGACGCTGTCGCTTTCATCTAAAAGAGGAATGACCCTCTTGCTCCAATACGATGCCGCCGGTGAACTTATGTGTCTGCGAATGTGTTGTGCGCATATCAACAGATGTTTCCACAGACACACTGCTTAGATTTGAAGAAAATTAAGCGCTATCCATTTCCAGTGCCCCCTCAAGCAACCGAGTCCTCGGGGGGTGGGTGGCACTCTTTGCCGTTGCCCAAGATACATTTTTAATTTACTGACAGTTCAACTAATAACAAATCCAATTACACAGTGGCCGCCTCTAAATAGACTTATTGGAGCTTCTCACTGATTTGAGCTTTTTTCTAGAGAGACGGTGTGAGAGAGAGCAGTATTTTTCCTCCTGGTGTGATGAAAGAGAGGTGTTTACTTATTATTATTCAAAGAGGGAAGGGAGTGGGGAAGTGAAGGTAAGAGAAGACAATTGAGAGGTTTCTTTGGGTAAACCTAAAGGTCAGTTCACCACTGCACGTCATAAGAATGTCAAATCATGGCTTTTTTGTCTATTAACGGAAACAAACTGCCCTGTCAAACACCAACCTCCTCAAAAATATTTTCATACATTTATCCAGATATCAAAAATACTATTTAAATAGTAGTCAAGTATGAATTAATAACATTTAGAAAGTTAAGAAATTTTAATTTAATCTTCAGAATCGGCATTGGCAGATATCGCTGAATGATTGGCTATCAGTATCGGTGGTGATCTAATTTATCTCCAATTTTTAGGATGAAATGAATAAACTTTGTCAAATGTCGGCCTAAAAAATTTATATTTGCAGTGTCAATGCATTTGTTGAAACATAATATTGAAAAGTTTTGGATGCTAATTTGTATTCTACCGGTGGGTAGTGCTTGAAATCGAACACATCTAGCTTGATGCATGTTAATGCAAACGCTATCAGGAAATCGAGTCATTCATTAACAATATAAAAAAAGCAACAGGTTTGTTTCGGTAATAAAGCAGGTAATAGTCAAAACAGTTCAGCAATACCAGATCCTCTATCATCCACAGGAGTCTCATCTATCAGAACAACAGAACTATCTTCCTGCCAGTCAGCCGCTCACATCTACACATTACAAACCCATTATCCATTATAAATGCTCTTCAAAAGATTATTAATAGAGCAAATGGTTCCTCTTCTATTAATCACATCCGGTCTGTGGCCCCTAGCAGCTCCAATGTGCCTACCTGAGTCACATCCTTATCAAAATCAAACAGTCAGACTGCAGGACTACAAAGCACCTGCTAATAATGGCCTGAACTTTCACACCAGCGGATATTATAGTTCTTGTCTGAAAGGAAAGAGCTGGGGTTGGTTAGTGAGTGATCAAAATGGAATCTGGAATTTAAAATGTTAAAGTGGCTGCCGTTTTGGAAGGAGCCTCGCCTTTTGATATTTTTCATGGAAACTCCCATACCGCTAACCGGACAGAAGATCCCCGAACTGAACCGCGTGTCTCAAATGCTGACAAGTATGGTCATATTTCATTCTACGCCATACAACTATATATACATAAACTATACGCAAAGCCTTGCCATCATGTCCAGGAAATAAGTCCGTAAATCTGAGTAAAATCACTTCACTTGACCGTGCATGTGCGCCACATGAAACACATATTTGGGGAGATCATTTCTAAATCACACAAGGTCCCCAGATAATACTAATCCCGTGCAAATAGGGCTTAAGTTACCAATAATTGGTTTTGGAGATCTAAAATATGTCCGTTTCAATGTTACTTTTTGAAATAAAATACTGCATAAATGTACATAGCATGATGTCATTTTTTGTTACATCCTGTAGCCAGTATGCCAGATCTGATCTGCACTGTAGATATTATCAGAATCCCCAAACATTATTCAGAAGAATTAATCAAATGCACAAATTCCTTTTATCTCTCTCTCTCATGTCACACATATCCGAATGAAGCAGATTATATTTGATCCTCAGACTCACACACGCTCAATCCCATAAAGCTTATTAGTTTGTTTAGACATATCCTGGGAGTGTTGCTAGGATACACGATTAGGTGAGGTGTACCCTGTAAGTGTCCCTTTGCTTGTGTCTCAAAGTACTATCGACACAAGCCAGCTGCAGACAGACAACTGTAAGAAACTGCTTTAGATTTAGCATCATTACAGTTAATTCATTCAATTACTTGTGTTAAATTTTTAGACAAACAAGCGGAAGTGTTTTAAAAGGATGAATGATCGGTTATTAGACTTTAAGCTGCACCGCTTTGCATCGACAATGAGACAAATACAAATTTCATTATAATACACACACTGATATCATACTGAGAGCAATGAGCCGTTAAACCCAGTAATGGAGTCGAGAGGTGTCCAGAAATTCCCCAAACTAGTTTTTTTTGTGGGGGAAGATGGCAAACAGGGATCAGAGACGATCCATTGCACTGAGGAAGCTGATTTCCCAAAGGCTCTTGTGAGTGGTAAAGACTCTACGTTGGAGACAGTGATACATGAAAATGTGTCGATTGAGAATTATTTTAGCGTCTCTATAGAATTTTACACAGGTATAAACGTGGTGCCAACATAAATTATAGTTTCGTTCTATTTCTGGGTTAGAGAAAAGCTGGGGAACAGAAATATCTCTGTTGTGTTTTGAAAAATTATCCTGTGGTTTGTGCCTTGTGGCTTTTTCGTATGATGTTTATACAACGCATGATATCATGGTATTAACTTAGCTACTCTGTAATCTCATAAATATAAAGAAACCCTGCAATTGGTTCCTTTTGCGCCCTGATTAGACCGCAGAAATATGGCCACCCTCTCTTTTTCCATTTTCTTCTTCATTTATCAGCTTCCCCCTCTTTGTTGTTCTGCTGAAGATTCCGCTCGTTTTTCTAACCCACTTCTGTTTTATTCCTCTGATATTTCATCTTTCAGTCTTATCCACTAGGGTGGAAATGCGTGTCACCGTCAGGGAACCATAACTTCACTATCATTAAGCTGTCAGATTCCATGCGTTTACCTACTTGATACATGCTAAAGGTGTCTCTTCCAGACGAAAAATCACACAACGTGTCAAGGTACTTAAGGGAAGTGACACAAGCTTGATTTATATCCGACAGATATATATGATTTATGCTGTGAAAGAGGAATGCGGGAAATAAGGACACTGTTTCGGATCATATAATCTTGCCAGCCCGCTGTAGGCTTGAGAAAAACACTTTGAATTTCTTAGGGATTGAATGGCACTTAAACAAGCGTGCAAAACAGGGCTATCAGGTCAGATAGGTAAGAGAGGACATGTTAAAGTGGATGAGTTTTGGAATTCAAACCCCTAATTAAGCTATTCACTGTGTATTTTATTAAGTAAATTTACTTGGCTTAAAAGTTAACAGCAGTGAACACAGGGGAAATTAATTGGTAATGATTTATGATATTTCTGGAGCAACAAAAAATGATTTGCAGTTAATTATGTGATAAGTGCAATCTCTTACTCTGGGTAAAATCAACATGAAACAGAATTCGCAATCCATTTTACTTCTGTAAAGTGCTTTATTCTGAATGACACATGATAGACAATGAGAATTTTTTTTATCCACCTGGGCCTTCACAGATGTGTTGTGTGTTCTATGTGACAGATGGATGGCTAAAAAAATATGTTGACATCAGCTGCAAAAGAAAGTTGTTTCTGAGTAGTCTTTTTTTTCCAGGAAATATATTATGCTACAAATATTATACACAGTGATTATAATATTAGAGTTTCACTATATATTTTCCCTACATTTTATCACGACTCAAAGATTTTCTGATAACAATATTATTGTTTTATCTAGTTAAATGTTTTTTTTTAAATAATGTCATCTATCAAATGTGTTTATTTTGAGTTTACTCTTTAATCAACAATACTGTTAAACACATTGGAATCATTGCAGTTCTTAAGGGACAGGTTAACCACATTTTATTTTTGCAGAAGAAAAAAAAATTTATTGCAGAAGAAAAAAAAAACATACAATAACATGTCGGAAAGTAAATGATGAAGTAATTTTCAGGTGAACAATCCCTTATTAAATTGAATTATTAATAAATGAAAAAATGCATTTACTCACCTTCAAATTGTTCCACGTGTATACATTTCTATGTTCTGATGAACACAGACAAATATGTTTGGAATAATACTTATAACCGAACAGATCTCAACGGCAATTGACACTATAGCAGGAAAAATACAATGGTAGTCAAAAGTGCCCCAGAACTGTTAGCTGTCCTAGAGTCATGAACGTGGAACGTGTGTGGAGGAGGAACCCAAGTTCAGGCAGCAGGGATGAATGGGGTTAACACCAGGACTATATATAAACAGAAAACAAAAACCCACGAGGGGGTAACAAAACGGAGTACACAATAAACTGATAACTAAATACTCAACAAGAACTCAACTATTAATCATCAAGACTAAAACGAACACTCAAAGACTAGAATTAACAGTATTTCTCAGGACGAGCGCACTTAGGACAATGCACAAGGCTTCTAGGACAAGGTAACAAGTACAACGAACGAGCACAAGACAATAGACAAGAGGGCATTCCGTAGGGAGACTAACAAAGGAGATAACGATGGGCAGTGTGGATAATGAGACACAGGAGGAAAGCTATACTAGAAACGAGAGGGGCGGGGCCAAATGACGAGACTGGAGAGAATGCATATTAAGTCCAGATTGACAATGACATGCTTCTCTTCACATAAAACATGTGGGTTTGTCATGATTCTGCCACTAGACTAGAAAATCAAGACAAGAGAAGGCAGAATCATGACACCGGCGGTCTTAAAAATGTTTTAAAAATGTTTTAAAAATGTTTCAAAAATGTTTCAAATGGTTTCTGTTCAACAGCGCAAAACAATTATGTTTTTTCCTACAATAGTTGTTGAGATCTGTTTTGTTGTAAGCGTTGTTCCAAATATCTTTCTCTATATTAATCAGAACAAAGAAATTGATACACATTTGGAACAACTTGAAGGTGAGTAAATGATGACAGAATTTTCATTTCTTGGGTGACGTATCACAGAGGTTGTGAATTGTCAATATTGTGCCATCCCTAATGTGTAAAGGACAGTTCACCTAAAAATAAACATTTTGTCATCCTTTACACACCCATAAGTTTTTGCACCCCAATTTGCGTAGTGTCTTTGTTCTGATGAACTCAGAAAAATAAGTTTGGATAAATGTTAGCAATTTTCATTTCTGGTACATCATTATCTCATATTATGACAAATGTCCGAAGTCGTTCACTTACTATATTTACATTCACTTCTTCCACATATAGTGGACTACTTGGCATTCGCTATTTAGGGAATAGTGAATGATTGAACAAGTGAGCGAATTCAGTCACAGCTTAAGTCTTTGTTTTCACAGACTAACCCTATGTTTTGTTTCTGTTTACTAACTAAAATGTTTAACACATTTGCTCGAGTTAAAGAACTGAGATATCAATAAATGCTGTGTTTTTTTAAGCAGTACAAATGGTTCCTGCTACATACATTGTATATTCTGTCAGACAGCGCAAGTGGTAATCAATTTGCCAAAAACAAAGTGGTTATTACACTTTCACTGTATAAAATGCTACAGTATATATATTTACTGGTTGTATTAGCATAGTTGTAATACATATACCATGGTTAAACTATGGCTACTGTAGTAAAACCATGGTAAATGGGTCGTGTAACTTCACTCACTAGACTTATACAATATTACTTGCTTTTACTTGCCGATACTCTCAAATGTTTGTTAACTGTGATATTTGAGATGCCTCAGTGCCAATGTTCAGAAACACAAAACACTTCACATGACTTTGATATTATAGTAAGTATCTTTAGATAGATCTTAAGTTCCAAAGTTCCATGATTTGTGTATCTTTGTCCAGTTAAAACATTTTAACGCGAATATAAGGAGTTAATAATTATGTTGTTTTTCCTGTGTTTTGGCTAGGGGCGATTATAAGTTATCAATATTAGGGGGGGCTCAGCCTCCAATAAGGATATATATATATATATAAATATACATTGCCACTCTAGCACCACATATTGTATACATTAATAAATTATCTACAAATCCATATAATAAATGTCACAACTGCTGAATAACGATTTAGTAGAAGGAATAACTTTATATGATGTTTCCCTGCCATTCATTCTGATTAGCATGAGCGCTGTCACTCCTGTGTATGACTGCATGTTCATCTATCACATCCACAATATTTTAGTTGTTTCTGAACTCTGAACAATGAAAAACACAGCAACCGCACCAGGCTGAACTACAGTAACTCTATCAGTCTTTCATGGGCTCTCAAAACTACTGTTAGCTCTCAATAACTAGGTGCAGAAAAATAAAACAGCACATCATCATGAATGACACATTTCTGTGCACTACAACATCATCATGATCGTTTTCTAAAGTCATTGGTGTGAAGTGCTTTCATTTTACTGGTGGTAACGTAAACAAATAACTTAGTAGTTAGATCAATCACAACTAACAGTGTGACTATGGGTGAGCGCAGAGAAAACGTTTTACAATGGATGGGAAAGGGTCGTGTATCGCTCCCGCGTGATATTATGTGAGTTGCATTTAAAACAAAGAATGGCAAAGATGTCACCTCTGCTTATGAAGTTCAATCCACTATGTGCTGCTGTGAACTGAAGAATGTGCTAAATAACGTAAGCCTGCCACCGTTTTCATTATAAGAGTATTAATGGGGTGATCTCGAATTCTTGTACAGATTACATAATTACTCACAATATTTTAGGGGGGGCTAATCTAGAACTTTAGGGGGGCTTTAACCTGTTTTGTGCTCTGGAAGAAATGCAATGACATAACCCAGGCTCAACTCACACGATCATTATATTTGAATGCATGCGGTACAAAATGCCTTACTTTGCAGCGTCTTTATGTCTGAACACCAGGGCTGCGTCCGAAATCGCATACTGTGACAGTGAGTACTGAATTTGAATAAATATCTACCTATATATCTACCTAAAACAGTACATTCTATTAAGTATGAGTGGGAGTAGTATGAATAAATTTTCGTCATGTTTTATGGTCATGTGACCGGTATATGCTCTTTGATGAATTAACAACAACCTAAACGTGAGCATTGATAAAAACATAATTTAGTCACGAGAAATTCACTTATTGGCACTTACATTGAAAACAGATGTCTGCCTTAAAGTTTTCTTTTTAAAGCTATATTTATTTGATTTACTTTTGAAATTTGACCATTGATCAGCTCCCGTGGCATCGTGGGATAGATAAGTATCTATCTGATCCACACTCACGAATCTCGGTGGAAGTAGTAGACCATCCGGGTATTTCTCGCCTACTGTTTTTTGCATACTGAGGTTTCGGACATACTATTTATGACTCATATTCATTTTCGCCTACTATATAGTACGGAAGTAGGCGATTTCGGATGCAGCCCATGCGTTTGGTTGATGGCTGAATATGAACCAAACGGCTTTCCATACTGCACAGCTCCAGTTGTATAAAGAAGACGCGTGTATGCGCAGCTCTGTTGTATAAAAAGAAGCGTGTATGCGCAGCTTGCTTACGTGGTATAAGAAGATGCGCGTCAGCGCAGCTCGCATTTAATAAAGAAGAAGCGCCTTACTTTATTGAATGGCATCAGAATAACAATACAACCAAGCCTCGCTTTATAACTGTGAAGCTTGCGCTGTACAGATGCCTGAATTGATAACTGCCCAGCTCGTGCTGTTTAAAATGTGGCTCTGCACAGCACGTGCCAGACTTGCCTCACGTTAAAACTGTAGCCATTGTCTGATGCCAAGTTGGTATACATCGCCCAACCCTATCACAAGTAAAAAATTCAGCAATACTTTCAGCAATCTTTTTGTTCTGCACAGCCTCAGTCAAAAAAAGAAAACAATCAAATGCATGCGAGCTGTGGAGAGGTACTGAAAAAGTGTGAAGCATTTGGCCAAATGACCTATTCAAAGATGAAAGAAACTGAATATGAAGTCTGGGGCTGTGGAAACATCTCACTGCTTCATTGAGATGTGAGTTACATTTTTAATGACTACCTGACTACGCACAGCATGATGTCACAAGCTTTACTCCGTATCACAGCAACGGTTGAAGAGTAATCATTTTATTTTTCCTACAACATGTCCTTACCATGTGTCATTGAACAAGCGCATGTAAATGTTATATCGTCATCTGACTGTTTCATTAACCGCGGCTGTCATTGCGAACAGCAGGCTTGCAGTGATAAGGACCATGAACCCTGCAGTGACATCACTTTCAGTGTTTATGGAGTGACGCTAAACACTATTGGCTCCACACTGCTTCAAACCAATGGCACTGCTTCCAGCAGCCAGTCATTTAGATGCAGAGAAGGTTGCTTGTCTGTAGAGATCATAGCAGTGTGTTACATAATTTGGATGACCTCATCAGGGAAGGGAAGTTGAAGCCAAAACAGATGCAATGGTAAGTCTGCAATGCTTGAAGATAAAAAGGAATCGCATATAGCCCTATTAAGAGGTTTACGTAATCCTTCTGAAGCACGCAGAAACCGCAGGCAGGTACACAACCCTTATTAGAATGCTAAAGTAATCCAGGGAGTGTTTTACATAAACACGCTGTACCAGACAGTAGGAAGCAAAGGAAAAGCTGAGATGAAGATGGAATTTAAACAAAGACAGGGTGTAGAGGTGCACGAACACAGGCACACACATGCACAGACACACAAACGCACAGAGACTCAAAAGGTATGGGTGAGATCTGCACCTTCCTGCACCTGCTAACCTTTGTTAGAGGTGTCAATCAAATAGTCTGTGCTGTAGTGCCCACAGATACAGTTCACTGAGTGGCCCCTCAGAAATAGAAAAACCAACACACACACACACGAACACAAAAAGACAAAATAATTTATAAAAAGGCTGACTGTATATTCTGAAAAGCATATATTCTTCTGGCCGAGCGTTGGGCCAACGTTGGACCAGCATTCTTTACACCCTAAAACGTATAACACTAATAATACTAAAACTTATAATTGTATGCTAAAGTTTACACTAGAACGTCCAATGTTACCAAACTGAGTGATGCTACTGCCAAACACTAATGAGAGCCAAGACAGATGCAGGTTCATACACCCGTTTCCTATCTGTTTCTCTCCATCTGTGACGCTCATACGCCTGTGTACTTCAATAACTTTCCACAAAAACAACCCAAACCCTCATTACTACTTTTGAAGCAAGGCCTATGAATGAGTAACCGGAGCTTGCGTCTGTTCCCAGTCTCGAATAAAGGCCTATGGAGGTGTCCGAGTCAGAAGGGGTCACACATCTGAATACAAGCATTTCAAGCACTTAGAATTTATTATTACAGGAGGCCATACGTTGCTCCACACGCATACGTTTACATCCGGCAGAAAAGTCGTGGTCAAAATAATCATTCATCTGGTTGGGAAATAAATAAATACGTTACCTCACTTTCAGAAGATGTAAAAGAAATTTGTGCACTTGTATGCTGAGAGACCTTGTTGTTTTTTTAAATGTATCATTCAATTACGGCTGTAAAGAGGCACCTCATGCAGCTGTGCGCCACTGTTTGAAAAAGGTCGTCCATCAAATTGAACTCCTGTAGGTGAGCTGTCTTAAACAAGACGTCGGTGTGTGCAAAAACATTAGGAAACAAATACATGCATGATTTATGAGCCTGTTTACACATGGCGTTGTTGAACATACGCACACACACAGTTCCCTTGTGGGCATGAACAGTAGATGTGTAACAAATGTTTACATGTGCCTTGAAATGGTTTGAAATGAATGTTTGGAAGGGGACATCTTTTAAGGTTGCCGATCGAAAGGATATATAAATATATATTGGTTCTTGGATATGAATAATGACAAAAACAATTCAAACCTGTATACCCTTCAACATGACCCACATCTCAGCAACATCACATGAGCAAGACTGATGTTGTAATAAATGGCAGATTGACTGTGATTATCTAAAGCCTTGTGTCTACGGACTGACAAATCACAGCTGGACAGTTCTATAAAAATAAGTTGAGTAAATCATATTTCAGAACTAATACGGCCAGCTACATTGTTTACTTTTGGTCAGGCAATGCAATAAATTTCATGTGTTGTGAAACACTGAATTGGAGTTCCATGAACAGTCCCAAACACAGAGAGATACACACAACGAGATATTATTGTGCTGTTACACAAGATATCACCACTTACTGTTGTAAAGAGTACATAAACCCATGTGTCAAGAACTACAATGTCAGTGTATGTCAACTAATCCTTAATCCCCCTCCAAAAATCAAAAACTCACGGTAGTCAATGGCGGCCAAGAACTGTTTGGTTACAAGCATTTTTCCAAATATCTTTCTATATGTTCATCAGAACAACTTGAGGGTGAGTACAAATGATGACAGAATTTTGGGGTGAACTGTTCCTTTCACAACATGCAATCATGTGACCTGCTGACTATAAGCACTTATTTTACAAGACCGACAGAACGTAATGGAGCAACTAAGTGCAGCCTAAATGCCATTTACAATACATGCTGCTGGAGCAATTTAGCATTTTATATAATCTGCAACATAACATATGTATTTCGTTTCTTTCTAAATCCCAAACAGCACTCTATAAAAGGCTTATTCACTCAGAGGTGGCCAGGATTACACGCTGGTTCACATTTCTGTGGTGTCTGTAGTCTTTGTATTCCAAGCCATCCAGAAATCACAAGAGCTTCAGTAGCTAGTGTTCTTGCGAAATCAAGAGCACCACCTGCAACATCACACTCTACTCACAGCCAGAGGGAAACAAAAGCAGCCTGTCTTTTCATTCATAAACCATTTCAAAGTTGCCAGCTGGTCTCTTTTCAGTCTAGACTTGCTTTCAAAATTAGCAACAACAGGAGCAACAGCACGCCCGGCGTCAATGTTCGGTTTCCCTCCGCGAGTCTGGCCACTTTTCAGGCAAACATGCTTTCTGGATAGTGATTGGCAAGTGTAGCTCTATTAGTCTGATGATACACGGCCTAGATTAAACAAGCTATTAGCTTTTCAGACAAGCATATCAGATTTCCTCTCATGCATTTCATTCTTTTTTTCCTTCATTCTCTAAATGCTCATCACCATCAGCTGAAACCCCATCAAATTACGCACGCGCTCATGACAACATAACAAAAGAGAACCGGTTGCAGTCTTCAATCTGGCCTATTCATCCTCCTGTGTTAGCATTAATTAACAATGCATTAGCTTGATGAAATAACTTTTGGTGCAAAGCCTCTGCGCACACGATTTAGTGAAGTAGATCCCTCGCCGTACACTCGTATTAACAGAATAACAAACGTTTTGTAATCTAAAATGTACGGAGGTAAGCAACAAAGCCTTTTCCAAAACACAGGCGACTTAAAGGTCCAATGTGTATTTTTTGGAGGATCTATTGACAGGAATGCGATATAATATACATATGTCTTCAGAGGTGTACCTTACATAATGAAGCTTTCCCAGTTGAGCTAAAGGAAAGCTTTTACAATAATATGACAACTGTGTTTATAAGTAGTGAAAATATAAAAGCACAGGGCTAATTTGCATACAAACACATTTACATGCTGTGTACCATTAGTAACAACTCCACTTAATTTACCTCCGGTAGGAATTATTATGGTTCTTGGACCCATAATGAGGTTTGGGGCGTGTCTCTGTGGCAGTTTACTTGATTTACTAACTGCTCCATAAAACACACGTGGACAGACTATAAGCCTCCTTGTGAAATATCGAGAGGTGAAGTATGATAATGCGCCCCTCTGTAATGGATGGAAGGGCTGTTGAGATGATTCAGGTATAAATCAATCCTCATCAGTGGGCGGCATGGTGATTTCTCGTAGCATCACGGCTAGCTTATTAGCACCTGACAAACGCAAATGAATATGAATGCTGTTAGCGGTGCTGCTTCACTTTGCTATGCGCTCAGATATACCTGAGATATAAACACTGACCTTCAATGTCAAACACAGAGAAGCAGGAACGGGGGGGATATACAAAGATAACAGAGAAGGTCAACCTTTGAGATCAACAAGGTGTTATTTAGCCTACATTTGGAAGACTTTCAGATCCAAAGCAACCTGCTCATTTACTGCACAATTTAATCTGTTGGCAAACTCACGACCTTGGCATTATAGCACCATGCACTTAGCGATGGGAACGTAGACAAGAAGATGCTATATGTCAAAATGAGGATAGAAAGATTTCATGTTGTCACAGATTTATGGAAGGCAAAACATATTATTTATGAGGCATTAATGATCCAGTATTTTCCTCATAACAAAAAATCCCATTAAATTACTGTATGTCTGCTGTCATGCAATTGATTTACAACTGATATCAAATGCTCATGACTATCCACTTAAGCGCATGATCAAATTGTGACTTACAGCCTCAATAAACTGTTAATAATATAACTTTGATTAAAAGAACATACAATTGGCTATTTGATCAATAATTATGTCAGATTAAATCATTTTTGATTTTACGATTCTCAGAAAAACTATCGCATGCACCCCACATTCTAATCTCTGTATTTCATAATAAAAATACATTTTGAGAACAATGTCCACTTTCAACTGTAAACACATTCATCATATAAAAACATCCTTATCGTACTTGTCACTTTCGCTCCGCCTTATTCTATTGTCCTTCGAGAAATCAGACTATACCTGTGCAAAAGTATAACTGCAGATTTGCTAAATAAAGCAGGCCTTTTTGAATTCAGGTCATGAGTCATACAGTATAAATCAAAGACTTAAGCAGAGAGATTGTAAAGTCATGAGTTAATTATGGCACTGAGGACTGCTGTGTATACAGAGCAGCGTGTGTAAATGCATGTGGTTTGAATGGTGTCTGGTGAGGTAATTACCAATGTGCTTTTAATGAAGTCTCGAGGGAATCCCCAGACATCACCTCTAAACTGCATCTAATCAGTTTTCGGAGTTTACTGCACACTGCCCACTCGACTGCAGCCTGCAGGGCAGGAGGAGCTTTTCGAATAAAACCTACACAAGATGATATGTAAATTAAGGTATGTTAATGGCTTGTTATCTAGTGTAGAAAGGTCAATGCATCAGCTTTTGGAGCAAGCTTTTTATAGGCTAGGAGTCAACTTGAAAGGACTACAAATGCAACAGCGTTTTTTTGTGAGGTTTGCCATTTTTGAGACTATCAAAGTGTCTGGTTTGTTATTTTTAGCAATAAACAATTAAATGATCAATGAAACAAAAGTTACCGTGGCAAAATGGGTAACAGGTTGCCCAATTTTTGTAATAAAGCTAAATTAAATTGAGTCAGACCATAGTTTATTTGTATTTAATATTTATAATTGACATATGCATTATTTAAATAAATCAACATTTAATTTAGGTTTATTATAAGTACTTATAATTACTACCATAGTAGAAAAAATGCTTTATAAATTTGTTTTAAACACAAGTTCTGGGGCACTTTTGACACCATTGTATTTTTTCCTACTATGGTGGTCAATAGTGGCCAAGAACTGTTTTGTTACAAGCATTTTCCAAATATCTTTCGCTGTGTTCGCCAGAACAAAGAAATGTATACAGATTTGTAACAACTCGAGGGTGAGTAAATGGCAGATTCTTGGTTGAACTGTCCCTTTAATTCAAAATTCTGGCATTGTAATGATTTTAACTGATGCATTGATGCATTTAACTGATAATGTGACACAGGCCAAAATTTGTTTTATCTTACAAAGTTAATAAAACAAATCATGTGCCATCATGTGCACTTTAAATGTCCTGTATTGTTAATCCGTATAAACAGTGCAGAAACTTGAAATGAAACTAGGGTCATTGAATAACATGTTTTATTCATTAACTGAAGTGCACTGAAATTGCAATGGTGCAATGAAGTCTGTACCGAGACGTAAAGTTCAAATAAGACTGTCACAAGCATTACAAATCAGTACACAAGATCAGAGTTTATGGGTAATCTATCTTGGCATGGACACTCAGAACACACACTTACCAATAACCAATATAAGCACAGCAGTCACAACTATCCCTCGTCTAGTACATTTACATTTAAGCATTTGGGAGACACTTTTATCCAAAGCGACTTACATTGCATTATACTATACATTTGTTTCTTAGTATGTGCAATCCCGTGGGATCGAACCCACGATGGTGGAAAGATTGAGGCATTTCTTAACAAACTGAGCAAGGATATTGTCATTAGATCGTAACAATCAGCTTTATCGGCTAAATTACAAAAGTTAAAATGCGTTCAGATTAGACTGTGTGAGATTAAAACAGATACAAATGATGAGACAAACAAGCGATTACATTGTATTTACAATGTTTACAAAAGACTTAAAACAACACACTAAAACTCAAGACTGTTAAAAGCATGGAATATGTTAATACTAGTGATGTAAGATGTGACACCAAAGCTCTGATGCTTTTGTCAAAGAAAAGAAGCGATTTTCAGTGAAGCTTAGTATCGATGCTTGATCCGTTCTGTCAAAATCATATAACCGATGACGTCCGAAGCTTCGTTTCACACAACCAAGAGACTGCTTCGTGCTTTTGATAAAAACCCCACCCTCACGGGTTGTTACAGCTGCAGATTTACTATAATGGTATGAAAGTGCATGTGTATATTTTGTGTTACTTCCTCTTCATGAATTTGCCTGGTTTACAAACAGGAAAATTTTCCAAATCCACAATACAAAATTTAATGTTTATTGTTTTGGGTTACCAAGTGTGCGAAATAGATTGTTGTCATGTACTTAATATACTGATTCATTAATTAACTAATCTACCCATGCATTCATTCATTAAATCATTATCGATTCTAAAACTAATGCGACACAGCGCTTTCCCACACTTTCACCAGCAGAGGTCATAGTCGAGCTCTAATTAAAAAAGCTCGACTGATAAACCTTTTTCGAAACACTTCGCCACATCACTCGATAATACCACACCCTAAAAAAATCTAAAAGTCATAGCGGGTTAAAAGTCCAAATGTGATGTGTCCACCGGTGAATAGAATCCAAATAAAGTTAATCCAAAATGAGCCTGGAATTGCAAGTCCACCATAGGTAACTCCACACTCCAGCACAATAGTCTGTTTTTAGCTAATCTACCACTTGTGCCATGCTGCCTCCTGGTTGCTGTCATATCAGACCAGGGGCATGGTCAAGCTCAAACTGGTGCGCAACGTTTTCCTACGGTACATATTTCCTGGAAACGGTGTGCAACAGGGTTTGAGATACGTTTTCTCTTGTTTGGTGGGTGTGTCAAGCAACATGTATACAACCCACACGGTATTAAAGAGACAGCTAACACAACGGGTCCAAGTAAAGTCGTGTGTCCGCTCGTTATATGCAACATAAGAAGACATGTATTTTGCAGTATTCACATTTATTATGATTTCATCAGGCTCCGAAAATTCTTCTAAAAGAACACAAAGAATGGCCTTCTCAGCTGCCATAGTTCAACTCCTGCATCATCACAACAGGGTGTTGTGGCGCACCACCTTTTAAAGACATACACACAAAATCCAATAAGAGGAATAAAATGGGATACAATGGCTGAGACAACAAACTCTAACATTTAAACTCTAATATACATCAAATAATAAGATGTATAGAGCGGTTAAAACATGTCTCATGTGTGACAGGGTTACAAGCTCTGCATCTGACTCCTGCTGGACTCACACTGGTACGAGTTATACGGACCGGTGACAGGCCTGCTTAGTTTTCATTTCATCCCCATCCTTTAAACACGTGTTGATGTCAAAACATCTAGAGGCATGTCTTCTCAGTGAGACAAACAGTGCAATCGGTGTCACGTCTGAGGGATATAAAGATACTGTTTTAGTTTTTACAATTTCTGAACATCCGCAACTGTTCAGAGTTCAAGTTGTTCAGATGTGAGATGATTTTCACATTGTGTATGTATTATATTCCTTCTAAGCAATAATCTTCTTCGAAAGGAAAACCTTGACTAATGCCTAAACAGTAGTTTCTGTTAAAAATGGTCTTAAAAAAGACAAATGTTTCACATTTGCTAAGCAGTGCACTGACTCTTCTCTTATCTGCAGATGATAATAGAATAACATTTGGAACTTAACCTATGAAATAACCCAGTTGTTCTGTCGGCATAATATAATACACAAATAACAAATACAAAGTGCTCTGGGTCTGCACTGGACCTGGAAGAATTGGCAACATTTTTCCATGTTTATCAACCAAAGGCAAAGAGCCAATCTAATTAGTTAAATACACACAAGGCAAAGAGCCAGGAGAAGAGATTCAGGCGGCCAGTCTTTACCCAGGGCTTCCAATCCATGAGTTCTGAATGAAGGCAATAATTACATTTAAATGTTCTATTTGGATCCAATAATAGAGAGAAATAATGAGCAATTTAAAATGATTTATAATATTCCAGCTCAATGATATTATTATTCTATGTGGTTTACAGAGGAACTGTAGAGTTTATTTGAAAGAAAATTATACTCTCGACTACACCGTTGTGCATTCATATACCAAGTCCCATAATTTGCTAGTTAAAATGTACCAATGACTTTCTGAACAAAGGCGGATTAATGATTTTTTAACAATCTGAAAAGATTCCTCTCGCTATAAAGAACCATAAATGAAATCTCTTTAACATCTCAATTGCTTCTCCTAAACAGCAATGAGATTAAACAGAGGGCAGTTTTTTGGCTTCTAAGATTTGTCTTTTGAAAAAAAGGGCCACTTTTCGTTAATGTACTTTAGGGTTTCTGTAATAAAATGAAATCTAACAATGTAAAAACTCTTCTCTATACTTTCACTGCATATCAACAATTGTCTCATTTGTTTCCATTTTTGTTTATCTTAAGGGAAAAATCAGTTTATACTTACTAGACATTGGTGAGAAATCCCTTAAATCTTTTGAGCTATAAAAGAGCAATAAAATTTTCCTGGCCTCTTTGGGGCATTCAAAAGCAGTCATATGTTTTGCAATATTTTTACAGAAAACACAGACCCATATTATGAATTATGCAAGCTGCATATGCAGCAATAAAACCTGTGCATGCTGCAGCTATATATTATATTTATGGAATCAAGCTTAATGGACTATGATCAGTGTCCCAGCGTGAGTTATACAGACTGGGCATCTCAAAATCAAAGAGACAACCATATACAGCACAAGGACAACTCTTTCTGTCGTAATGAAGGGCTCACTATTTAAGTTCAAACAGCTTAAAGACCTATAGTAAAGGTCGTGATACAGATTGGGTTCAACAAGCCAGGTTTTAAATCAATATTAAACCTGGGGGTGTGTCTGAACATGTGGAAACCAAGCCTACCGTACCAGTGCTCAGTTTACATTTGATTCAGTCAGTACACCATCTTACTGGACATGGATAGTTTTATAGCCAATTTTTCAGCCTTACAAAAGGCCCGGGGAGCAAAGTCAGGTTATGACACTGTGTAATGCATGCTTCAGAGCAGTTCAAAGCTAGTTATACTGCGGTGGATAAATGCTCTTTAAGACAAAATAAAATAAGCAGCCCAAAGCTACTGTAGTTCAGTGGTTAGAGCATGGCGCTAGCAAGGGCAAGGTCATGGGTTTGATCCCAGGGATTGCAAATACACAGATAAAATGTAATAAATGTATACTATAACATGCCAAAGCCGTGTCCCATGCATTGTTTTATTTGCGGTAACCTGGCATAATGTTAACATTAACGGCCACAATTAGCCACCTATCCTTGCCATTCAGATCTCATGGCGCACATACCGGTGACAATTTAGTGACTTTGGCACTATAATTAGCGATTTTCAGACCCTTTTGTCCACAAAAGGTGCACAGCTTTCATTCAGCGGGAAAAAGGTGTTTTTTTTCAGCATCTATTTTGTGCAGTGTGTGCGTGGCAGATAAGCTAAACATTCAGTTGACTGAAACTCAGGCAACTCATCAACGAGTACAACACAGAATGTAAGCATCTGTCACTGTTACTGACTGTTTGGGTACACGAACATGAACACAGTACATCTATGCACATTGTGTTTTGGCGGAGGCTAGTGCACATGAGAAAAAAACATGATGTATGGTGATTTCTTTTATATATCTTTTTCACAATAACAGTTATTGCGAAGCAGTCACCGAATTATTTAACCTGTAACAAAATGTTATTTATTTTATATATCTTTTTCCAAATAACAGTCATTGCATTTGAATTGCATTGTATGTTGATGGCTTGATTTTAAACAACTTTAAAAAAACAATTGCAATAAATTGTTTTGAAGATAAATCAGCTTTTTCATTGAACCAGAGAGAAACTTTTATGTCCTCCCTACTGTTAAATGAAATTTACGCCCATGCCTTGTCCTTATACCATCTGCAATATCAAGACATATAAGAGAAGCAAGACCATAAATAGGCACCAGGTGGTACTTTCCAACAAAACAGAGCTCCTAAAAAATGTAGTTTAATAAAAGAAGTGCATACATTTTAAAACATAAAATTTGAAACATCAGATCAAACTAAATATTTATGCGATGCCTTCTATGCACATCTATAGGGTCTGCAATTTCAAAAGTTTGGACAGAACTGAATACATTTTTGTTAAAAACACAGATTTGTGCGATTTCTTTATTTCTTAGAGACTTACATTTACACTTGTTCCAGAACAATAGTTTACCAAGCAGCACAAAAAACAATGAAATATGTGCCTAATGCTTTGAAAAATATCAAGGCATACCAAACTTATTCTAATTCTCATAGAAATGATGGATATGATGGGAATAAATCATTGCAATATTTTACTAAAGAATAGGCGTGTAAAAAATGACGTGCAGTAACGGATGGGTACAGTATATGGTCAAACAGGTATTTATACTGTATAAAGCACATCATGCTGAGCTGAAGAAAGGGAGTCATTCACATTTCGGATGGGTGAGTACATTTCATTTTTAGGTAAACAAATCCTTTAACAAGCATACAGCGTAAAGTCAATTATTTATTTGACCTTTGCATCCCACTGCTTCACCCCAGGGTAAAAACAATGGGTGGAATTTATAGAATTACACAATTAGAATTTGCATCAATCAACCTGTCAATGTTTGGTGCTGCAATCTAGTGAGCCCATCTGTTCCAGACCAGCAGTACAGCAACCAACTTTACATTGAACCCTAGGGAATGAGCAAGCAATGAAATAACAGAGAAAAAAAGAGAGGTCAATGTATTTTGAGCCAAAAATTGTACAGTCCAGGACTGCTGCAAACCACATGCCATGCTATACAGGTAACAAAAAGTAGCAGGCATTTCTAATTTATTTCACCATGAGGTTTGACAAAACAGAAAGGCTCATAGTATAAAGGTAGAGATAGGTTTAGGGCACAGAGCTTAGCTTTAAAAAAACAGTATAAGGAAGTGAAAAAGAATGACATTTCTGGAGTGTTTGGAAAACTTCCCAGAGAGAGCAGGACAGAAACAGATAGCCTATTCCAAATATAAGGATTGGGCTTATTTTGGACAGAAACAAAAGCCTTGGTGTAGCAAACAAAGGATGATCATAAAAAAGATCTTCCTATAATAACAATATCATTCCATCCGATTCCTAAGGGAGCCCATGTCACATTAGACGACAGCCCATCTTCAATATCACTTGGTTTTATAAAAAAATTGTTGGTTCAGGATGAAGGTTCACAGGCTGATCCACCAGGGCATGATAGCCTAGATCCAGAAAACATCTTAATGAATAAATCCAAACCCTTGCTCAAAAAGTGCAACCAATCACAACCGAACGGTTTCCTGAAAAACCCAATAGATCAAAGGTGAGAATAAGGGACATGGATACAGCTGAAGATGAGCCATGCAGCTACATTCATTTATTTGAAGTACAAGACTTTAAAGTTCTTACAAAATTTCTTTATGAAGTGAATGGATGTTAGCAGCAGCAAAAATGATAAAACGAGTCATGATTCATCTAAATGGTTCACAAAGCAGCAGTCGGCAAACGCAATGCAAAAGGACTTTTGTTTCTTTGGTTGGTGACCGCTGATCTGAACAAGCAGGTTTTGATCCCATATTAATCAAAGGGACTGCAGCGAGATACAGTATATATCCTCCACACTTGAAGTCATGGCACCGATTGAAATAGTCCACACTGTAGTGTAATATTTGGTCAAGATCGAAGGAATAGAGGATATGCATTGATGTCATTTTCCCACGTGAACACGCTGGACACAGTCCCTTGTGTGGTAAAACATGCAGCAAAATGCACGCAATTTTTTTATTTAAAGCAGTTGGACTCGACGGTGATCCATACGTCTTACAAAGGAACCAGGTATTCTTGGACACTGATATTTTGCGCAGTATTGCATTTCCTGTTGTAAGCAGCCATTTTGCTAAGTGTTCTGCCCCTCAAGGTAGCGTGGTTTGCCGCGTTCACATGGGAAAGTGACGTCATATGCATACCCTTTAGAACCCTGTCTAACACTGTATTTGGATTATTATTCTCTCAAACTTTGTGAATCTTAGGGATAAAACACATCGGATAAGAGGACAAAAAACACAGTTCCAAAATGGCAAAGCTATCTAATGGTTTAAGCTTCTTAAAGGTCCAGTTTGTTAGGTAGTGAATTTTAACCAACGGTTCACTTCATCACTCCCCTTTGAAGCACTACGGTGGCTGACACAGGACTAAGAAGTTGTCATGTTGTCGCTTCTTTGCCGAAGGAGATAGATATTTATGAAACACACTCGGTATAGCAGTTTGTCCGTTTAGGGCAGGGGTCGGCAACCCAAAATGTTGAAAGAGCCATATTGGACAAAAAAAAATAAAAAACAGCTGTCTGGAGCCGCAAAAAATTAAAAGCCTTATATAAGCCTTATAATGAAGGCAACACATGCTGTAAGTGTCTATATTAGCTTTATTACCCCCCTAGTATCAAAATGATAAGTAGGCTACAAATACATAATGAGCATTCATGATTAAATGTTTATTTTCCCCTGCATCGCATCCTGGAGAGAATGACGCACCACGTGACTACTCTGCTGTACGATGGTGCTTTAGGTTTAACTTCCATTATAATTTGAATGTATTATGTTTCGTTGCATTGATGAAATTAAAGAAATACAATAAAGAAATCAGATTTTTGATGTCATTTTTACTTTAGGATTCGGAAAAACAACAAAATGTGCAACGTGCATATGCATCCTGTAATTTCAGACATCCCCATGGATATAAAATGCAGTCCTCTTCAATCCTCAATAATACAATACAATCCTCTTCCCCCAAACTATATACTATATACTGACAAAAATCAGTATCATCTGTGAACTGAACGTTTTCCCACGCTTTATTATATCCCGGGTTGCAACAAAACTAGCAGCAGTAGTGGAGTTTGGAGATGCAATCCACTTCTTAAATTTATCTTTGCGCTCCTCTAATTTTCCACATTGGCAATGAAAGCAAATGATTTGGTCCAAGAACTGTTGAATCATCTGTTCTCCTCAACTATCTTTCTATTTTTCCCCTTGGGATCCATGACACACCCGCCGGTTTGTTTGTGTGTCTGTCAGCCACCGGTCTGGCATCACGCGCGCTGCCGCAGATCTGACAGAAACGCGTGTCGCAGTATATGACGTAAATCTTCGTTGACAGAAATGTTGAAATTAAATATTATACACATTTTTACAACGTTGAAAAACTTTAAGAATGTTTGTCATGTTTTTCCTCCTACAGAAATTATATTTAAATTTTCATATTTTTGAAAAAGCTCTAGGGAGCCACTAGGGCGGCGCTTAAGAGCCGCATGCGGCTCTAGAGCCGCGGGTTGCCGACCCCTGGTTTAGGGCTACTTCAGAAACAGCATGGCGAATTCCATGCAAGGGGACACGTGGTTTATGTAGATAGAAAAATTACATTTTAAGGTTATATTTTAAGGCTTCATTAAGGTCTTTATATACCTCTGAACACAGTTTTGTATATGATATTGTATTTCTTTTACACACAACACCTTTAAACATAAACTGTGAATATTAGAATTTTAGAACGTTTAGAACGAATAGTAGAACGTTAGAATATTTCGAATACTCTCAAAATTCAGAATAGGATACAAAGATGTGTTTCTACTATTACACTGTCCTACTTAGTGTAAGCAACACATGTCGCTGTGATTGAACGATCAGCCTATTTCCAACTTATTAAAGTGTGCTAAGACATTGCCTTTGTGCAGGAGAAAAGAATGTAGGTAATATCGACATATTGCCTTAGGGAATTCTGAACATGCTTAGCTTGCCATGTCTCAAATGACAATCTATCATTTAGCATTCACAGTAAATGCTAAATGACTTCATACTGCAAGTCTTTGGTTTAAATGTCATTTCTCTGACCGACAGAGCTTGTGTAATATTCGCGAGGTATGTGTAATATTTATGGCAAAGATGTAATTTGTAACACCACGTTCTTGTGAGACACAACATTTTGTTTCTCTGTATGTCTGTAAATACAGTATTGCAGAAATACAATTAAGTTTAATGACTTGACTTAAAGTCATTTCCTTATCTTAAAAAGCAGCAGACTAATTTAATTAAAAGGGTAATTTGCTCACAAGGTGAATCTGTGGAAGAACTGTAATTTTTAATGTAGAGATGAACAGAGTAGAACTAACAGAGTAGAAATGAACAGAGTAGAACTAACAGTGAATATTTATATTTGCATCTGCGCTCATACTTGAAACTGCTTTATCAGCCAAAACTAAAAACAATTAGTGGAGTTTACCTACAAAACGACCAGATGGAGGTTTGAATATCTGGGTCTCTCCACAACAATAAATTCTGTGAACATCTGTCACAACCTCTGGGCGGTTGAAAATAGATGGAAAAGAAAGAAGGAGACGGGCAGAATGTAAGAATTTATGTCATACGCTAGATACAGAAGAATAAAAGCGGTCATAAACGTGACAGCTGGATTGAACGTTTGTCAGAAATACAGAAAGGAGAGAAAAGGAGCGAGGGGAAAATATGGGAAATACAAATATCTGAGGAGAAAATGTACAAAACTTCAGAGGTATGATAAAAGTTCTTTGGAGAGATGGAACAATAATAAAGACCGCCGATGCAAAGCCTGGATTCCCTAGAGCACAAATGCCTGCCAGATCTTCCCATAAAAACTCAATCAAAATTTCACAAGAACTGAAAAATATATCGATTATCAATTTAAAACACCAACATCAGCTGAACCACTGAAGAAAATGCCCATAAGAGTCCCATTACATCTTACTAGGGTTTATTATAGGATTGACTTATAGGTCATAACATGAGGTCATGTAATTATGAAAAAAGGTGTGGCTGATGAATAGTAATTGCTAAGGTCATCAATAAGGTCAAAGGTGACCTAAATAAGGCAAAACTTCATTTTTAGCCGCCCAATACAAGGTCTTGGGATAAATTGCCTGTTATCGGTCTCTTGAATCAAAAAAAGTTGCAAATTATAAACTATAGCTCGTTTAAACACATTTTATATCATAAATCTGATAGTCTGATCATTTTAAGTTGCTTAAAACAGTGCTACAGTTTGACACTATACTGGTAAATTAACCCATACTAACATTTATACTGTAATTTATTATGCATGTTTAATTTGGTTCTGAAAAACACTTATTTGGTTTATTTACAAATCTAGGTGCTTTTCGAATTATTTTGATAGCATTTTATATATAAGTCAAACTGAACTTTGATCTATGGTTTCAGGAAGTGATTCTTCACTGGCCAAAGACGTTGGACAACCGAAATTGAGGACACACACTTAAACACAAACACATGCTTGTGATAAAAGAACCAATTATTTACTGCAAATTATTTAATTTACTGCATGGCTTCACTCTGATGTTTTTCTTTCACTATTGGGCATATTTTGGAAGTAGTGTGTTGACCCTTGGTGTCATGTTTCTTAATGAAATGTATTTTCAACTTGAGAGAGCTGTTGATTAATTCACAAGGACCACTGAAATGTGCGTCATTAAAGGTGATGGAAGACTTTATGGAATGGCACACTGAAGTTCTATTACTTTTTATACGACACCCATACGAAAGATATTTTGGACACGTTAAAATAAAATAAAATAACGAGATTAAAGTCTTAATATTTTGAGGAAAAAATGACACTTAAAAAAAAAGCTGTGCTAATCAGAACGCTTGTCGGCACGTTCCAGCCTGCATGTTTACATAGCAAAGAAAACAGTGAAGCCAACACTGACACAAGAACGCTATAAATTTACCATCTCTCCGTCTTCTTGTGCATGCCTGCGTTCAAATGTGCCTATTTTCATACTGTACAATAAATAATAAATGATATAAATCATTACTGTGTGGATATCCAAGTAATGTCCCATGTACTGCTTCCATCGAGATTCTTAGGTACGTAACGTTACGCATCACTATTCTGTCGCCACGCGAAATGAGGCTAAATTCAAAAAGGTAAAATAATTCTGAAGGGAAACAATAACAACACCTAATAAATAGGTGTTATAAGGAGTATAAATTATGTATGTACAAAGAAATGTATAACAAGTGGTTAAATAGTTGATTATTTAGCTAGTTTTTGCAAACAACAAACGTAACATGGCAAATGTATATGTGAATGTATTGTCACTGTACGGAATGTAGAGTGCAATTGTCTATCAAGACCAAAGACAGTATACACACACTTTTGATTGGATAGATGGCCAACCTTCTCTCTAGATAGTAAGTGAAATAAATGGGCAATGAAATTTATGCTTTGCTCCATGGAGAATAGAGTAGAAACACACTGGAGCTGATTCTGCAGGCAATTTATAAGTTAGCCTCTTTAAAGTAAACGTTTAATTATTTAAAACACCATGGGCAGGCTGCCTGTAAGTTGCTGAAATGTTCAGTGCAGCTTTTATACTTGGTCTTGATTTTAAATAGCCTCTGCCAAGCCACAGTTCAAAACTAACAAAATCTTATACTAATCTTCTTAGTTAATCCTTTTCAACAAAACGAAATCCACTCAAACTAAAATAAAAAATTAAACTGTAGCTCAGACTAAATAAAATAATATAATTTTTAACATTTGACACTTTAGCAATCCATAATTTGGATGAGAAATTGGTTCTTATAACTTTGTTAAAGTATGTAAAAATGTTACGCGCAGGCACCTCAGCATTTTGAAATTACTATCCACCTCATTTTTTAACGCGGAGGTAAATGATGTGACGTTAACCTTTTTGTCTTGAGACTGCCGTTTTATTAGCTGGTAAGCATTTGTGAAGCCACAACACGCACAACCTTGAGGCGGATGGGCTACAACAGCAGAAGACCCCACCGGGTACCACTCATCTCCACTACATATAGGAAAAAGAGTTCACAAGCTCACCAAAATTGGACAGTTGAAGACTGGAAAAATGTTGCCTGGTCTGATGAGTCTCCATTTCTGTTGAGACATGAGTCAGAATTTGGCGTAAACAGAATGAGAACATGGATCCATCATGCCTTGTTACTATTGTGCAGGCTGGTGGTGGTGTAATGGTGTGGGGGATGTTTTCTTGGCACACTTTAGGCCCCTTAGTGCCAATTGGGCATCGTGTCACCATTTGGCCGGTTCTTGGCCACCAGAGGTCCCCAGAGAGTTCTTCACGCTTGATTTTGATCATTGTTTGCACCTGTGCCTTGTTTAATTTGAGTATTTATACCCCTAGTTTTAGTCCCTTGCTCTAAGTTTGTATGTTGTAGCCCTTCACATGTTACTGTGAGGTCAGAGAGTGATTTTGTTTTTGTAATATCTTTTGTGCCATTAACCAACTGTGGATTTATATTTTTGCGTGGAGGATTATCTTTTAGTTTTTTCCAATTAAAACTTTATTTCAAGCACTGTTGCGTCTGCCTCACCATTTTGGGATCAAACAACTCCTAGTGGCTCAGTCTGGAAATTGACTACTTATCACGCCGAGTTCGAGACCAGGCCCTGAAACATCGTTTAAATGCCACGGCCTACCTGAGCATTGTTTCTGACCATGTCCATCACTTAATCAACACCATGTTCCCATCCTCTGATGGCTACTTCCAGCTGGATAATGCACCATGTCACAAAGTTCGAATCGTTTGTTGAACATGACAATGAGTTCACTGTACTAAAATGGCCCCCACAGTCACCAGATCTCAACCCAATAGAGCATCTTTGGGATGTGGTGGAACGGGAGCTTTGTGCCCTGGATGTGCATTCCCCAAATCTCCATCAACTGCAAGATGCTATCCTATCAATATGGGCCAACATTTCTAAAGAATGCTTTAAGCACCTTGTTGAATCAATGCCACGTAGAATTAAGGCAGTTCTGAAGGCGACAGGGGGTCAAACACAGTATTAGTATGGTGTTCCTAATAATCCTATAGGTGAGTGTATAGTATAATGATATTTTTGTACATTAAGTGTCACACTCACCATAAATGTCTGCATTTGAACAATGTTTATTAGTTATTGCAGTCAAGAAGGTGTATTGTTTAGGAGAAAGCTAGGCATTAAGCAGGCTAAAATAATGAATAATAGATGCAGATCAAAAGGTGCACAACATCCAGATTCTGCTGTGGTGTGTGGATTAAAAACAAATGTTTTGTAGACATTAATGGCCTTTGTACCAACTGTTATGGCAACATCATACTGCACATATCAAGCTTGTACCTTTGGGTTCCATAATAAATATTACCTAGCCAGTCAAAACAGCACATTTGTCTCAGTCGTAATAAGACAGCTGCCATTAGTTAAAGTGGCTCACCGGAACACAACCAGTTCAAAGATGGTGGCGCACACATTTACGCCAATAATAAGGTGGATAGATGTAACATAGGAAACCTAGTATATCTTGGTGATTTTTATATTATATTATAATAAAAATACATTCATAAGTCAAAAGATAAGATGTCCTGGATGAGGTTTAATGGGAAATATTTTCATTTGCAAATATGTGCAAAAAAATTTTGGTTTACCTTAGGGCACAAGTCCTAAATTAGCTTTTTGCTCCCATCCAAAATGCAGAGGTAAGCTTTTTACTTCTCCCCCACCTACCAAGCTAGGTAAATCCATTCATCTTTTATGTTAAAAACTCTGTGTTAACTGAGTTGTCTGACACAGTAGAACTTTCTCTGTTGCATAATGAAAGACCTAAGCAAACAAGAAAAATGCTAAAACATTTAGAATGTTCTAGACATCTCATGCAAATTTGTATTTGTTTTCCTTCTGTATATTTTGCATTCTAATTTGCACTCTTCTCATGTTTTATCTAAACCAGGTCACCAAAACCGAAAGACAAGCAACTGTACAAAGCAAGAAGTAAAATTCTCAGTCAGTATTTCCCATTGTACCAAAATGATATCCCAGACTAATGAATAAGTTAAAGCTGTGTTGTGTAATGGAGGGGATGAAATTGGACACTTTTTCATGTGATCCTGTGCTGGGGAACAAAACGTACCATGAGGCAGCAACAGGCAGAATAACATTGACCTCGCCAATAAGGAAAGACTTACAGGACACAGAGCGTCCAGAACGAGACCTCGTGGGATTTTCAGGTTCGAGAACCCTGTGAGGATAGCAGAGGAAACCAGCCTGTGAAGGACAGGACTTCCCAAGAGGGTTTACCTAATTTTCCTTTTCTGAGATTTCTTCCGTGAAAATATCCTTCAGGTAAAAATGAGCTTGGACAAAAAGTGAATTGACCCAGCCATACAAGCCCAAAACTGTTCTATGGAAGGTTCATCAGCTCTTGTTACAGTCCTGTAACTGGGTGTCCTCTGATGAGCAGCGTTCCAGCACATCTCTCAGTAGTGGGTAAAACCTATCAGACTTGGCTACAGTGAATCATTCTATTCCTCTGGGATGATGAAAATGGGCTGAGCGGTGGTTACAAAAAAAGACTGGGAGACCTGCAGGCCAAACTGGAGCAAAGAAACCAAAGAAACAATTTTACCATAAAGCAGCGCCGGTGAGTAAAACCTCTAACAGGGAGCGGGTGCAGTTACATATGTTTGATGTAAAGCATCTGAAAAATAACGCTGTGGGTTTACACTTGCCCCGAAACCAGATGTCAACACAGAATCAGGTACTGTATGAATCGAAACTGAATTTACAATTTTGAAATGAACTAAGATTTAGCTAAATACTTACAATTAGTTCTTTATAAGTTAACAATTAAAGAGTGTAGGTATCTTTACTAAATTATAATAGGTTAAATATAGGTTATAGTAACTCATTGATAGTATTGATCTTCCCTTTTGTGGAGCTTTGTTACATTGGTGCCGAAACCCGGGAGGAAGGAGGCGGGAACCGGGAACATAAAATAACTTTTAATTAAAAATTTAATTAAAATTAAAAAACTGCTCGCCACAGTATCCATCCAAAATTTTAATGAACCTCTCTGAATAAAGTATCGGTCACGTTCGGCCTACTGTTCAGTTCGGAAACGCATGACTGTTTATACTGTAAATATCTTATAAATATTTTAATGTCAAGGCGTATGCTTGAATGTTTGAAATTACATTTGTATACAATATATAATTGTGCATACCAATTTCTTTCATTAAAATTGTTAATAAAACAAATAGAATACTTATACAATTTGTTTTTAAATTAGCGAATAAGAGGGATGATTTTCCAATTCTAATTAAAGGGTGACAACTTTGAATATGCAAAAATCAAACATAATTTTGATTCATTCACAATATAATTCCCACTCCCATTATTCTAAAAGGTAAAGAAAGTAAGTGTTTCTTAATGTATAGTGTATACATTTCGATCTTAAAATGATATGCTTAAATTATGAAAATCAATTGGTGGACAATAGAAGTTGTGCTTGTAACATGAGTTGCTGCTAAAATGTAAACGTTTAGTAGATCACAGTTGCACTGATAGAAACGCAGCAAGTATCCAGCATACATAGAAAGTCCTTGAATATTATTTAAAAAGCAACCTGAATGACTGAAAACAATCACGAGTGTGCAAAGCTGATATCTAGGCAGAGGCTTTGACACTTTGATTTGTGTTATACTTCACTATTATTATTATAGTTATGTCAATTCTTTTTAATAAAGATTTTACATGAATCTTCAAAACAATGTTTTCTTCTCATTTAAAACGTGTGTTTTTGAGAATTGTCTTAGGTAAAAATCAGGCACTGCTTGAACAGACCTTACACAAACATGCACAGTGACTCTAAATCCATGATTCACAAGCATTACATACTGTAAACATCACACCCCCACTTCTAAGAGATTATGAGACCGTTGGTGTAATGTTGCTGTTTTGCGGCCCCCTGCAGGTGTGTTTACCTGTCGCACTGCCTCAGGGAAAATACAGCACATGACTGTAACCTGACTCAGTCCCTCAACACAGATATGACATGTGGCCATTAGTACTTCTATCTGTGTTCATTCTCCTGAACCTGTAAGCATATGGTGGAATGAGATAACGATGATGAAGATCTATGGTGACATGCAGGACTCATTTGGGTTATTTTATTGCTACAGATTTAGTGACATCTTGAAGACGACTTAAGGATTTTTAGGCTGGTTATTGTGTTACTGAATTACATAGATCCCAACAAGTCAGCTGATTTAAAGGTAATACCAAAAAAACCCAAGAACACATGGCTAAACTGGTCTAGTCTTCAACCGTACAAGCTATAGTTTTAAAAACCAACACAATAAGTATGTAGTGCTGGTGAAAGTTGAGGATTACGCTTTTGTTAAATGTCTCTTCGTCCTGCAGATGGTCGTGTCTGCAGTGCATGATGAAAGTCCAAAAATATCTGATGTGGGATGAAGGATCAGTGGAGTTTTGTTTTGAGCCTTGGCATCTAAATATGTTGATCTGCCCTTCCAGCAGATTATTTGATCAAGTGACTAAGCTTCAGACTTTAAAGTATTTGAATGAACTTTTCTGACTACTGAAGCTCATTGAAAATCTGAGAATGTCTGGGAGACATCTCAACAGATTCTCAGCCTCAGTACACTGAACATTCAAGTACACTACAAGTCAAACGTTTGAACACACCTTATTGTTAATCTCATTTTAGGATTGTAACGCTCTCTTAAAAATAAAGGATCTTAAGAAGAAGAATTTTTGTTCCACAAAAAGAACCATTCAGTCAAAGGTTCTTTATCTCTACTCTTTTATAATCTGAAGAACCTTTTTTTGCCACAAATAACCTTTGGTGAAACAGAAAAAGTTCTTGAGATGTTTAAGGTTCTTTATGGAACAAAAAGGTTCTTCTATGGCATTGGAAGTGTTTTGGTGCACCTTTTTTAAGAGTGTGTAGTCATTAAAGTGATTAAATAGCAATTTAAAGTATTGAAAATATGTAGTAAAAATAAAAACATTCATAACGTTTTGTCTCGTCCAAAATAGCCAGTTCTGCATTTAACACCAGAAAGAATAACCGTGTGGGTATGTGTGGGCTAAAAACACCAATTATTGAGCAAGTACCTAAAACAGTATTTAAAACTGTCTGACGTCACTAACATAAATGCACCAAATAATCTGCAACTGTATGTTTCAAACATACAAGTTTGTAGAAGCAAAAGTAACGGATTGCATCTTTAAAGTGAAAGTCCACTCAAAAATTCTTCTGTCATTTCAAACCTGTATGACTTTTTTTCTGCTGCAGAACACAAAAGAAAACATTTTGAAGACGGTTGGTAACCAAAGAGCGACAGCACCCATTCACTTATATTATATGGACACAAAAGCAACGCAAGTAAATGGGGCCATCAACATTCTAAAACATATCTTCTTTTGTGTTCTGAGGAAGAAAGAAAGTCATTCAGGTTAGAAATGTCAAGAGTGTGAGTAAATGCACTTTTTGGGGGGTAAAAATCACTTAAAAAAATTAGTTTTGAAAATATATTCATGCAGATACACACAATGTGTTTGTCTACAAAAACTAAATCTATAAGCCCATGTATCAACAAAAATACCAATTTAGTCCAGAATGTCTAAACTTTTAATTTGTAAGTTTGATGCTCTATGAAAAAAAACTTTAAATACCCATTATGGGTACATGCTGTTTCATTTACATAGTTACACCTTACAAAACCACACTTACATAATACAACAGACATTAATCAAGTGGCTATACTGTGATCATAATCAATCACCTTTGAGTCAAAAGCAGCGATGGTTTGACACAAACAGACAGTCAATCAGGGTGTCTTTCTGCAAGACTGCTCTCTTTGAGCCTTCCCTGCTGTCATAGCTGGCTCGTGATGTGTTTATTTGTGTGTGTGATGGTGCTTGGGGATGTTTCCCTTCCCAGCTGCAATGCCCCCATGGCACCATTCCATTCCCTATGCATGTGAATTAGTGTATTCACCTATCACAATGAGCTGTGGAACAAAAGCAGCACTCCACAGACCACATACTGTTCTCAACTGAATGGCAGTATGAGGGGAATAGCCACCAATATGCTTGATATCACATTACCGACACCATGTATGGAATCTTTTATGTGTTAATCTAACGTAAAGGCAAAGCACCTTTGCTAACCGAAAATAATTTGGGCGAGGAAAAATGACAAAATACCCAAAGGTTCCCCAGAACTGTTTGCTTACCTACATTCTTAAAATGTCTTCTGTTTTTACTAAATTTATTAAGAAATCTTTTCTATTATGCTAGTCAATGGTGGACTGTTTGGTTACAAGCATTCTTTCAAATCACTTTCTCTGTGTTCATTAGAACAAATATTTTCAGATTTGGTGCAAATCGAGTGTGAGGAAATGAAGACTATGTGAAAACTGTTCCTTCTACCTTTTGTCGGAAGCCGGTAACCTTTTGGAGGCCACCTGGGGGTCCTCAGACCCCAGTTGGAAAACCCCTGATTTAGGTTATAGATGATATACTCTACTCTACCGTTATATTGTAAATGCTAGTGGTTGTAGAAAAAGCTCAAATGAAACTGAAAGAAACTCATCATTACACCAAATTTCTATACTTCTACAGAGAACTATGAAGACACAGCAATGCCTTGGCAACCTCTCGAGCCTTTCCCCTTTTTCCATATGAATCCACAGATTAGGCAAAGAGCTGCGACGTTCAGCCCCTTCTAATGATACCAATCAGTCATAGTGGAGGAGCACATCCAATACTGCCCAGCTCTTCAGAGACAGATCAGCTGTTAGTCCAATTCCCCTCTCTGGTTAAACACAGATAAAGCAGAACCAACAGAAAACAAAGGCAATGAATGCATAATTTTCTATTTTAGAGAAAATGTTTCACGGTTCTCTTCCTTTTCTCCCACTGGGTGTTTTGCTTGTGGAGCTGCAGCACAGGAGAATAAGAAAATGACTTTTGCAGCTGGGTGGGGAAATTAGAGGAATATTCGGCTTACAGACGCATGGTTTGCATAGTAGTGTGCTTTGCATAGGTCTTTGTTTAAAGCGCATGACCTCGATGTTCACAGTCATCACATATCTGACAGGACGGATTTGAGTCTTAGAAATGAATTTAAACTAGTTATTGCATTTGGAGAACTTTGAATGCCGTTTTGATGCCTGGTTTAGCAGTAGTTATTGCTGGCAGATCTGCAGTAGACTGTAATAGAGGATGTCCACTGTTGTGCTATTGAATAATTTAATATTGACAGCTGTTATGGCAACCACAGTGTGAGCACAAAAGGAGAAATGCAGTGTTTATCGGGGCAATTCAGAATTCAGTAGTTGCGATATATCCACGAAAATGTATCAGTGGCAACAAGCTATTAGAAAAACTGGAAGAACAAGTTTAGGACACGTGAAAACAGACACAGAGGGGCGTGGTCAGACGATAATAGCATCCACTTATGAATAATTGAATTTAAGGTGAGCAGCTGGGAGTTGGTCCCATTACTGAGAAAGAAAAGCCTACGAGACGTCATGATGCGACTTGCAAGTTGGCATATTCAAGTTTTCCTCTGGTTTGCATAGTATGGTACATGGACGACGCACTTTCAGGCGAACTTGTATTCATTTTAAAGTACGTACTGTGCTCTGATCTGTGATCACCTGACAATGGTTGACCCTTCAGACGTTTTTGCTTTTCCCACAGCTGGATATGTAAGAGACATGCATTCAAACCTGTACAGAGGTTGGAGATGCCCTTATCAGTCGTCACCAAATATTTATGAGGTAAGAGGAATGTAAACAACAATGAACAGTTTAGATTAAAATGTATTTTATTTATGGATTTTAAAGATTATTGCCTATCTGTTTGTAGTGTCCAGCTGTATTATGTCACTGTTGTTTCAAGAAATTTGTGTTGCACAAAAGAACTGTACATTAGCAATAATAAATGATGGAGAACTGCTCATTATTTCATTCTGGAGTACAGAATACAATAGCAAAACCGTCTCGCACTGTGTGCTTAATTTCCGGTAGTTATAATAAACTTGCAGGTTGGCTGTTGTAAGTAAAACAACAGTTACTGTCATACGGCTCGGCCTTTCCTGTAAATCAGCAGCCATGCGTAGAAATTGAATTAAGATGCCAGCTGGGTAAATTAATAATAATGTCCTGGACACTTCTGTTTACTCTCTTACTTAGGATTTCTGTTCTGAGTGTCTCCGCTGAAGGTTTCTGCTTATATGCAAAGTGTGTTTAATGTTTAATCTTCTTCACAGTTTGGTTTTACAGTGTGTTTTTCATATGTAGACCATTTTTGTGTCACAATACTTTAATCTCACAAATGTATTTATTTATTATTATAAATACATATTTATGCATAACTTCCGTTTGTTTTTGAGGACCTGTGATTTCATCATCATAAAGAAAATCTAACCTGCCTTTCAGCCTCGATGAAATTCATTTTCATAGAGGGGTAATAAAGGAGCACAAATATATCTGATTTATTCATAGCACCTTTAGACGTTGTTTGTAGCCCCTTAGGTCATATTGAAAGGCATGATTTAATTTCTAATAGATTTTCATTGTAAACACTCTTTT
Organism: Barbatula barbatula; assembly: GCF_947034865.1. NCBI lineage: Eukaryota > Metazoa > Chordata > Actinopteri > Cypriniformes > Nemacheilidae > Barbatula > Barbatula barbatula. Next base: position 14,490,908 of record NC_136765.1, on the reverse strand, counting down.
TCTGTTTGTTTTCAACTATGGACGAATCCAAATACATTTCGTTGCGAATACATTTCGTTGCACTGTACTTGTATGTGTGTAATGACAATAAATTGAATCCAATCCATCCAAAAAATACAGTGACGTAAAAAAATAAAGAGACCATTTCAAAATCTTTATTTTTATTTAAAAATGTACTATTTATGTGTGTAGGTAATATATTATGTTTATTTCATTTGGTGAACTACCAACAATATTTCTACCAAATTTAAAAAAAAAATAGTTTCTATTTGCATTTATTTGCAGAAAATGAAAACTGGACAGACAGGTCAAAATTACAAAAAAGATGCTCGGTATTGTTTCAGACAATAATATGTGTACACACTGTATATTTAAGAAAAGTTAAAAAAAAGTCTCAATTATTATTACAGTTTTCCTGTGTCTTGTCATGCTGTCAGTCTTTCAAATTGCTGTTGGATGACTTAACTCCTGGGGTTAAATTATGTTAAAATTAAACAGACATCTAGAAATGATGAATAAATAAAAATTTGGAAAAATTGTCCATTTTTTTCCACAGATGTATTTCCAGTAGAGAGGAAAAACGCAGCTTTTGATATATAAACACCTAAAAGTAAAGGTTTTCTGTGCCATATGGCTTCCTAGGCCTGGCAAGGCAAGGCAAGAAAAATGTCTAGAGCACGTTTAAAACAGCGCCAGCTGACCAAAGTGTTCAATGTCATAGAAGAACCATTATGCCTTAATGCTTCTGTAAATAAATATATTTTAACATCTTTGTGGAAAGGTTCAAAAGACGTAATAAAAAAAGAAAAAAGGGGGTTTTCTATGGTATAAATGCAGAGGACCCTTATTGGCACTTTTATTTGTAACAGTAGGGTGTATTTATCCCAGAATGTTCTTTTAATGAATTTATTATATGTTGTGAGCAAAGAGTTTATGCATTTGTTAAAGCTGAAGTCACTGGTCACTAAAGGTCTTATACTTCACAGACAGTGGATAATGAGCATTCTTGGTACGTCCATCAAAATGCCACAGCACAATGGAGGAGTCCAAGAACTAGACGGGAGATCCCATTCAGAGAACGGAATACATCTGCCTCTTTATCTGGTTATGACTTATATGATGAACCCCGGAGATCAAGAGCTATCACACCTAGTCGTTGTTTACTCCTGAGCCGGACACGCAGTGTCCCCGAAGCCCTCGATTGCTTGCACAGCCCCACTTCACATTCTAGATTTTCCTCAGTCACCATTACCGCCCGGAGTTTATCTCCTAACAGCGATCGAATGGCTTACTCAAGCTCAAGAATTAGCCATGTGAACATGCCTTGTAAACCCCCCTCATTTATAGCCCACAGTGAAAATCAAAACCTACATGCAAGGCCTAGTGTCACTATGGTCTCTCGCAAGGCAATTGTAGTGACGGTGACTGAAAGCACAGAACAGCATTCAACTATAGAGAACATTGGAAGTTTCCAGGATACAACAGAAAAAGATGCAGTCAGTAAGACAGTGCAAACAGACTGTTCATCCTCCTCGAAGACTTCTGCTAGACTCTGCCGCTCCTGCGCACATTTGGAGGTTATGCCATCCCGGCTGTGCAGGTCTACTCTCTACTTAGACAAATCTATCATGATCCCTCTTGGACAGCCTCAAAAATACAATGGGACTTTCCATAGATCTACTCTGTCCCTTTCACTAAGAAGATCTAATCAGACGTCTGATAAATTGGAGGTAATATTTCCACCTAAAAAGTCTTACAGTGAATGGGATACATCGAACATTGTCGTTGATGGAAAAGAAAAGCAGTCACACCCTTTGATGGATACTTCCAACCTCACCAGTAGTGCCTTCGGGAATAACACGAGCTCTCCCTCCAACACGCGGTATTCCACTTTAACATCATTGCCATTCAGAACAAGGTGCCACTCATCTTCCGCTGCCTTCAGCCTGAATGGAAAGGCTAATGATGTCTTAGGGCCTCCGCAGAGCAATCTAAGAGCCAGACAGGCATTCAGCCAGCGTTCAGGTACCTAGATCACCTGCCTGCTCCTCTGTAGCCATGCAAATTTATCTCTTCTGTCTCCCTTCGTTTCATTCTCTTTTCTTTTACTGCCCTTTATTCTGTACCGTTTCCGCTACTTCGGCTATTCTGAACACACTGTGTGAAATCCTTGCTATTTGGTTTCAACTTTTACTACTTTGGTTGTGCACTTTTGGATTTGTCAATCATTCATTGTTAATGAGACGACCTCCCTTCAAAGAATAAGAATGCATCGGGCAAAAAAGCTGCAGTATAAAAAGCATTGTCATTACAAGGCTTTTTGAAAGACCTTTGTACGGTATGGGGAATGTTTTCCTTTTTTACACAATACTATAGCGGTATTGACAATAATCGTGATATTAATGACGTCGATTATTGATATCATGTTAAACTACACATATGATAATTTCATAATTGTTACATATAATATTATAATTGTAACAACACCCCCCCCCCCCCACTCCACATCAACACCTCCTACCGGCAATTCCTGTTCCCTATCTCCTGATTTTTGGCACTATAAACTACACTACCCATAGTCCATTGCATTCCACACCGTACATGATTTACCCACACCTGACAGATTATATACCCTATATATGTTTGATCCCTGTCTTTGTTCATTGCCGGGTCTAGTTGTCGTTTCCCTATATCACTAGTGCCGACCTTATGTTCTGTGGATGTTTACCTTATTTCTATACCTGTGGATGTTTACCTGATTTCTATACCTGTGGATGTATTTACCTGTGGAAGTTTATCTGATTCTACACCTGTGGATATACTTATCTGTGGAAGTTTACCTGATTTCTATACCTGTGGATTTACCTTTCTGTTAAGAGACTTTTCATTAAAGAAACCATGATTGATCTACTCCTGCGTTTGTGCCATCGGTGTGCCTTTGTGAATTATGACAAAAATGACTAATAGCTTCTTTTAATTATTTTTAATAGATACCGTGGTAATATTGTTATTCTTTTTTTTTTGCCACGATACTTGTGCAGGGAAGATCTTTGACTACCCTACATGGAACATTAGATCGACGTGCAAGCTTAAGTGGGTCAATCAGATGTAGCCATGAAAAGCCCACTGGCACAAAATGGCAAAGTAAATTTAATCTGCTGTGGATACTGTGATTTTCTGTACACAGCATGATATCTAGAAAGGGAAGGAAATCTGTTATTGTTAGCTGTGAGGAAGGATTTAGGATTTTTAACAGTGAGAGTCTTGATCTAGGAATAATAAGATGCCTCTTGACTAAAGTGAAATAGAGGATCATAGTGTTATCTATGTTTGATATGGAGATGACTCTGGTATTCTGGAGTTTACTTTGCTGTGCACAGACAAGGATAGATTGTAGCATAAGCCAAGTGGGGCAGTGCCCTAAGGCCTCTAAATGCAGGGGGCTTCAAGCTGAGAGGTCCGCCATGTCCTGACACTCAGAACCAAAACAAAACAAATGTGTTTGTAGACAAACAGTTTGTGAAAGTGTGTCATTAACTGTTGGCATTATGTTGTTTGTAAAATGAGAAATGCTATTTGTTCCAGACACCTCCGTAAGAATGAATAACAGCAGCTGTGGTGGATGGATGGATGGATAGAAATAGCTCATTCTATAAGATCATAAAAACATAATGCTTCATTATATAATGGCTTCATACACACCTAAAGACATAGTTATGTTTTATTATATTGCATTTCTGTCAATAGATCCTCCAAACAAATTACACATTAAATAGTGGTCACTTGATCTTAATATTGTGTGAAATATAGCTAAGACTGTCATGCTGTAAGATAACATAAGCTACAAGATAACATAAGCTACATGATTTCAGTTTTTGTCTGTGCACAAGTCGAATCTAAACGTTTAGCACAATTCCAACTTTATGGTTTTAAATATAGTTATTTTTAGGACATGATTGCAAAATATAACGTCACGATTGCAATAGACTGTACCATATGTTCCAATTTCACCAGTTTTTACTCCCTGGCGAAAACAGTTAGCGTGACTAGAGGGCCGGCCCCAAAAAGGCTGGTGCCCCGGGGACCTCATAGGGGCAAATTCCTTCCTTGTGCACTCAAGATCAGACTCCTAGAACAACAGGAGATGCACAGTCAAATGGGCATAGAGAGAGAAAGAGAGAGAGAGAGTGAGAGAGAGAGGAAGAGCTATTATAAAGAAAATAGGATGAGTTTCAATCTTCTTATATCTGAGATGATGCATCATTGACTCCACATTACCTTGCACCTAAAGTCTATCAGTTTCTCGCTCGCCTGTTTTGGCTCTTGGTGCACATTCTGCAGTTAAACAAACCCTGAGAAGAACATCCTCACTGCAGCACACTGTGATCTGCATGTTCTGTGAGGCATGTGATGGCACGACTGCATGACTGGCCACTGGTAAACTAACACCAGGTACCACTGCAGCAAGCACACACCAGGACATGGAAAATCTTTATTTATTATTTATATACCTATCCTTTACTGCACTTTTGCAACACCCTTTGTTTATCTCTCACTGATTCTGCCGTGCCTTAGAAAAGATTGTGTTAAGAAAATAACATTGTTTTATTTTAGAACCAGTTTTAAATAAGATGGTGGACTCCACTGGGATATCCAAAAGTATTTCATCTGCAGTCAGTGTAGAACATATTGGACACAAGTGTACAGCAACCGACCCTGACTTTTCAAGCAACACTTTAAGAAAACAAATTAGTAAGTATAACATTTGATCAGCATGACATTAAAATCCACCATACTTTTCTCTTATTATCTTAATACATGTGCATGATTCATGCATGTTAAATATCTGCCTTGCTGCTGGAAGTTGACCTACTAGATTTTTACCAGATTTTATAAAGAAATTTTGTTTTTGGCAATGCTGGGTGTCAGGAGCGGTTGCCATGGTGGTGTTATGCAGCTTGCACCCAAATGGTCTCTAGAGAACACCAACATTTACTGAAGTTTAAGCAAATCTCTAACCCATTTTGCTCACACAAATGTCACATTAAAGAAGTTAAAGGGATAGTTCACCCAAGCAAAAAATATGTCATCATTTATTCACACTCATGTCATTTCAAATCTGTCTAAGACTATTTCATTTGAACAAAAGGAAGATATTTGGAGAAATGTCTCAGTGGTTTTAAATCCATACTATAGAAGTCAATGTGACCCAGGGTGGTTTGGTTATCAACCATCTACAAAATATCCTATTTTGTGTTTGAAAGTCGTAGAGATTTGGCCTGATGTGCAATTTAGATTTTCTATTGCAGTTTTGAGTGCACCATCCCTTTAAATGCCTATTCATTGTTGTTTTATGATGCGTGTATTTTAGTATATCATCTGAATTCCTGTATGTCTTGCAATGCTTCTGTGTTTTCAGGGAAACGGTTGTAACAGCAAGTGTGCATGCTATGGCAATAAGCTAGCATCATTATTTATCCGTACAGGAGTCCCCCGGGCATGTGTAAGTCCCCCCGGTGAGGTCAGAACTGTTTCCCACACTGCTGGGAAAGTCAGGAGAGTAACTGAGTGGTCGGCCTCTCCTCATCTGATTAATTGCACCTGCGTGTCCAGGCCTGACCAGGACACTAAACTCCAGTCGCTTAGCTTAAGGGTATGCTTTTATATTCCACGATAACCATATAGCCCATTAATAGTATGGATTATTGTCACGTTAATCGTCTGTAAGACCGGTGGTTCTCGGCTGGTTGATTGCTACCCAGAAACAGGTCACAGGTCTTTACTTATAGGGAGAGAAGGGACTAAACAATGGTATAAACAAAGAATAAAATGCAACTAACCATATAATTGGGCAGTTAGGATGACAAAATAAATGGCCTTATGAGCTTCTAAAAGGGAGGAGAAAATACTTCTGATTTCTTTTGTTGATATTAAAGGCTGTTAGCAATTAATTCATGTCAGTTTACAGTAGAAACCTCTCAAATGATTGAGATTCCAAAGTGGGCCTTTGACATACCCACTTCCTCAAGAAACCATGAATAAAACTATGCAATGTGCAGTAAAATTAGAAAAATGTTTCATTTATGAATGCAGAATTTTAAAAAATGTTTAAAGCTTGGATATACATGGTTTTGTGCTAATCAGATTTTTTTTACTATTGTAATATAAAGAATTTTCAATAAATTGATATTTCTGCATTTTGACACAACAATTCAGTTCAACGTAGAATCTATACATTCAGATTTTAAAGATTATAAAGACGTTTGAGTTTTCTTAAAGCGAAAGTTCACCCAAAAAGGATAATTGCTTCATCATTTACTCCTCCTCTTGTCATTTCAAACCTGTATGACCTTTTTTCACACAACCCAAAGGAAGATATTTTGAAGTATGTTAGCAAGCGAATGATACCGTTACCCATGCGTTTCTATTATATGGACACAAAACCAATGGGTCAATGGGTACTGCCATTTTTCCGGTAAACAACCTTCTTCAAGAAAAGTTCTGTAGAAGAAAGTAATGCAGGCTTGAAATTTCTTTAATGAACTTCCTATAGCTCATCGGTTCATTCATAAGGTAAACCTTCAATTTATTGTTTGGAAAAAAGCATCTGCCATTTGCATAAATGTAAATCTTCTTTTGCATAATAAACAAATGTGGTTCTCCGGTGTAAAATCTGGATCTGGAAACCAAATCCAACTGAGAACCCATCAGTTGAGCTGAACAGCCCATTGTGTCACCACTTTGCCGAAACACATCTTACCTTTTGTTCAAATCTAAATGTACGTAGGAGGCCCTAGAGCGGTTTCGTCCAGATTTCATCTCACGATCTCAGAATCGGTTGCGGCGATTGGAACAGAGGGCCAGGCAAAGGCGGAACTTACAAATGGCTGAATCTTTGGAGGGCATGGAGCCGGCCAACCCCAGGCGTAACTGCACCAAGCCACACCCGCTTAGCGGTAAGGTACTTTATTTTCATTTATGTACTGGATGCACTTGGAGGAGCTGTAGCACAGATGTGGTTCTGCAGCAATGCAGTCACAGTTATGCAGCTGTCGCAGCCCAAATCAGGCGTCCACAGTAACACAGAATTTTTACCATTGCATCAGTGCGACAAATGCCTGCAAAATGTGTAAACATTTGCAACAGGGTCATCGTCTTAGGATAGTTGTAGCAACCACACAGTTTCATTGCAAACACGCTGCAGCAAGGCACATTGTTGATGCATTCACAGAGAGACATGGTGCCTAATACATACTTCAATGCTGCAGTGAAATTTGGTGCATTGAAACTTTAGTAATATCACAAAGCGAGAGATGAGACAGACATATAGAAAGCTAACAGATACAATCAAGATCTCTGCATATTTCACCACGTCCCTGTTGAGATGGCACAGTGCATCTTAATAAGTAAATCAGCTATTTTTGTGCCACTGCAGCTAACTCATGCCCCCTATTGGCCCTGATATGATTTCGCAATAGGGATGCAATTAAAACATGTGAAACTGTTCTTATTCATAGGCTTTATTGCAACTTCAATAGTTTATAAGCTCTTACATCAGAATGGTGTTTTAGTATTTAAGGACATAAAAGCAAAGCAAGAAAGTAAATTACGCCCCAGCTAATGTGAAGATCTTTCGTAAAATGCTACTGAAGAAAAACGGGAAATTGGATAATAAGTTTTGTAATGACCTTTCGATTCTTTATTCTTCTTATGCTTAATGTGTTTTGCAGATAACCTTTTCAAACCCAGGGACAGAGTCATCTCAGGCAAAGAGATGCAACGGAGATCCAGACGGTTAGTTTTCTAGTATTCAAAGAAATACACACGCACACACAATATCACATATGCTCAGGATAAGACACCAATGCTTATCAGCACAGGAACACCTTATGACGACCTGCTGATAAGGACAATGTTTTATGGTATTTATCTACTGGAATAGAAATCCCCCCGATCAGATGAAATATAATAGATAAATCATTTACATTGACACATAACTTGGTTTATTTCTCTTTTTGTCTTTGTGTAAAATTCACACAGAACCCTTTCTGGCTTTGTAACCGCCCTTATATGTCCATCATGCTTGATCGTGCTTGCAGGATTTATAAAAAACTTCCAGAAGTGACCAAGAAGAAGGAGGACGAGAAGAAGAAATTGGCGTCTCAAACCAACAGAATGAAGGCGGAGGTCTTTAAAAAGGTTGAGTGTTAATATTCACACAAAAGCTACTTTGAATTATATGGCTTTTGCTTTTATTTTCAAGTAATACTGATATACTTACTTCACCCCAAAATGAAATTCTGTCATCATTTACTTACTACCTCCATGACTCTCTTTCTTCTGCAGAACACGAAGGAAGATATTATGAAGAATGTTGGTAACAGAAAACCGTTTTGTGTCAATGGGGACCATCAGTTTTTGTTTACCAACATTCTCCAAAAAATATTCTTTTTTGTTTTGCAGAAGAAAGTATGTCATAAAATGACAAGAAGGTGAGTAAATAATAATACAATTAATTATTTTAAATATCTAAATGTTTGGTTCTATGACGCAATATTACTGCTAAACTCTATTTCTGTATATTTAGTATATTGACACATCCGTTCAATTTTACCAAAACAAATCCATCAGCAAGCTGAACTGAATAAATAATAATTAATAATAAATAATAATTTATTTATATGCAACTCAGACCTTTATGTTTAATAAATGTGAATTATGAGTACTCCAAATAAGGAAACAGGTTACAGCACATCCATCATTGTGGTTTAATCACATATATTGGTGATATTCTACTTCCTGAGACAGTTTGATCAAATCCAAATTTGTCCAGTTCTGCATTACATGCATTCTGCCTTTTTCCACCACCCTATGAGAAGAGGCCCTTTGTTTTTGGCTGTGACTCACTAGTTGAAAACCACAGTTTAAATGACCTCTAGAGTGACCTTGAATGACCCCTGCAGGTATAAAAACACCTGAGGCTTTTGTCTCATAATGCGTTCTGCCAGAACTGTCAACCCAAATGTACCAGGGGAGATTAAACGTGTGCCGGTCTGTGAAAACCTTCCCCCTGGTTACAAACAACAGGTGCTGTGTGGTGCCAGACTGCCTGATCTCACCTTGCTGAACTTTTCGCTTCCACGCTGAGGTGTCAAGCGATATATAGGCTCAGAATGTGGATTCATGCTGAGAGTCTGAACACAACAGTTCTACACAGCTCTGCTGAAATGATCATATGTGGCAGAGCCATTACGTTTAGAGGCATCATGCACCTATTTTTTGGAGAGCACCAGTAGCGGTCCTGACGCAAAATTGCCCTGGGCGAGATTTTAGTTTTTACATATTACACAACATTGTCCTATACTACAATTTCTTGGTCTAGTGATTCATGATATATAGCGTGCGATGGGACCCGGGCTCAAATCCCAACCTTAACCATTTAATTTGACAAGTAGAGATCACTGTAGACAAAAATAGAGCTCTTACATTTTGATTACAACTCCACTTATGTTCCAAAAGAAAAATATCATCTGAGTTTGAAATGACACAGGAAGGCGGGTATGTGGTTATATAATTTTTAGTTTAACCACCCTGTTGTCCCAAAAGATCTGCATTCACCTGTGATCAAATGTCTCCACATTTAAATACTTTTAAATGTTAATAAATTCTTGATGATGATGATACATGTAAAGTTAATCGTCTTTTTTTTGTTCCAAAATGTATCATGCTAGGGGAAAATATTTAGTATTTAAGGATTAACAAAATCAGGAATAAACTAAATTTTGATGAATTTTGGGGCTCAACTTCCATTGTTAAAGTTAGGTAGATTTTTTTACATATTTTATACCTATTTCTGTTTGTTTGTCCTATTTGTGAATAAATGATGTATAGAGCTAGTTTATGTCTTTTAACATACCTTTTTTGACTAAAGCAGTATTTTTTGTAGAGGGTATGATTAACTCTATAGTGGTTATTTAGTGTTGTATAGTGTTACTATAGAAAGATTACATATGGTTCTTTAGACTTTCTTTTTTCATAGACAGCAATGTGTCAGTTGGATTCATAGATTAAAAATCTAGTTAAGACTGCATATTTAGCAGAAAGTTGCAATCCACAGCATAACAAATAATTACAAATTTAATATCAGAAACAAATGTATAATACAAAGTCGTTTACGTGCGTCTGGCAAATGCATAAATGTAAATCTTCTCAAACCTGCTGTTTGAAGACATTTGCTTGTACTTTCCTTTTCCTCCTGCAGAGGGCAGTACCATTCTGCAGATGAGTTTTACTCATCACAACACTTATTGATATCTAGATTAATTCCACTTAACACATTGATTTATTCATGAATTCCTTTTGTTCTTTTCGGTAACAGACGTGGCTCTGATACTTACGGGACGCTCATGGCACAGAGGAGTGCTGTGTCAACATTAATTTCCCTGTTTTGATGTTTAGAGAGTTGAATTCCAGAACAGGACAGCTGTCGTTGGTATTTCGGATGTCTTTACTGACAGACTGTTCCCAGGATGCCTGAAACTACAGTTTTTGGGTCCTCGTGTATAAGGAGAGATCTGTTGTCTAGCTATGTTGTTTTAACGGGTGTCAGCTCCTTTGAGGCTGATAGTTTGTTATGAAGTGTCTGGCTCACTGTCTCCCATGAAGCCCCTTGGTTTTCCAGGCTTGCAGCATCTGTGTAACAGTGATAAATGACTGATAAGTCAGGCCAAATATAGAGAGAGACAGGTGATGCTGTGGAGACTGTCAGAAAGAGAGAGGAAGACTGATAGACCTTTTCACAAGATGTGACAAAGGGTCAAAAGAGCTCATTTCAGTTCAGTTTTATTTAGTGCATTTCCAAATGTGTATTGTTGCTAAACTGCTTTATTTAAATAAAATATTTTAGAACAAGGAATATGATGCAAAGTATTTTTGAATAGCCTACTAGTTTGCAATAATACGAAAAACATGTAGTTTTGTTGATATTCTTTTACATCTTTTACTTCTAATGTTGTTTTGTATGGGTTAAATTATTACTACAATTGTTTTAATTAATTAGTTCAGTAACTGTTGGCAGGTTGTTTCTTGAACAAAACATCAGAAGCACAATTCGTTTTTTCTCATTTTTATTGAAGTGTTTAGGTTATTCACCTGAACATTGCAGAATCAAAGCGTAGTCAAGAACAGGGAAGAATTCACAGAAATAAAAGAATGCCTTTGAGGGCGAAAATACATGATAGCATGATGTGGTTTGAGGACAGATAGCAGGTTATCATTTCTCCTAGAGATGGCCACCCATGGGGACTGACAAAGAGAATTCTGGGCAATCTGCACATTACACAATCACTTCCACTTTGTTTTTACAGCACTTGACCTGAGCGGACAGGTGCCTCAGACTGGGAGGTTGCTTAGCCGGCTGTTCTTCAGTTTAAAGTTCCCTTTCCTTGTTTTCCACAGAAACTTTTGGATCAGGTGCTTCAAAGGCAGTGACTGAGAGTATGTTCACAAGATGCACATCCTCTCTCCTTGCCTGAGGCAAAGAACTGAAGAAAAGCAAGACCCTTGGAGCTCCCTCCCGAGAACACAGCATGGTTTCTGATGCATTGTTCCAAATATAAAACACCTTTTACCGGACCTGAGATGAATCTGTGCGTTGTATAGATGCGTTTCTGTGCTCTGTTGTGTCCATCACCTGAAATTGAAAAATTGCGTGCTGTGTAATAGACTTTTTCAGGAAGGGTAAATTGATAGATGCAAGATATATTTCAAGACTATACATCACTGTAAATTCAGGAATACCTTTTTGTTTTCTGCTGTAATACAAGAATAATATGGAAGATCGGGTCGAGGATCTACAGTAATTAAAATCTAATAAGTTATATCTGGAAATATTTTGTTATATTTTGTGTTCCGTACAAACAAATGCTGGCCACAATCTGAATTAGGCCACTGGCAGTCACTTGCCTAAACAGATGCCCTAAATAATGTTTTCGTGTTAAACGGATAGTTCACCCAAAAAAGAAAATTCAGTAATCATTTACTCACCCTCGTGTCATTGTCAGATGAACACAGAGGAAGATATTTGGAAGAATGCTTATCACCAGACAGATTTTGCCCCCCCCCATTGACTCCCAAAGTAGTTTGCTGTCCTACATTCTTCAAAATGTATCCCTTTAAGATCTCCATCCGACTGACCCTTATTTAAAAATAACGTGGCCTTCGAGTATTATTGCGGTCTATAGCACCAATCGAGTGTCCTAGTTTGCTTAAGCATTTGCTTTCTTATGAATCAGTATTTCTTTTCCAGTGGAAATGGATTTCCCTCATCAAGACTTTAATGTAAAAACTGCTGACCAGCTTTGCACAAAACTAAAACGCATTTCAAAAACATTGCATGCCTTGTTCTTTTATTGCAATATATTTTAAATTGAAGTGTATATAATTTTACTTTTACTGTAGGTCAGTGGTTCATAATCCTGATCATGAGGACACATTTTGTACATCTGTATAAATACACCCGGTATTAAGCATCAGCTTTATGCAAATGTGCAATGCTTTGGGTCCCAGAAACAGGATTAAGAACCACTGCTGTATGTCATCAATAACAGTTATTGCAATTCCTACATGTGTTATTTTAAATGCTGTTACCATCCCTATACAGTACCTATGCAATTTTACCCATGTTGTAATTTGTATGTTAGCTTTATGCATAATTTCAGCTTGTGGATCTGCTCATCATAACAGCTAATTTCGTCTCAGATTTATGACAGATAGAGGTGCATATCTTCTACTCTCTGACCCTGCTTTTGCCCTGGAAGTGTCAGAGTTTCTGGTGCATAAAATTTGGGGTAATAGAATTCAGGAGAGAACATATTTAGATGACAGCTTGGATGACTTGATGATAAAGCAGAGACAAGTAATTTATAAGCGCATTAAAAATGTAATCATCGATCTGAATTCAGAGCTGCATGTCTTTGCATTAAGTCTGTTTAAGGGAAGCGCAAGCAGATGTGTTAATTTGAAAATGTGTGGGAAGGAGAAAAGTGCAAAAAACGCAAGCAAGTCCTTGAAGCTCTGAGTCAATATGCTACCCCGTGGAAGCCTTCAGATCGCTATTAAACTGCCCTGCATACCAAAAAGAAAAGGGAAAACCACCCCATTTTAAATATGAACAAGTTCCTACAAATAAACAATAGACGACAACAGAACAATCAATGTTAAGGTTCTGTCATCATTTTCTCATCTTGTCATTTCAAGCCTGTGCGACTTTCTAGTGCAGGAGATAAAAGAAGATATTTTGAAGAAACGGAACAGCAAAAACCCGCACTCACTTATATTGTATTGACACAAAACCAATGCATGTGAATGGTTGCAGGTTTTGAACATTATTCAAAATATCTTATTTTGTGTTCTGCGGAAGTAGGAAAGTCATAGGTTTGGAACGACAAGAGGGTCGTTCGTCAAATGATGACATCATTTTAATTATTTGGGTTCACTATTCCTTTAAATGCAAATACACTGCATTAATGTTACAATAAGCCTTTTAATTTCTAATGGTTTACACCTGCATTACATATTTTCTTCCTAAATCAAATCCTGACTCGTCCTCGCGGCTCTAGGACCCTGCAGAACAGCACAACAAACACGTGGAGATGCGAGCAGCGCTCTTCCAAAGAAACATCACTTTAAAGCACTTCACTACACCCCATCTATTCAAATGTGTCCATGTGCACTTTGCTTTCGTTTACACCGTGCAGTACACGTGTGATAGTGTCAATAGGTTAACTCACGAGATTTCCTCACTATCGGCTTCGGAAAGTTATTTGACAGCTCTGCCGCGGGTCTCCAGACCACCCTCCCCTTTCTCCCCTGTGGATTTATTCGTATTGCAGGAAATCCCCTACATCCTCTTCTCTTGTGGCGTGTGTGTGCGTGTTTGGGTGTGTGTTTCTGTGTCGGTATATTATGAAGGTTTCATGGTAAGGAGCCGGGCATCATGGCCATCCACCGGCGTTTGGAGAGCTGGTGCCTCATGAACGCACTGCGCGCTTTTGTGCTTCTGTTACTGGGATTGATACCTGACAGCTCCAGTAAATGCTCACCCGACGGTAAGAGTCGCTCTTTCCATTGCTGTCTATACAAAAAGTCGTGAATACAAGTACTGTTTTGAATACAGTTAACGTAAATATATGGTCCGTGCACTTTTTATTGCTGTTAGTAATGCGTTACAGTATCGTGTTGTGTATGTGATGTTAAGCGCGTTTTGTGTTAAACACACTTTATAACGCTACAATGCTGCTATGAAACATGTATAACGTTATATTAAAATACATTTAAATAAGCGTTTTAAAATGCAGTTTAAAAGTTGGAAATATTATGATTCCATACTGTATTTCAATTTTTTTTATTTTGTATTTTTTTATGTATTTTATAATGACACAATTCTTTACAAAACACAATTCACAAAATCTTACTGTATTTCAAGTGTGTAAAAGAATGAAGAGTTTCTTTCGTAATTGTGTGTAGAATAAGACTAAGACTTTTACTGAAATCGTTTTGGAATTGGTGACTTGTAACAGAGTATTTTTCGCTGCAGGGTATCTGCATTTAGCACTTATAGTGGATAAGCCCTTCCCCCACATATAAACCGCACAAAAATATACTTACATATAGAATTATCGGAATATGTCTTTTTTCAACTCCTGGTAAGTGTTCTGCCTTTTCAAAATTAACTAGTTTTCTCTAATGTAATTACATTGGTTTCTTTGATGTGCCACACGACCTCTAAATAAATGTTGTTTACTGTTTCGTAACGCTTTAAGAGTGTGTCTTGTGTAAAGTGACATATTTATAAGCAGTCCTACTTCTCAGATATGACCTCCATAGCTAATATAGCATCACGTTGAGCTCTGTTCGAAATAGAAACGTTTTAGTGATGAAAAAAGCTGTACTTCTGATGTTCATTTAGTGTTGAATGAATGTGCAGAACAGCTTACACAGTTTCTATAAATTATAAGCAGTGGGAATAGTTTAAAATAGGCTTTGATATTGTTTTGTACTGAATACTCTATGACTTGTGGATGGGTGCATGTGTTATCAGGTCATAGGGTTAAGTGTTGTCTCTTTTACCAGTCAGTCAGTAACATCATTTGATATCACAACGCTTTCTTACAAGATATATCTGTTCTTCACCTCTGTGATTACCTCCCCTACTTACTTTCACTAGACACACACAAACACACACACATACAGACTTTAAAACCGGTGATGCAAGCGGAGTAAGTGAGTGTTCAGTACGATAGCAATTACAGCGACGGCATGATGATAATATGTCTTTGAGCTTTGATTGCAGGGGACGTTTTAAACACACAGCGTGATCACGTCTAATGCAACAGAATGCAAACACAAAAATAACCTTTCAAATGTCTCTCTGTCACTCTTATGCACTGTTGGGAATATGGCGTGGACACATATTTTTGTATTTATTTGAATGTTTTCTGTGTGTGTAATTATTTGGTTCACTGTGTACTGTATATTGTGTATGAAAGTTCGTTGACGTCACACTGTGCCCCGGGCACCTGTGTGTACAGTATGCGAACACGTGTCTCATATTTCCACTTGTTAGCACATTATTTTCAGCACTGACAAGCTTCTGAAGTTAGCGGGGATGAAATTATTTCACTGTATCACACATGAGTTCCAAGGGCCATTAAAATGCAAAATAAGTAAGATCGTCCATCCGTGCCTAATATGTTTCTTGTGCGGCGGGACTGTTTGTGTACGTGCATGTGTTTGCAATGTGTTTGCACTTTTCAAATCCTTATAATCTGGCGGAGTATTTGGAATATTATTTTTAACAAAAAAAAAAAAACATTGCGTTTGATACCTCGGTTCCTCTTTCCTGTGCGCAGAGAACTCTTGACAGTTTTACCCCTTGTGTGTTTTTGTTGAGCATCTGTTTTAAAGGGGTGGTGCAATGGTGTGTCATGCATTCTGACTTCTTTACAGTGTTAAACGTGTTGTCTTCTCATGCTTAACATGGTCAACTTGTCATAAAACGAGTTGGATGTATTACGTGGTATTTCTGTTCTCGATACACTCCCCTAGTGTTCGTACAGGTTTCGAAAAGTGTTTTTCGAACATGAAAAATCATTACATAACAACTTTTCCTTGTCCCTTATTGGAGAATTCTCCCGGAAAAGCATGCGGTACACCCACGCATCAGCCATGGAGAGCGGGAGAAGGAGCATGCGCACAAGTCACTTTCACTTGTCTGCAGGAGAGAGAGAGCACTATGTTTATGAAGTTCAGCTGTGTTGTTTGTTTGCTGAATTTGGGTGATGAATGTTATATAAAAGGCGGATATAACGCTTGATATGTAGATCGTTTGAAACTGATAGATGGAGCGGCGGTCCCAGCACTCAGATTAACATGAGATAAACAGAAACTGTCTGAGTTTGGGCCGCTTTAAAGGTTCAGGTTTCTTCCAGCAGGCATGTGGGTTACCCCGCTGTAGTGTTGGCTTTCTTGATCAATCCTTTCCAATGGGAGGGTTCTGGCGTTTCCACCTGGAGTGACACACAGATGCCAGTCATTCCTGTGTACACATGTTCATATTGGGCTTCACACCAGATATATAACTGCTTTGTATTGCAACGCATGGATTGAAGTAAGGCAGGGACTTTAAGAGTGCTGCGTTCACAATCAATACTTTTATCCGTCTTTGTCTGTCTTTGTCAAAAGTCTAACTAAGTTGTAACTAAGTTAAACTTTTTAGTTTTCGAGTGTAAGGAGCTGGACCATGACCAGTTTTATGTTGAATGGACCCCTGTTGTTCTCTCCATTGATCCAATTTCCCCTCTGCGTCATGCCTGCGCACACACAAACACCCATTCACAGAAACACCCAGCTATTGATTCTAACACTAACAACAGGGATTGGTTTGTACAGGCTGGTGATGCGTGCCTGAGCTCTCCTTAATCATTAGTCTTTAGCTATTGATGTGTGTCTCTGTTTTCAGGTTTAGCTACATTGATGAATATCACATTCTTTGAAGTGTCTACAAAAATATTGTAAAAGATGGCTAAAACTGAACAGTGAGGATTTAGGTAGTAGTGACAAAAGGCTCATAAAAAGGTCAAAATGTAAAAAAAACAAATTTCAGCTGCTTTAAATTGTTTAGTAAAATTACATTTGCTTTATGAGTCAATTGAGTTGAAAAAATTCAACTAGATTTTTTAAAGTTAGTTCAATATAATTAATTAATTAATAAAACTTAATTCATTTAGGTTTAACTGACTCATAATGCTAATTTGATTTAACTTAAAAAATGCAATGAAGCTGTTCAATTTAACAGTATTGTCCACGTGTAGGTGTGAACTCTTTACAAAGAGGTTAATAAGGTTATATTTGCTAACATTAGCTAACCTGTACTAACAATGATCAATATAGTTTATTAACAAGTATTAATCTTTGTTAATGTTATTTAATGCCAGTAATAATGATCATTTTAAGTTTACTGTGCATCAACTAATATTAACAGATACAGCTTTGGTTTAAAAATGTATTAGAAAATGTTCAAATAAAAATTTGTCAACTAACATTAATGTTATACAACCTTACTGTACAGTGTAACCTAAAAAAATCATATGCCTCACAAAGAAACAATACATTTCAATTACATGTCATCACTTATATAATATAATACTGTAATATAAAACTAGTATGAAGGTTAAAATAAAAAATAATGGGAATTTTATTTATTAATTCTCACTTCTTTCTTCACATAGCCCTCATTTAAAAAACAGATCTCTGTCATTTTGCAAAGTTTAAAATCAGATCCATTTATTTATTAAGTCTAGTCAATAGTCAGAGTAACTTCATTGGTTGCTATAGTGATAACGTAAGTGTCAGCACGATGTCAAGAGATTTTCTGCAACAATTGCTGAGACAGTCAGTCGGGTATCATGATTTCTCGCAGCAAAGTCAATGACAAGCAGTTTAGGAATTCATGCATATACTGTGTCCAATTCCGCTGACTTCACTCCTTTATATATTTATTTGTAAATGTCACTTAGGTCATTTTGATTGGTCAGTCGTGGCCAGTCTTTTTGGGCTCTTTCAGGATTATTTGGCTATTTAATCTGTTTGGGTAGATTATGAAATTATTAAAATGCCCGCAAATAAATAAGCATTAATACAACGGCACATGTAGGAGTTCTCAACCACAGGGACAGTATTTTAACAGGCTAATAACACGAAATGTCACTCATAGTTAACCTCTGTCACAAAGCATCGTTTAAGATGTCTGTCTTCCAAAGTAGCCTTCTCGCATTTCTGTCCTCCTGTCAAGGAGTCTCAAACTCATAAACCACACATCAATAGCAATGAGCACAGAGGGAGACAGATTATTATAGCAGGGTCGTAATGTCTATAGATTTTCTTGGTCAGTAATCTCTCTTCATTCACCCCATCTCAACACCATCACACCCGCATTAGCCATCTACCCACACACACACAAATCCTTCATCACGCTCTTAATCTCCAGTTCCCTCTGCTTGCCATCACACTTTCCATCTCTCTCACGTCCGTCTTATTTCGCCGAGATTCAGCTGATTCTTCGAGCACTGACATTGCTTTTTCAGCCTGTTAGGAGAGAACTAATGCATTGCAAGTCATCCACTCAAGACACAACAAGACACGTATTATTAACATGTGGGTGAAGGAATGTGTTTAATAATGATTTGAACATCAGGTATGTTGGAGTTGACTGGTGATGTGTGTGTTGAGTTGTGAACTTGCCAAAAGTGAAATACGTAAGATATAACTGCTGTGAGAGTTATCATGCGAGTTAGTTACCAAGAATTTAATGTAAAGCTGTTTTTTATTTAAATATATAGTGCGGATGACACATTTAACTAATGTTTAACATTGACCCACACGTGGATGTTACGTTTCCCACATTGATGCAGCCAAGCAACTTCAACCCTTTCCCACGTGGTTTGTTTAAAATAAAGTTGTTTTATATCATTAATGTAACCAAAGATTCTTGAACAGCATCATCTGTCCGTGCAACTTTACACAAACTAATTTATGACGTTTTAAAGACCAGTTTTTTACTTTCTGGCTGGATCCAGATATATCCAACACAACGGCTATAAAGCACTCAAATTCATTAGATTTAAATTATAAATTGTCTGGTCTGCTGTTATCACTTCTGTATTTAGTTAGAGACCCTAATAGAATTTCATTATTAGTAATAAAACGCAAACGTGTGCACAGATTCTTTGGGGTTTTATTGTTGACACGACACTAATTTATCAGGTGAGGTCATCAATTCTTGTTTCAAAAATATGCAAGCAAAAAAAGAAAGGCCAAGCCATTTGGAAGAAATGGTAAAATTAGGGGCACACTTTAAGATTATTGGATATCCACACAACCTAAAGTGTTAGACAAGGTTAGATATTATTATTATGTTACCAGTGTCACATTTTTAGTCTTAGCAGACTTAGTTTGCCAGTTATCTCTCCTCAGACAGCCATTACAGACTCTGTATTTGGATTTACTGGTGTGAATCTTTGCGACATAAAGCCATAAAGTGTGAATGTATAGCATTATGGTTTAAATATTTACCTTATTATGAAAAAAAACAAGTGACAAAGGAATTTTTTTTAATTTTAAAGTATTCGGATAGGTAATATGTGTAGGTAATGGGAAGAACAATACCTGTGGATACTTGCTAGTTCACAAACTGACTTCATAATTCACCATTAACCTTAATGGAACAGTTCACCCCAAAAAATGACAATGGTAGTCAAAAGGGCACCAGAACTGTTTGCTTTGCTACATTCTTCAAAATATCTTCTTTTGTGTCCAACAGAACAAATAAATGTATAAAGCAAACTTTCCTACTGTGTGAGCGTGTTTAGTTTATTTCATTTGTAAATTTTAAACATAATGATGTCTTTCAATATCATTTTATTATTCCTTCTCCTGAAGCCGGTTTTATGCTAGTGTGTTTGGTCCCTTCTTAAATTTAATCCTTGTTGGACAAAAAGAGCAGAAGAGAGGGGGGATGAAGGATAATGACATGCAGGAAATTAGGTCTAGGGAAAGGAAGTACGTGTGTGTGTGTGTGTGTGTGTGTGTGTGCGTGCGTGCGTGCGCGCGCGTGCGTGTGTGTGGCTGTGTGTGTAGTAGGAATTATATTCAGAAAGACAGGATGTGCACATAAACACATTAAAACATGAAAGATTGTTTCCTAGTGGGTAGAAAAAAAATGTGCTAACGTTTGTGCCACTTCCTGCCTATCCCAGATTGCAGAATTGTGGGTAATCTGAGGTCTCTAAGCAAAACCCCAGCCACAGATTGCGGTGAGTGGTGAAATGTGTGTCACCGATGTGTGTAGCTATGAACTGTGTAGTATGTCACTGTAGTGCTTTTGATGATCAAACTGACATTTAAAATCCAATCTCGTTGAAAGTTCTGTGTTGGTATCACTGTATAGCAATGATATCAGTGCTGTTTTTATGTTTTAGTATTTACCTATTCATTTAACTAAAATATCAGATTTGTGTACTATGGAATTTACAGGGTTTCTTCACAGCTAATATTTTACTAGGTGTAAAAGTACTTTGTTCAGTATTCAGCAAAGTGTATTTTTGACTGAAGAATACAGCAATTGACCAATTCAATTAACAGGAAAAATATAAAAATTCCAATCATTTGTAAAAGTTAATTGTAAGAGAATTAAAAAATCTGGGTGTGTCCGCTGTTTGGCAGAAAGAAAAAGACAGGAAAGCTTGGGTTTCGAAAAAACATGTGCTGTCTGTCACACCCCTTCTTTATACTCTAAAGGTGACACGTTGTTCTTTCTCTCTCTCTCTCTCTCTCTCTCTCTCTCTCTCTCTCTCTCTTACGCTTTCTCCCCTCTGTGTCTGTCCCCCTCATTCATAATGGATGATGTACTGTAGTTTCGAGGTTCAGCTAGGGATCGAACGCTTTGGCCCTGTAGGGCAAAATGATTTCACTCGGGAGAGATAGAAGCCTTTTGATTTAGACTTTCGAAACACAGATATGAGTCAAATCAAGTTTATCCTTCAACTCATCAAAAAACAGTGTGCAAAAATTAATGAAATACATGAAGATGACACAGAGAATTTGGGCGTTTTTTAATTTAGGGGTTAACATTTTTATACAAAGTACCATTATGTGTCATGACACATGAGGCTGGGAACTCAATTGCGGGGATAATCAATCTTTATTAAATAAAAAGTAAAAAAAAACGTAGTCCAGATGCATGGCACCACCAGCAGCACGATGACCGGTGTAGAGAACTCGACCAGCCAAAGAGAAGACGAACCCACGGAGGGAGAGCTGGACCCACACGGGGAGGAACGACCACAGAGGGAGAACTGCTGAGAGAACAACTCATGAAGAGAGAGAGAGAATGTGGTCACGACGTCGGCCGGCAAGCCTTGGAGACGGAAGACGTGGTCCACCAACAGTTGAGGCATCTCTTGGGTGGAAGGAAGCTTAGGCAAGGGAATGAACTTCACCTTGGAGAAACGATCCACCGCCGTCAGGATGAAGGTGTTGCTACCGGAGGGGCGAAAGGCCAGTAACAAAGTCTAAGGCAATGTGTGACCATAGGCGAGAAGGGATGGAGAGTGGGCGGTCAAGACCAGCTGGCGGGCGATGGGACCACCAAAACTGCTGCCAAACGAAAGCCGAACCCCTGGATGGCCGACCAACCTGGACGAATGACAATCCCAAAACAAACAATCCCGCGACCGGCCTCCGCCACTCACTGCTCAAGTTCCCAGGTAATAGCCTGGATCAATAGCCACCAACTCCCTGTGGAGAATGGCATTGGCCCGAAGGCTCCTCGCCGGGTGATCTAAGGACTGGTGTAATTTGCTCAGATTTTCTGGTTCTAGTGAGAATCTTGGCAGCAGCGTTCAGTATGAGCTGCAGCTGTCTAATGGTTTTCTTGGGAAGGCCGAAGAGAAGACCATTGCAATAATCCACCCTGCTGGTAATGATGACAAGTTTCTCCAAGTCTTGACTGGAAACAAAATATCTAATTCTTGCAATGTTTTTGAGATGGTAGTATGCTGATTTTGTTACCACTTTAACATGACTACTGAAACTAAGGTCTGACTCCAGAATCACACCAAGATTCTTGACTTGATTTTTAGTTGTTTGACCCCTAGAGGGAAGGTATGCATTCACCGTGAGAATTCTACCGCTTGGAATATAAGAGATACATGGTTTTATTACTCTAACTGCATTATTCTTCAAGAAGAATGTCATATTCAGTTAGGATACCTTAAGGGTGAGTAAAGCATGGGGACATTTTGTTTCTTGGCCTAAGCATCCATTTAATGTCAAGCCCTAGTAAAATGAATAAGTTATTTCTTCATTCATTGTAGTTCATTGATCAAATGTGAGCAAATTTATAAACTTATTTGTTTCAAAAATGCAAACTGATGTCAAATGAAATGAAGATTGTTTTTC
Organism: Barbatula barbatula; assembly: GCF_947034865.1. Taxonomy (NCBI): domain Eukaryota; kingdom Metazoa; phylum Chordata; class Actinopteri; order Cypriniformes; family Nemacheilidae; genus Barbatula; species Barbatula barbatula. The sequence goes on along the minus strand of NC_136765.1, from coordinate 14,468,390 downwards.
AAAATAAGCATCAACACATCCCAGTTTAGCTTTGTTGTCATTCATGCTGAGTTTTGATTTTTGATGTTAATTCTCTTTGTAATAACATCTTACGCTGCTCTTGTCTGTTTACTGTTCTCCACTTTTAAGTTTTGCTCATTTGAACTTTTTGCCTCAAGGTCAGATCAGCTGCACTGATTGTTTTTCTGTTACTAAGATTGTACTTCTGAAACATTGATGTGGTCTTTTGTGTCTCTTGTCACAGGCAGACAACTGAAAAGTACTCTAACCAAACTGGAACGTTATCACACCATGATACCACTGCTGCTGGAAGGAAAAGAGCAGCGACCAATCAGCTGGCTTCGCTCCAGGGTAAGAAAAAGCACTCCATACATTTTTCTTGGCTGCCGCCTTTTTTACACATTCATTTTGAGCTACTAGAGAATCATTTGCATTTCCATCATAATGTCATGTTGCCAGTGGATGTTTTTAGATTGATCTATTGTGTTGAAATTGACTGAAAATGAAATTTATTTTTTCTTTATAAAAACAATTTATTGAGGGGAGATGAGGAAGATTACATGAGAAACACGCTGTCATATTTATTGGTTCTGATCATTTCCGTCTTTTAAATAATTACAAATATAAAAGCAGATTTTTATCATAGTTGTGGTATTGTAAAATTTCACTGTAGCTTTAAATTATTGAATTAAATTTGACTTGAACTTTCTGGGCTCCTCCTCGGTTTAAACATATCACCAACGCTGTCACAGTTTAATTGTAAAATGACAATTTTAATAAAAAGCATCCGACTGAAACCACAAAAAAATTATGTTGCACTGATAATTGGCTTCCAAATTCACTAAAAGTTAACGTTTTGATGCTGTTTTTGCTCAAATATGTCTTCTGTGAGACCATGTTATTAGACCTCTAAAACATAATGCTTGTGTCTCTGACAAGACTAGAAGTGCAGTGCAAATTAGTTCACGATGTATGACTCTCATAGTCTGTATAATTTGGAGCTGCAGACTATCAGCTCTCAAAGGGTAATTTATGAAAATGAGTGAAGGGCCCGGCTGCCAAATGACACCGGAGGCACAACGACTGACTGATGAGGTGATGAATCTCCAAAACTATTGTGCCAAGTACATTACATTAGATTTACTGCCTGAAGCTGTAGCGACATTGTCGCAAGAAAGTCATGGGATCTTTGTCAGTAAGACTTACTTTAATTGATTGTTTCTCCCCGTACATACAGTAGTCACTTGAGCTTCAATGAATATTACAGTCAAGCTTCTGTTGTAGCTCAAAGCATTTCTTTCTTTGGCACGTGGCATTTAGAGTCTATTCGCATGCTGTTGTACAAGTTGATGCAGTGAAATTACATGATCTTGGGTGCTTTGGCATAAAAAAATCTGGGTTTTTTTCATTGCTGTCTTTGGAAGAGTCCAGACTTCTACCCTGAGTTCTTTGTTTGGACAAAGTTCTGGAAGGCTTGGCTTATATGGTAACAGCTAGCTTTGCTTTCCAAGGCGATTGTGATTAAACATTTGCAGGTGCGGAAGGGCATTGTGGTTAGGGGAGTATATTATAAAAAGGAAATCCTCTGTAAAGTCGGCCAGAACCACAAGTTGGTCGACTGATTGGCCAAAGCTATTTTGTCTCAATGAGGTATAACGGAGGATGTACAGTATGTTTTCTCATCTGAGAATTACGTACAGTAAAAAAAATATGTGGTCAATATATTATTTTAAAAGGAAGATCTATAATATGCATAAAGATTGATGTATTTGGTTTAATTATGTGTGCATGTCTAGCTCTGGTTGTTTGTGTTTTGTGTTTTAACTTACAATAAATGCTCAATACAGATCAGTTACAGATGAAGAAATTAGGTGCATCCCAAATTACTTACATGTAGAACAGGACTGTAAAATAAAGCGCTACCCAACCGATGTACTTTCTGTCTGAATGTGAAGTATATTATAGACACATAGCCCTGTGCTGAGTGCTTTGGCATGTTATTATGTGCAAAATGACATTGGGAAGGCTTCCTCTCTACACATGTTGTGCTGGATCAAGGTGGTTTGTGTGGAAGGTGCAGTTTTTTTTTAAATTGGCTGAAACAGGTAAACAGGACACGGGGTGATTGTTTTTGTTTTGTTGTCTTTCGCTTATTTAGATTCCTCCAGCTTCGCTGCGCATCCTGATCCAAACAGAAGGACAGCGGATGGTTGTGTCTGTGGAGAAGAACCAGTAAGTTTCTCTTGCAGAATATACAAAAATTTTCACTGACAATTCACCACACATGCTCTGCTCCAAAATCTAGTGTGATGCCTGCGTAGGCTGCATTTTAAAGCATGACAAGCACGCTCCTGACGCGAAGGCATAATGCAGGCATTTTAATTATATCTAATCCTGGCCAAATTCTTCACCAGGCATTCTCTTCCTTCGAAGAGAAGGCAATCCCATGATGCATCTTAATAAACGAATGCTTTATTTCATTCAAGACTTAAAAGTAGTCTAATGTAATTAAATTGGATAATTTTACCCGCTGTTATTGTGTGCTAGGTATTTTTATGCTTCTAGAAGGAATATTTTTTTTGTCGGCCACTAGGATGCCTGAAAATGCAGCTGTCTATGTAGGCAGTAGCATGGTAGCTAACAAGATTTTGAAACAGAGCACATGCACAGTCACGCTGCGTTTTACAAACCCAATGCTCATCTCAGCAGGGTCACAGAATGCTTTCAAATTCTGATCTCGTCTGAGCTAGAAACACATTTCCATTTTTTGTCATTGTGTATTTCTCTCTTTCTCACACACACACGCAAAGAAAGTTGAAAGTGAGTATAAAATAAGGTATTAAAGATATACAGAATGTTTTTTCTAAATTTTGAATGCGTATGTATGAATTAAGCCAAGCAGCTAAAACCATTACAAACCAGCATGAACCACCTTCAATTTTCATTCTGGTCTAACCTGGTCTTTTCAAAAGTGTTCTCACTTATTCTGAGTTGTTGTCAGCAAGCACTGTGTCACTGTCAGGTGGGAACCTTTTATCTCTATTGTAATATATTTTCGTAAATGAATACTATTGGTCACCCTTCATGTTTAGCTGTGGGATTTGCAAATATTTAACCAATAAAAAAGTATTAAAAGAGCTTGTCAACACTGTGAACACAGTGTTTAATTATTATTTAGAAAATATGATGTTTCTTCCATTTCCTGAAAAGTATCAAGATTTGGAGATATGCGGCTTCTGTCTGACTGTGACAACTTATTTTTCAGCCACTAACATCCAACAGCCTATACAAACAGAGATCCAATTTACAATAAAAAAGGATAAAATTCCCATCCTGCATTGACATTGTCTGATATCCTGTTTAATTAGATAGACAAAATGGGTTATGAACGCATGTTGGCCCAGCATTTCACTAATCCTTCTGTGATGTGACTGTGTTGAACTTTCTCTCAAGTTAAATTCATCCTTCTTTCATTTAAATTCCAATTAAAATTCTTGATACAAATAGCACACTTTTCTTCAATTTGGTCTTTTGCTCAGCTGTGTCTTTAAGTGGCCCTGTATCTACACAATGTGAAAAATGTCCTGATTGCCATTGCTGTTTTCAAAGAAAAGAAAAAACACAAGACAGACAAAAAGAAATAACCAACGAGCAAACAAAGAAACTCCAGGGACTGGTGTCGAGGGACGTCCAATATGGGCTGACCTTCTCTGTACATTAAGCTGAGTTCATTTCTTTCCCACAGAAAAAAAACTCAACAAGCATCACTCATCCAGATATATAAAACACAACACAAGACAGATGCTTATTCTTCAGGAAGAACGTAAAGTTTTGTCAGTGTATCAACACAGTTATCATAACTATAGAGGCTACAATACAAACAATCTTTGTACGGGATGGTTTTTAAATCCAGTACACTTCCAAGTTGTTTTAAACAAACCTGCTTAAAAAAACAGCTCATGAAAGCTCACAAACCGGCAAGGTGATTGTCTGCGGATGATGTTTGATGTTCAGTGTTCTTTACCTTGTGGATTACTTATCCCTGTATTCTCTGGGCACACATCAGCAATAAAACACAGACCACCCATCTCCTCATAACCCATAATGCACAGGAAAGCAGACTTACAGTGTAGATGAAACTGACTGTTCATTCATAGGATTTGCAAATGATAGGCTTTCAGCTCATGTGGTGTGGTGATTGAGGCTTTAGAGATTTGGAGAGCGCTGTATCTGATAGTTTCTAATCACCAGCTGCCCAGTGAAGTAGTAGCTTTGCTGTGCTTAATTTGCTCAGTCCTCTTGAGGGACATGTTTCTCTCAGGGCAACTGTTGAAATGAGGCATGTAGCACAAAGCCAGGTGTAGTTAGTGCATGTGTAAATAAAGTCCACTGTTATTTAGCAGCGTTGGGGAAGCCGTTTTGAAACCGTAACTTGCCAAACAGCAAGCTTCTCGTAATTTTACATCATGTGCAGACTTGCAGGGTTAAAATGAACTTGTGATTGTTCTGTCAATTATTTGAACACACATAAACTGTGCTATTTGAACCTTGGTGGCACCAAACCATTGGTTGGATCTCTGTGCACTTACGAACGGACTAATATGTCAGTTTGAGCGAAAAATGAATGCAACCCAAACCAAATACATCTAAGCAAACCAACAGTAGAATGTTATGTTAAAAGATGCAACCCTAAAAAATGCATGGGCTGTTTCTCAATATGCGTCCTTCAGCGATCTTGTGTCATCGTGTACTCGCTCTACGTTATCATCAACCATCAAAGTACCCAAGTACACAAGAAAAGAGAACACCTGAAAGTACCCGGGTGTGTTCTTGATAGCAAGAATGCATCGAATGCAGCCTTAGGCACGCAGCGGCGATAGGATTAAGAAGCCGCTTGATGTCCCAGAAGTCACTGCGGCTCGTCCATCCAAGTTCATTCTTCCAATGCTGCCTAGCAAGACCGGTCTCCACGAGAACAGGAGTTGGTTCCTTGCATTCTTGGACTTGAGAAACGGCCATGATCTTAATCTATGCCCGCAACATAAGACTTCTTGGAGCTGGTTTGACTTTAAACATTTCATAACCTCATTGTGACATCTCAGTCCCTAAATGTTCAAGCATACAAGGAGCATGATTAGCCCAGCACACAGTGTAGTTTTAGATTTCCAGTAAGTTTCATCGCAAAATATATGTCATAAAAGTTGTCAGGTTGTGACTTTTCCCTATGCCTTCAAGCTATCTATCTTTAGATTTAGTGTTCCACTGTGAACTATAAACTTAACTGAATTAAATGATATTTTCTGCTTCGTTCAGGTCCAAAAATAACCAAAAGAACCAAACTACAAAACTAGAGTCGAATCAAACACTAGTTATGAAAGTAATTGGTTAAAGCTTGTGTGGAAGATGTGTGATTTAAGTCCAGCATGTGACACCTTCCAATCACACTTTTTCTGTCTGACTTTCGTTTTCTTTATTTTCCTTTCACAAAACAGTCAAAGAAAATGTATTTAATTTAATTATGCAAAAACAAAAGAAGTTTTACGACGCTGCACAGACTGGGAAAAACTATTGAGTGATGACTCAAATGAAGCAGTGAATTGATTTTTGAAAAAAATAAGAGAATAAGACTTTGCAGTACTACTTGAGAACGAAAAGACTTTCGTATTGTGTTTAATTATCGCCTCAGCTCACTCGGATTTAGGGCTGCATGTGCGATACAATGTAGAACAAAGCAAAGAAGAGCTATTCCAATTGAGAAAACAACTTGTAATTAGAAGACATTAAAAATACTGAAAAACCAAATTCACAGCATTATTACTTTTGGTTAGTTCTGTTATTTAGGAATTCTAATGAGCCGTAAAATTGCTGTCAATTCTTACACCTTCCTTATTATATTTATTCATAGACATCCAGCAGATTTAGACTGTAAATATTGATGATGTCATCAGAGGCCGAATTCTAAGCATCAATCGGTTGTCAGATTGTGTAGGAAGATTTATCAAGTGGCTTATTTTGGTCAACACAAACAGCTTTAAGAGAGGAAGAAACAGAGCGTGTGCCATTCAAAAGCTTCCGTTTATTCAGCCAAACAGTTTAGCCAAAGCTCACAAAACATGTCATACCTGTGACATCTACAAAAATTTATCTAATCTACAAAAAACTCTGACTTGTGCATGAATGAATGGCACGAAGGTTTATTTCTGTGAGAGAATGGCATCATGACTCCAAGACTATTAGAGTCCCCTTGCCATTGTGGTGTTAGAGGCAAAGATACATACACCTTCAATGAAATTTGAAACACAAGACCTTTGACATATACACATCTTTTTTTATGTTTTTTTAGAGTGAAATATATATATATTTCTCCTTTTCAACAAATGGGCAATAAAGGAGAAGCTTAATCTTCAGGCAAAGCTGACTATAGTTGAGTATCGTTGTGTTGTACTCAATAGGCTATGTATAGGTGTGGAGAAAAGTTGTCTTACATTTATTTGTTGCTCTATGAAACATATGAATATGAGAAAGATAGACTGAGCCAACAATGAAAATGTGAAAATGACAAGCAGTGAATAGTGTGCGGACTTGTGCAGATTTTAAATTATGGACTCACTTGTGGACCCGCTTGTGAACTTTCCATCTGTTACAAATTACTCCTCTCAGAGGCTTCAATTATTTCCTCTGTCTTCAAGCTAAAATTAATAACATGGTGTGCAGAATGTAATCAGAGGTTGCAGAGTGCATGAATGTGGGAGAAAGAGAGATAGGGAGAGAGAGTGAAAGATAATAATAATAGCATTAAGCAGACGTTAAGAAATGTCTTTAGCTTTTAAAGAGGTCCACACTCCAATTTTAGGAACACAGCAATTGGATTTCTGATCACATAAATGGTTCTGCACCTTCGAATAACTGTTGGTCTGTAGATGTACAATGGCATTTGTTGCAGAAAAGTTAAAATCTTCTATTTCTGAGCCAGATCTAGAGACTTGAGATAAGGGTCTTTTAACATGGACCTTAAAGACTTAGAGAACATCTTAGCAAATGCATAGCAACACCTTGGCAACCATTCTAACCTCTCTAGCATCATTAGCTTTGTCTACATGAGCGTTAATATAGTTTGTACTTTTATAATATTTTTTTATGTTTAGTTTAAATGTTAATTTTAGTTAAATATTTAACAATTTTGTTACATGCTTTTGTCATTTTATATTTTTTGTTGCTATATAAGATTAATTTATTTAGTATTTTAATTTAAGTTGACTTAAAAAATATATCAGTTCATTTCTGAGGCAACGTTTTAATTTTTAATTTTGTTTCGGTTTCATAAATGTTTTTTAGGCCAGTATTTTATTCGATGTTAATAAACAGAAATGTTGTCAGTTTAAATTCTAATAAAGTAAAAAAAGCAGCGAATTGAAAATACACCCAATGAAAACACTTACATTTGTCAATATGGCAGAATTTTGCGTCCTCATGAGGTGGTTTTTCAGGATATTTGAAAAAGGAATATTTCGCAACACTGCAGTAGACACTTACAGGTCACCTGGCATATGTAAAAATATTTCCCAAAAGATGTAAAATCATGTACTAAAACCTTACAGATACGAGGTAGTGCTACTAAGTACTGTATAAGGTGCTTTCCTACCCAGTAATGGTTGGATTACATCCAACCTGAAATTAAAATAATGGTTTGGTGGCTGCGATGAACGTAAACCTACCAAGATCCGCAATAATTTCTTTAATGACTTATCGCAAGAGGACAAAATAATGTTTTAGTCATTTAGTCACCGCAACATTGGTTAATGGAAATGCTGCCATTTTGCAGTGAGAGTAAAAAATAAATCTGTAATGAATACCAGGCTGTAATCTACACGTAGAATCAGTGTTTTTTAGTCTTTATTATTATTATTATAGTAATGCCTCCAGAGCATCACCACACAACACACGTTGCCACTTTATATAAATACACATTTATTAAGACATGTAATCAAATTTTACAGCTAATGCATATTTAATGTATATTTGCTGTTCAAGATGTTTTGGTAAATCTTGTTCGCTGTTACCCTTCAAAATACAAAGTCTCCTGCTATTTTTGAAGCCGGTTACCATGTTGCCTCCAGCAGAATCCCTTTCCTCCCCATGCCTCTCCCCAATTACTTACCAAAAGTGGTTTTGTATGTCATGTTTTCCATGCTTTTTACATTTGAATGCTTAATATGCAATTTACTTGTAAGACCGTGGCAAGGACGACCTGATATAGGTTTCATTTGACCTCAGTGAAATGGATGGGCTGTCAGGGGTACAGAGTCATGCAGTGAGTAATGAGAAGAATTTTACATCAGGACTTTGTGTTTGTTTGTATGTGTGTTAACACATTATTACAGCGGGTGGCATGAAATAAAAAAGAGAAAACAGGACGAGTTATGCTAATGCAATTTGGTTCTCGCCATCCCTCAATGAAGCCAGAACGGCTGCTTTGAGATATTGTATGGATCGGTTTGTTGTCAGCAGGCTGCTGAGGTGACAAAGAATACAAAGCATTAGGATGAAATAGAGCATTGGAAAGTATATGGTAAATTATGCTTTTCTGCATTTCTTTTTTCATGTGGCCTTTATGAAGTGGAATGCTCTAAAGAGTCCTTGGCGGTATTTATCTAAGTCAGCCTATTCACAGAAGTCATTTAAACTTTGGAAAGTGAGGAAATGCAGGTTTGCAAGATCTTCCCCATAAGATATGTTTTTAATGGCTAACTGGCAATAACTGTTACCTGTAAATTAATACTTTTATTTGTGAAACTGCTCCTCAGCTTATCCTGACTCATGGTTTGCGTGCATCTGCAATATTGGAGCATTTTTATATAATTATTTTGTTTCTTTTTCTAAAATATGCATTTGCAATCTCCATAACATGTTATTATCTGGGCCACCCCAATATCACATAATAATTTTGTTAGGCAGTTTATGCCAGTTAACTTCAGCAGTGAAGTTTTTTAAATGTAAAAATACTTTCTACTTTGCAGGTTCAGAGAAAGCTATTATTACTATTATGATTACAGCATTCTATAAAACCCACAATACCCTAAATATATTGTGCTTCACGGTACAGGACTTTCGTTCTGTTTTTTCACGTGCAGACTGTGGACATTAGGTGGAGAGGTTATGAGTTCATAGAGGAAAACCTATAGATGCTGTTCTGTCGAGATTGTGCTTTTGATTTGTGGTGTGTAAATTGGATCAGCCTTGTATTTTCTGCGTGTGACCTGCTGCCTATGTTGCTGTTTATCAGAGTGAGTTATTACACAGGGGTCAAATGTTCAGGTTATGGAACGTCAACTTCACACAATTTTTACTCTGCACGTAGCCTGTGACGTGTTGCTGGGACTAGTCAAGTTTACACCTTCAATGTACGTTTTTTATGGTCCCTTGTGATTTTTCTCAGTAAGATTCATCACAATATCAATTTAGCATTCTGTGAATATGAGATTTTAAAGCTATATCTTAAAGGAGAAGTTCACTTCAAAATAAGCCCCCATTGATTTAATTTGAGAGTTGAGAATCCCCGTGCAGGTTGTTTATTAAAAAACAATCGGCAAACAATCCAAAACAGCAGGTAAAACTTAGTCAAAAGCAGGCAGGTAAATCCATAAACCATGAGACAGTCCAACCAAATTAAACAAAGGGGTAATCCAAAAAACAGTTCCCAGATCTAGATTGAAACAGAAGGGCGATTGCGCCTTTTCGGTGGTGGCTCCAAAACTTTGGAACTTCTACCAGGGAACATTAGATCAGCTCCGTCTATGTCTAAATTCTTGTAAAAAATGTATCTATTAACTCAGGCTTTAATTCTGGAGGTTGAGATAGACATTGGATGTGTAGTAGAGACATGATGGATGTGAATTTTGGTAAATCTTTTAATCCTTGTACAGCACATTGGACAACAACAGTTGTATTAAATTGTGCTTTATAAATAAATAAAGAAGATCATGAACATGAACTTAACTTAACTTCATTAACTATGGTAAGGGAAATCTTTCACTATCCCCGAAAATGGTCTCAAACTTCAAAATAGTAGCCCAATCATACTCTGCTTAAGCGTAGTTATATCTGAAAACTTGCTTGCGAAACAGATTTCTTCTCTTGAGGCTGTATCAGTCAGCTTACCCTTTAAAAGTCAGCTATTCCGTCTCACTTCATTTTCCCAAGCGACTTTACCAGCTGACCTCTCCATGATCTCATCACCGAAGGTCAACAGCCAAACCTGGAAGTGGTCCTGTTTTATCAACCAGATGCGCTAACAGCAAAAACAGAGGAAACGCATCAGTGAAAAACAAGGGGGTTTTCAGAAAGAGAGAGACCACGAGAGAGTTGACAAACAATGATGTGAGCATTGTATCCAAAGGGAAGTTTCTCACAGGAAGCTGATAAGACCTGCTGGGTAAAGTTTGAGTGATGTTTGCTGCTGTGTTGAGGATTCGTGAATCAATACATGAGCATTTTGAGAAAGTTCTTAAAGAAACGTCTCTTCTTATGAAAAACTCTGAAATAGACCTCTTGAGATGATCATGAACAACATCCATCTAGGGTGATTTGATCCGAAGTTATAGTTTTTTGTAGTTTTACGACACAATTTCACAGGAATTTGTACGCTTTTTACAAGGTGGCTAATTCATATAATTCTGTACGATCTTATTCGTACATTTTAGTACCATTTGCTTTCACGCGAGTGACAGCAGGTTTAGGGGAGGGGTTTCCTTACTGCTTTTATCTAATAATCATACGTTTCACATCAGTGATGTTAGGTTTGGGGGGCTTCGTTATTGCTTTTTTCTAATAATTGTACATTTTTGTCGATTCACATTATACAAATTCATACGAATTGGCCATCTCCTAAAATACATACAGATTCCTGAGAGATCAGGTTGAGTCTTATTATTATTTAGAATTAGCTTTGATTTTTTAATATTTTAAATTTTCACGTTAAATTTTGTTTGATTTCTTGCTATTTTGTTGTGTACTTTTGCATTTATTTTTATAAAATGTTATAGTGCTACATGAGTAAAATTTTCTTTTTATTTCAGTTAGTAACTGTTTTCTAGTTAATCGTTTTAGTGACTCAACTTGAAAACATTTTTATTTCAAATAAAACAAAATAAGATATCACTATTTTCATTTACTAGGAAGGACCCCATCTGGAGCACCCATAGTCAGTCAAATAAAGTTTTTTGAGTTCTAGACACACTTGGAATAGTTTTTTTTGTAAACTTATTTCAGTTTATTGGTAAGGCTAGATTTTGAATATTCATTTAGTTTTTTAAATAATATTAAGGCCGATTATTTATTTGACTTCAATTAATAGAAATGTTTTAGTAGTTTTAGTTGTATTAAAATATACTTTAACATCCTTGATCTGATCTGTTGGGACAAAGCAACATTTACAAAAACATTTTTTAACCAATTTCTACGTGCATCTTTAATGTGCAGCGGTTGATTGACAGGTTAGGAATGCTTTGGGATGCATTGGCAATATTGCTGTCTTGTGGTCATATTTCTATAGTTCTGAATGTGGTTTGAGCAATTGGATAAGGGAAAATTTTGAGTCCCCCCTGTTTTCATTCCAGTCCACAAAAGTGGATCACCTGAAATGAATGTTGATTAATCTACGTGGTTCTTTTCTTTTGTTTCTTTATTCATATTTTGTTCTTTGTTACATTTTGCCCCATGCTGTCTGCAGAACAGAAGGCTGACCAAACAAAAGCTTCGCTAGCTGTTTTTCCAGCAAGACATCTGGATAACGCAATGAAGAAAGCTCTCCAGTGGAGAGACACTTCTGCTGCATTACTCACAGATGTTTGAAGCTGTGTGAGCATTGCACACACCGCTCGTAGGCTCAGCGCTAATGAAGTACTAGATTCTTTTACTTTTTGACCAAAATAAACGCAGTTGCCTCCAGTCCCCTGACTGCCGGCACTCTCAGTCTGACTAATAGCACGCAGATCAGAGGTACCGTCATAAATATGGCAGAAGAGGTTGATCAGACCTGTTTAATGAGCTGCGAAGGAGACTCTATTAAAGAAGCTCAGAATCATCAGTGTTTCCGCGGAGAGATTGAACAAGAGAAAGAATAGACGACAGTTAATGGAGTATAAATGGACACAGAGAAATGAGAAATAAAAAGGGCTGAAATTTGTTCGGATTTATTCAAGTGTGAATGCTCTTCTTCCCCAACTAGTGAAGTAGATGATCTATGGTTCAAGAAAGTTCTTAATGATTGTGCACTGCCACCCCTGCTGAGAATAAAGTTGCAGGGCTGTCATTTGTGAATTTCATCATGTCAAGTGAGACACAAGTTTACTTACTGAGTATCACTCAACATGCACTGTTCAATGGTCTGCTTAGGTTTGGTCTATATATATCACAGCATGGAATATTAACATTAACTTCCCAGTTTTCACAAATTTTAGTGTTGTGTCTGTAATGGATGGGCAGTCAGCCAGACACACTTGGTGTTATGGAGTCCTCAGGCCTCTTAACTCAGATTAGATTCAGACTAGATGAGGAGGAGAGCAAAGTTTGTAACAAATAATAAAAGAAAGGAAAGAGGACACAAGAAAAGCAAGGATATTGGAGAATAGAACAACATGCAGATGGTTCATTGTTGGGTCAGGTCAAGATTGTTATATTTGAATACAACTTTTAAAATATTTGTTTGAATATTATTACAAAATTCGCAATAAACAATTTTTTAAATGAAATCTTTATAGTTTACATTAATGCACTGAAGTGAAAACTAAAACCCAACTAAAACAAATCACACTTAAAATTGTAAGGATTAAAAAATGTGTTTGTTACCATTGTTGCTCTCAGGGCAACACTTTAAATGAGTGCCGAATTATTCACAATATTATCATATTTGTAAAATAATACAATATTGATTAAAAAAATTATAATAATACCATGATTATTGTCAATAATTGTACATCGTGACACCTCTAATAGAACAAATTAACAATAAAATTACTAAAGCAAATAAATTGAAAAAATTTATTCAAAATTAAACCAAAAGGAACACTAAATAAATACAAAGAAAAGTCAATTTAAATAGTAAAAAAACAACAATAAAACTGAAAACAAAACTATAATTACTCTGGGTCAGGTTGGTTAAATTTGTGTTTTTGTATCATAACCTGTATCAGATGGTTATACCAAGTCTATGACCATAAATTACATTTAAACGCATTTGGCAGAGGCTTTTATCCAAAGCATCTTCAATTGCATTTTACTATAGATTTGTTTCTAAGTATGTGCAATCCCCTGGTATCGAACCCATGACCTAGGTATTGTTAGCGCCATGATCTAACCACCGTTTTGACAAACAGTTAAGTTGAGGTGCATTATATTTGTATGCTCCTTGAGAAAGAAACCCCTGACCCTTTTTGCAGTGTAAGCGCTGTGCTCTACCGATTTAGCAATAGAAATACTTATAGAAGAATAGTGGTTTCAGACTGCTTGCGTGGTTTAAAAACATGAAAGTTTTGAGAAGTTATATAATCTAAAATATACAGTTGCAGAGCCAACTCGGACACATTATATTATTAACACAAGCCTGTTTTAAATGTGTTTAATAAAATGCATTTTGCACGGAAGATTTCTAAATTAGGAGATACTTGGATTAAACACGGGCGACCCTGTCTATAGGGACATCTGTGCAATGTTGCTTCGTCCTTGAATAAATTCTCAGAGGATGCACACACAAACAAACACAAAGGCTGATACAGTATACTGTATACTACCATAGAAACACTACAGAGTCTAAAGCTATTGGGCTTTGCTGAATTTCTTCCATATGAACACTGATGGCAGAAGCCACAAGGGGAAGTTTCATCAGACAGGAGGTAGCGAGGGAAAAAAAGATGTAGAGAGAACAGAGAAAATGTTTGTAATGGGGTTCAGTACACGTTAGGAAGTAGACAGGGTCGGTGTGGCAATATAGCAAAATATATAAAAGCAATATAGAATAATTTAATAATTATTTTATCTACTGTTATAATTTATAATCTTTTTATAATTGTCAACTTTTGTATTTTGTATTTGTAGATATTTTACATTTATAAACCTATAAATATCAATGCATTGTGACTATTTAGGCTGAATTGAGATGCATCGGGAGATTTTAATGTTATTTAAAATTACAATTTTATAAACTTTCCTCATTTCAAACTTTCAATCGCAAATGTAATAGAAAAAATATCTCTTACAGACAGTTCTTCCTCTGCACCCAGACAGTGCAAAATAAACTAAAATATACCTTTAGCGCTGAGGATTTCTTGTTGTCCTGCATCCTCGACCATCTCCCACCTCATCCTGTTATGTGAATCCTGTGTATTTTAGTTTGGCAAGCTAAATCAATTGGAGACACGGGAGTGTGGAAATAGAATTAGGCCTTTAGAGCAGCCATGTTCTGTGCACTTGTATTAGAGAAGAGGAAAGAAAGAGAGAGAGAGAGAGCAAAGGCTGGTACTTCAGTTTTTTGTGTCCGCTTTGGCAACATGAATGAAACTCTATAAGATAAACAAGCTTACCTCTTTAAAGCCCAGTATGGGGAGAATAAAAGGAAAGGAAAAAGGAAAAAGAAGACACATTCCGAGTAGTACTGTAATTCTGAGGGATTTTGTTTGAATCATTCTCTAAATGTCGGCAGATGTGCTAACAACAGTGACCGCTTTATTTCAATGTCACATGACTCACGTACAGCTTAATCTGAATGTTTTGTCAGAAAAATATCTGAGAAAGGCTTGTAGGACAGCCATTGCGCCACATATAAAAATTTTCTGTTTCTGCTGCAGTTTTCACTTTTGTGTCTGTTCTGTTAGTCAGAATAAAAACGTAATGGGTATTTTTAATTTCCGCACTGCAGGCAGTAAAATGAACTTTCTAATTAAAGGATCTAAATGGTGTTCAAGACCTCTCGCTCATCACAGTTTCACTAGTGACTGATGTTGGAGACTGTGGCTCCTTGTTAGCACAACCGACAACCACCAGCTTAGTTTTGCCATTCGAATCCCCCTCGGAGTGGGTCGAGCATAACCGATTTTAACAGCACCGATGCAGTTGTTGTATTGTGTCTTCAGTAGCTCTCGAAGTGAAGCACACATGTTTGCTGTTTCAATCATTGCTTTGGTTCTTCTGAGCTTGTTTCAGCTCTGTGTATTCTGGGATGGGATTTCAAGGAGATTGAGTTGAGGATAAGAGATACTCAGTAGCTTGTATCTTTAGACACAAAGACAGGACCTACTTCACACATGCACACACATAGCAGGGTTTCCTGGCCTTTTCTGCAGTTCATCATACGGGATAACAAAATTTTGATTCCCTGCGAAATGTATTTGATGATGGTCTATATGAAACGTGTGAACTGTCTGTGTGAACGTTGCCCTCTAAAAATGCATCAATGATGTTCTTACATGGAAGATAACATTATAAATAGAAAAATATAGAAATATGAAATAATTAAAAATATTTTATGATATCTTGTGTAAAGATGCCTTAAGACTGCTTTTTGAGTATCAGTTTGACCTTTTGACCATTTATCGTCACACTGTGCCTGTGTGTTGAGGAAGCTTTATGTCTGGGTTGCGTTGGGGTGACTATTTTTGTCATAACTAACTTTAGCAAGTCAAAATGGTTCCCAACATCAAATATTAGCATAGCAATGGTGAAAGTCAGTGGTGCTTTGCTGGCTTAAAGTGTGCTTGTAAATTCTTTATTGGCGTATAACACCTCGGGACTCATTTATGACAAGAATGTCCTCAGGCGGTACAACAAATACCAGACAGATGTCATGGTCTTGTGGAGGTCATGGTCGTTCACGATCCTTGTTGGGGAAGCTGCACTGAAAAAGCTAATACAAAAATAGTTCATTTAAAAACAGGAAACTATATTATTTTTTTTTACTACATTAACATCAAATTGAAAATTTCATTTAAAAATATTGACCAATATAACATTTACAATTTTAACATAAAAATTTATTAATATTTAGTTTCAATTTAATAAATAATAAATAGAAAATAGTATAACAGAAAGGTAAAATGTTTGCTGTCATGAACGTGGAGGGTGGACATGGTGGAAGAACCCAAGTGCAGGCAGACAAGGGGATGAAGGGGTTAACAAACATTTATTTAACAATAAACACAAAACAAAAACCCACGAGGGAGTAAACAAGACTAGATAAATAATAATGACAACAGTACACGGACTAACTAAACAGAACAAAGTAAATGACTAGACTAGACTAGACTAGACTAGACTAGACGCAACAAGAACTACAGACAGGATGCACGGATAATCAAATAGACTGTCTCAGACAAAATACAATGAACGAGCACAGGACAATGAACACGAGGATGTTTTAAAGGAAGACAGACAAAGGATAATTAACAAGGGTCAGGTGGGGGTACTGAAACACTCAGGGAAGGTTAAGGAGACAAAAGGGCGGGAAACACTGACGAGCCACGAGAAAGCACATGGCAAGTCAGAATCAAAACAAAGCCATGTCTTTCTCACACAAAACCTAAGGCCATGCCATGACTCCGCCGCAAGACAAAGAATAAACATGACATGATAGCGGAATCATGACAGTTTGCATTGGACATTTTAACTAGTAGTAGTGGAAATTCTGTCATCGTTTACTCACCCTCTTCTCATATAAAACCTGTATGACTTTCTTTCTTTTTAAGAACACAAAATAATATATTTTAAAGAATGTTGGTAACCGAACAACAGCGATACCCATTCACTTCTATTGTACGGACACAAATCCAATGCAAGTAACTGGGTACGGTTCGTTTACCACCATTCTTCAAAATATCGTCTTTACCAGGCCAACAACTTTCCAACATGGTGTAGACCTTTCCCTCTGTTTTTTTTACATCAGTGACAGAGTCTACTTTTCTAACATTAATCCCTAATTGACATATTACACCACGGCCATCATTCCTTTATGATTCACACTTCCCTGTGGACCAAATCCCACATTCCCTAGCTCATTTCTCTGTGGCACTATGGGAGTCACGCCGTGTTTGGGATTCGGATGGCTGTCACGCCAGTTCAACCCAAAGAACATCAAAGCCTTTCAACGGGACTCTTTGATGTTGTTCCAAAACAACCAGCCGCTCTGCCACTGGTGTGTGGATCAAATCGAGAAGAATGAATTGCACCGGAGTGCTATCATTACTGAAGGATGGTCTAATGAAATTATAAAAGAAATGGCTTTTCTCACAACGACCATGGAGTCAACAACCCACGTATGCATGAGGGAGCCAAGCTGGTGCAATTTACTAATATGTTAGCCCAAGGTCTAAACCGAGGAGGTTCATGATGCAAATGAGAAATGGAGGTTTGCCTGAAGAATACAAACACAGTATCTGTTTTCATATGCTGTTGTTCAGTTGATGAATGTGTACTGTATGTATACAAGAGGATAATTATGGCGTGCATAGGCCTGGAGGAGAAATCTGAAGAGTGTGATTTTTTTTCAGAAGCTTCTGCTAGTAACCGAGTAGTTCTACGTTGGGAAGTATTTTTAACAATAACTATATTTACAGTTGGATTAATTGTTATCAACATCAATACAGTAGATCAATACAAGTACAAAATGATTAAAAAAAAAATCTTCAGTCTTCAGTGTTTCTTTATACAGTATTTTCATAGCCTACAGGATGATTTAGGTTAATTGAAGTTGGTCCCCATTAAGCCTACATCGTCTGGAACACATGTTCTCAGGCACTCAAATACATACTGACCCTTTAAGCAGCTGCTTATGTCATTGAGGTGATTACATTTGGATTTCATCATGCCCGCATCATGTCGCATGCCAATTCTTCGTCAGTAATGTCGGTGCAGACTGACCTGTGACCAAAACCACACCCACATATTGCACCACCATGCACATACACAATGGTTGCAGGTACTCATTAATATGTTTTCCAAATCTACCTTGTGTTGCTCTCAGCTGCTTTGTTCACATATGCACATACTCAATCTGGACAGAATATTTGTGGTCGCTGTGAGAAAGTGTTTGGATGTACAGTGGTGTCCAATATGTCAAGACCATACAGAAAACTCTGAATTTTATTTACATCTAGAAGCAGAAAGATTTATGATTTTGATATAGGTTATTGACAAATAATTTTGTCGTTAAAAATGTAACAAATGTGATGTAAAGAAATGGGTTGATGCGGAAACATTAAGAAATATTACTTTACATTACTTGTTTTTCAGAATTGACTATTTCTAGGTCATGTACCTACAAATTTACTAACAATATTACTCTTTTCCATTCAGTCTAAGAACTATTGACAACATTTCCTCCGAATGAAACTATTGATTTTTATTTGCATTGAAACGGGAAAAATAACATAAAAACACATGCATTGTCTGCAGATCTTAAATAGTGTAAAGAAAACAGGCTCATATTCTGCTGGTTTAAGGCCAAACTGGAGTGCTCTCTTTTCTACGGCTATATATAGAAATATTTTGCATGAGCAAGTGGTCACATTAACAAATCATGCTGGGATAACATGGGTCATCAGCTTTTACACAAATTGTACCATACAGTCCATGTCACCATGACTGCATGCTTCATTAAAACAAATATGTTTTACCAAATACTAACAAATTTATAAGAAATTAGTTAAGAAAATTGAAGTTTTGTACCCCACTTTTTTTGCAGGCTTATGTTTAGTTGGATCTGTCTAGATATTGACCGGTTCCTGTGATCACAGCACATACTGTGCCCCACTTATCCTGTTTATTTGCATCTCCAAAAAGCAAGTTTACTCTCAATTTCCTGTGTGACACACTTCCATAACCTGCTCTGTCAATATGGGCCAGTGTATAAATATGACAGTTCTACAAGTGCTGCGTTTTTCAAGTGATATACTGTATTCGATATGTGTTTGCTTGTATGTGTAAATGCACTCTCATAAAATATCCTTCTTGTGTCAGAAGACATGTTAAAAGGTTTGTTTGTTTGTGTTCTGTTACAGCGGCCTGTTTGCAAGCCATTACACAGAGACGCACTACGGGGGAGATGGCCAAACCCTTACCACAGCACACAACTCTACGGTATGTTAGAGCTTTAATCGCCTCGCTTCGACACACAGGAAATTGCATTGGCTGTTAGATGTTGACTTATTTTATCCCTTGGTAGTGCACTACGGCATTAATACAGCTTAGACGTGCTTAAAGGCAAAGTTATTGATTCGTGCAAAAGATCAGAGACTAGCTATATGAGGTTATTCCGTAGTGAGATAGCGAGTAAATGGTAAAAAGTGAACCCATGGTTAAGCGCAGTGTAAAAGCGTTATATTGTTGTCATTATATATGTAAAATTCTTCAATTGTTAAATTGCTCTAGCTAGTGCACTAGTGTATTCTGACTGGCTGTCTTCCCAGAAAACCGATTAATCCTGATGAGATATGATGTTGACATCCGGACAACATGTTGACATTCTTGTCAGGCTTCATTTTAATTTTCTACTTTGTCTTTTGTAGTTTATAATTAGACTAGTGCTAAGAACCGTAACTGGCAGCTTTGACAACATGCTGCCCACCCCCTCTTCCCATTCAAACATAGTCTTGGCTATATTTCTAATTATTATTTCTAATTTATAATCATTTAAACCTGTCCTTGTAACTGTGAACAGTACGTTGTCTTCACGCTGAGGAGTTTCAAAATTTAGTAGATTTGTTTGTTAAAATCAGAAGAAAATGTTTTGACAAAGTGGAAAGAGCGCACTTCAATTTGTTAAGAGTAAATGCAAATGAGGAGCACAGACACGGATTATGGGAAATCTGGACAGGCTCACATTGAGTTTAACAGTTTACAATTAGATTATAAAACATCTTAGGTAAGCTTAACTTCATAAGAACCGTTTAAATTAAGTCACTTGACCTTTTGACGTGGTGTGTATTTTACATCGAAAGTCAAGTGACTCACAATTTAATTAAAAGACGTTTTATTCGATTTTTGGTAACACTTTACAATAAGGTTGTATTAATTAACATTAGATGGTACATTCATTTTATATTTTGATTTCCACAGTATGTAGTGTATGTATTGTATGCTCTGTGGCTTTAGGGGAATGCCCTCTTAATAAAAGAATTGAAATGCTCTCATTATAAACAGAAAACAAATGTACTTAGTAAATTACCCCTTTCCATGTCATTCATACCAGAACTACTTCTATCTTTAAATCATTTCCCAATTAGAATGTTGTCCATTATAAAATGTGACCCTGCTTGTGAAAAGTCGTTCAACTGTTTTCTACATAAAATCATCCTACAGAATATTCTGTGAAAATATAACAACAATATCTTCAATATTGACTGAATAATGTCATTTCAAAGATTGAAATGTTTGTGAAATGAATGCTTGAAATTATTCTTTGATGCTTGTCTTTAGCCTGAGTTTTAACAGGGTCACAAATGTTTACATGCTGATCAAAAATTCTAATGCTAAATGTAGATAAAAAAAGTTATGGTTTATAAAATATCACACATCTGATCACAAGGTTGGAGGACAGTAAACAGTAAACAGATTGGCGGATACAAATACTTTAATATTTTCTGCATTTTGTTTACTGTTGTGTGTCCATCTACCTGCTCTGCTTAACATAAGCATGTGTCTGCTGCTCTTCATGCTGTGAGGAGATAAGCGTGGAACGGAAAGGGTTAAAATGAAGCGCGTTTGGCGCTAGATAAAGATATAGCAGAAACATATAAATGACGTGAATGTTCGTGAGAGCGTGTGTGATGAGATTCTCCGTTGTGTAGATGTGCGGCTCAATTTAAATAACCGAAATAGTCAAATGTTTTCTTTCTGAACTTTTATATGCATATCTTCAAGGATATGCAGGAAAGTCTTCCTTATTCTTTTGACTTCGTAAATCAAGACATTTAGAAAGAAAAATGGTTGTTCAAGACATCACTTCGCTGGCCTAGTGGAACCATTAGCTAGAAAATAATAATTTTTATCTGTGACCGTTTCTGGTACATTCTTTCATATTCTAGATCCGACAAAGTTTGAAGAAGAGGACGGTAGCCACAAGAATCCCCTCCGACAGTGATGTTCTGATGGCAAGCATTTTTGCTGTCAAGCATTGATTGCTTTTGACAGAATGTTTTTGAGAATTTTTTTTCTGTCTGCGTTGTGTGAAAATGTATGTTTGTGATGGCTTTTAGCCTGTCTGGCTTGTGGCTGCCAATTGGTATTTCCACACGAAAGGGACTTTGGGGGCCAATGCCAGCCATAACAGAGGAGAACAGTTTTTCCCCTGTAAAACAGACCAGCAGACACTTATTGGCAGAACGTTTGTGGTTTTCATGGGCAGACAGCTGCTTTAGTGTGATTGTTGCTACGTGGCACAGGGCTACGCAATCCAGTCCGAGCATTGGACCTGTATTTTCTGACATTAAATTGCATCTGGAGAGGTTCTTACTTCATCTCATTTTACAACTAATTGAAACGAAATCTCTAAATGATTCGGTTTATACATATACTTGTTCTTCGCTTGACCTTTTCTGTGTTTTTTTGCAGATGAATTGCTATTATCACGGCGTGGTCCAAGGGCACACACATTCTGATGTCAGCCTCAGTACATGCTCTGGGATCAGGTAAGCATGGCATCACCGCTGCAATATGCCTGTATCCCATAATGAACTGCTCTCAGTAATTGTCAACCATATTGAGTTCCAATTTTGAAAGTCGTTAAAACTACTTAAACGAGTAGTTTGTGTGCTTCCGTGTGGAAAGCTATTAGGAACACTAAGTTGTCAAACATTTATTGCCTCAAATGGTGTTTCTAGTGAACTTTGCAAGTCTTTGTATGTTAAGGTGCGTTTAGAAACTATAAAACCGTGAGATGAAACAGCAATAAAAGCTTCAGTGTCATCCCATGCTTCATTATCCTGAAGATAAGCACACAGTCCAATGGAAAGTGTTTAGTATGTCGTGAAAAACTTTAGTGGTGCTGTAAAATGTAATTAGAAAGAACATTTGACCACAGTAAATTTGCCGTAAAATGAGCAGAATAGGTAAACATGGACTGTTCTGTCTGAAGCACACTGAGGTCCTCAAGGTCTTTTGCTCATAATTACAAAATGCTTGTACTGAAAGCTTACTGTACAATATCGCAAGATTTGGAGACCTTCTGGCAGCTGTTTAAAATTGTTCGAGATAAAAAGAATCTAAAGAATATCCTTTATAATTGAATTACCCATCATCCATATGACTTATGAGACGTAGCCAAGTCTGATACCGAGTTATAGCATACAGATAACTTTCTGTAAAGAAGTTCATATGCGTACAAACCCAAGGCTGGGAAACTGAAATCAGTTTTCACTTTAAGGTGCACTGTCCCTTTAAGACCACATCTAACACACAGAGCATTAGTGTGCACGCAGTAGAAGGTTTATAAAGTGATAGTTCATCCAATAACGAACATTCTGTCGTCATTTACTCACCCTCGTACCATTCAAAACTTGCATGACTTTCATTCTTCTGCAGAACAAAAATGAAGATATTTTTAAGAATGTTGGTAACCCAAAAACACTGGCTCTCATTTGCTTCCATTGAATGGACACAGAACCACATGACATTTCTCCCAATATAGTTCTCTTTTTGTCTTCAACAGATGTAATAATCAAATACAGGTTTTGAACAACTTGAGGGTGAATGATTTATATCTTTTTTGGTTATGGGATGTTTAAAGGTCCAATACTGTATAAGATTGTTAAAAATCTCTCTGCTTTTTGGTTTCATATTTCGAGCTATAATATTCAGTTAAAAATCGCAAGGAAGGTATCATCAGATGTAATTTAATTTATCATTTCTTTTCCAAGCACCCATTTGGAATCATCACTATGGCTCACTATTATTGTCTATCGTTTCTTTTCATGACAGTATATTGCAGTGTAAATGCAAAGTCCCTCTAAATAATGTGGCCTAGTTCTGTAAAACTGTGACTCTAACATACTCCCTGCATATGCTGCACAGCATATCTCTCTAAAAGATTGTTTGTGTCTTCACCAATGGGTGTATTATTTTTGTCAATTTTCAAAACACAGACAGGTCCCTCTCTGGTGAATAATGGGTGGAGAAATAAAATTCTATACAAGTTGCTGTCATTCTCGAGGAAAAATATATATCCACCTATTTCCCAGGTGTACAAAGACAAACAACTGGATATATTAAAATGAGATTTATTGACAATAGAACTTATTAAAGGGTCGACGGTCATCTGCTTTTAACTTTCTCTCAATTTTCTCATTTACAGTGCATTGATCAAAATTATAATTACATATTATCTGATATCATTCAAGATCTGATCTCACAGTTTCTCCAATCCGGTTTTTCAATTTAGTGCACCCGTTCCTTCTCCATGACACGTATGCTTATGAAACGTTAAAACACCATGCGCACAAGGGAATTATGTGACAGTTATAACTTACACGTTATTGCAGGTGAGGAATTGAGCTTGTCTTCTGCGAGGTAAAATAATAAAACGTGAGATAAAAAATGAGATTTTTTAATTTACAAGAATGTTACACCACGCTTACCTATGATGATAGTGTGTTTTGCTTCAACATAAACACTTTTTATTACTATTGTTTAAATCCTCAGAGGTTTTATCTTACTTGAAAATACGACACTGATGGTGGAACCAGCTTTTGAGCCAGAAAACGACACGCATGCGATCTACGAAGGTCAGCAACTACACTTGCCCACTGGAACCTGTGGACATGGACACAACATATCTACCCTCGGTCATACCAATGATGGAGGACTGCCACGATCACTCAACACAAGAGTATGAATGTATTCTGTCATCAACTGTCCATGTACCCACTATTAATGATCTCTTTGGAGAATGTCTTTTTTTTGTCTTGAGAATGAATTAGCATGCAGCATGGTTCACTACGATGCCTTTGTTAATTCAGATTAGGGGATTGTAGTTACTCTCTCTTCCTATGCATGCTAAAACAAGATTAGAGTGCTGAACAAGACATCAAAGGTTAAAAGACGATTCGACCATAACAGTCTTGATTGCTGGTGTTCTTGTCACAGAGCTGTCTAAATTATGTTATATATGTCTAATATGATGTTCAAACTCTATAAAATTGATAGTTCCCAATAAAACGATGCTGTTATAAATTGACATAAAAGCACAAATGGATGATATCTTAATCAAATATTAGGATAAGTATCTGCGGTTGCACTGATTTGGAGGCACATCTGAAAAAATTTTAATCTTTCATCGAACATTTGATGAGATGAAGAATTTAGATTTTGTCCCCGTATTGACAGCCGAACCACTGATCAAAGTTGTAAAAGAGTGATGTTGTTTCAGAGAAGTTTCAGAGGGATTGCAAAACTTACAAAAAGTGTCATGTTTACCAGAGCAGGAGGGAAGGCAGACAGAAAAACTGTATTGTCAAAGTTGACAAGCAGTTTTAATACATTTTACTGGTTATATATTTGCAAAACCGAGTAAAAACATAAAGTGTGACTAACAATAATGATTTATCACGAAATATGGAGATACAGTAAAAGGTTTCAGAAGGACAGCAGCAATATGTATCAATAACATGCAGTCACTCAATAGCCCTGAGACATGCAATTATTTTTCCCTTCATTAAAGTGAAGCTAATCTTGGGTTTGTGGATCCTCTTATTTTTTTTACTGGAGTTATACTGCACCACTTCATGTTAAACTCCGTTCATTTTTTCCTCTGGGTTGCTCACACAATGTTCTCTCTTGCTTTGCAGCGTAAGAGGGATGTTCAGAAGACCACCAAATATGTGGAACTCATCATTGTAGCAGACAACAGAGAGGTACATTTATAGCATCATTGTAATGTCACTTTGCCAAAATGTAATGCCTACCGGTCACCAGATCAGCAACAAAACACGATTTTAGGAAGATTATGTGAATTTTGTGTATTGTATCATATGACCATACTTGTACATGTACTTAAACCATTTTGTCTTCAGTCTACACTATGTGCTTTAATTTCCTACTTAAAGGAAATATTCTGAGTCATTGACCCAGTTGTTTTTAGTCAAGTGCTGATTTGGATTATGGCGAAGCTTTGGCTCTTTGTTTCACCTTGAGAGGCCAAAGCAAAGGCAGGTCATAGAGGGGGGGGGGGGGGGGGTGAGACAGGAAGTAGGGCATTTATCCCTGATGATCAGACGGGAAACAGGAAGTGTTTTGTTTAAATTGAATGTTGGTGCTGGAAAAAGGAAACTTCGGGCAACAAGAAAACTGTGCTGTTATCAGAACAGCTGTCTGTATTTCAAAGCATATCTGAGTGGTGGTCAGAGAGATTTTGGCTGCTCTGTATAATAACATGGAACTTGAATACAAATTTCTGCATTTTGCCTTTACTTACTGCATTTGAATCAGAATGATTTTATTTGTGTTCTTAGCAAGGTTATACTCACTCTCACTCACATTAACACAGCATTCACACAGGGGAAACAATGACGGGGCAAAAGTGTCTGGCTCTTGTGTCCAGATTGCACATGGTCTTTTTTAACTTCGATTGTTGGTGCCAGTGCCTGTAACATGCTGCATCGCTCTGGAGTGCTCTAAAGTGTCTGCTGTTAGACTTCTGACTAGTACCTTCAGATGCCAGTCGAAGATGATGCCACTCAGACAATCATGAATTCTTCAAAGCTTGTCTTGACCGCATTATGTTCTTTGCAGTATGGCCAAGTCCCCATCTTATCTTTTGTTTCTTCTCCAGTTCCAGAAACAGGGAAAAGATGTGGAGAAGGTGAAGCAGAGGCTAGCCGAGATCGCCAATTACGTCGACAAGGTATAAAGTATTCTGAAGGTATAAAATAGTCTCTGTCTAAATGAATAAAAAGGTCTGATTGGAAGTCTAAAATAAAACACTCACGATAAACACTGGGCTTCTGAGGTAAAGAATGAGCTTTTAAATGAAACCCCTATTGTAAGACTCTACCTAACATTTTTTGTATATTTTTTGATAATGAATTTACTGATTATACGGGTGTATGTGGTGTTTTCTCAGTGTATAAACAAGACATTAGAATAGAATAGAAGGATTGATATTGTGTGTGTGTGTGCTCTCTCAGTTTTACAGGGTCCTTAATATTCGTGTAGCTCTGGTGGGATTGGAAGTATGGAGTGATACTGATAAGTGTGCTGTGACCCAGGATCCCTTCACAACCTTGCATGAGTTTCTGGACTGGAGAAAATGGAAATTGCTGCCACAGCGGCCACATGATAATGCCCAACTTATTAGGTACGCACACAATCGCATTCAGAATCTCATACAGCTCGACATGACACAAAAAAACAACTTGTTAATATTATGGAATTTTAAATCTATATTCTAAACATAGCCCACTGTGTTAGTCTTATTATTTTGTTCTGTTCCATGTTCTTAGCTCTATTTTCACTCTGTTATTGCAGTGGAGTTTACTTCCAGGGAACCACAATAGGCATGGCTCCCATCATGAGTATGTGTACAGCCGAGCAGTCAGGAGGCATCGTCATGGTGAGAGACCAGCCCATGCACTCTTTGCTTCTCATTAAAAAAATCCCTTAAAACTGAATCACAAAACCAGCTAGCTTGCCCCCAGTGCCAGGGTTGCTTTTCAACCAATCAACACACACCGACCCTCTACTGACTCATAGCTATTCACCAGTCATCAGTAAAACCCTCAGCAGGTTAGACCGTCTGACAGATAGAGGAATCAGCAGTGCACTGAATCAGAGAGAGTCTGCTAAATCCCACGACCTGCTTTTATTACGGATTTCTTGCTTTATTCATGACTCCCTGGGAAGACTGCACCATTTTACCCTGTTGTACTTGTTTTGGCTGGATTTTGTTAAGGTCCGGTCCTGTGTGACAAGATGTTCTATTTTACAATCGATATGCTAGACACATTATCTGAGCAGATAAAATTTGCTTTAGTATTTTGTTATGCTCAAAAAAAGCACGTAGCGTACAGTGGGGTCCAAGAATCAAAGGCTACTAATTTTTAACATGCATTAATTGTTGGTCACTACAGATTTTCGTGTTTCCATTGAATCTTAAGTCATGTTGGGACATCATTAGGTTTTATGTAGATGTATTAACCTTTTTTGTCCTTACCACTAGTTTTGGACATCACTTTAATGCAGTTGCGTCGTGGTTGTGTTATGGTTTTGTACCCCAAAGTGTGATAATGAATCTAATGCACACGCAGGGGTTGCAAGTCATGTAAAACTTCCACCATGATGTTTGCTGTCGAACACAGCAATTGCCTATTTATATTCATCGCTGCATTACCTCTGTATGGCTAAATAATGCATATTTACATTTTTATTACTCTAGATCTTTCATCCATGCCACTGTAACAAACCTCCTCTCTTTAAGAGACTCACACAGAAATTATGTCATCAACCATAAGTCTGAATTAGGAAACTATGGTGCTCTATGATAAACAATGCTATTAAGTGCGTAAGTAACTTCATATTATCAGTCAATGCTATGACCTGTATGAGAGCAAACATGAAAGAGAGACGGAGAAGTTGAGAGATAGACATGGGAAAATGAGCACTGTATGCTGGTTTTATGTTGTTGGTTTTTTTTCAAACTGTCTGCTGTGGTTTTGAAGTCCTATTTCCAGATGTGTGTTTCTCCCCCGCACTTGCATGTGGCAAACGGAAAATTAGGTTCTGGCTTGGAATGAAAACATGTCTTGTATCGTGTTATAAAGCCGATCAGCTCACAAAGCCTTTACAATTCTGTAGGTTGACTGACCCACAAATAGCCTAAGAGGATTTAAATTTAAGGCCTGTATCGCACACCGCACACTAACACAGTGCACAAATGGCGTGTATTTATCAAAGCGTATTTATTTCAGCACCCGTATTATTGCGTTGCAGTGTTTTCACTGTGCGTGAGCAGTGGTTGGTCAGTGTTGGGAGCTTGTGAGCTCAGTAGAAAAGACCTTTGAAACTTGCTACAAACCTAATTATTCACACAATGCATTGCTGGTTAAGCTTTATAAGGTTATATAACAAAGTGAAGAGAATAACTTCCCCATTATAATTCACAATAGCCAACTCCCAATGCCTATTTTATAATTTATGGCATTTCATAAAATAAATACTCAATGTTTCGTACAGTAAAACCCAAAGACAACATTTACTGTGCGACATTTGGGCAACTGCAGCGTTATGGATGTGACATTTTGAGTCAAAACTTGAAATATAAATTCTCAGAGAATGTATTTAGTAACAATATATTAAACCGTTTGTTTATATTTTACTAAACCCACGGATTATGGAGTCCAGACATCAGCAAGATATCCGTCTACACACAAGTTGTCTATTTTAAAAGAGAGAGAAATTCATGTATTATGGATGTGACCAAAAAAAGCATGTTATTAAAAGATAACATTATATTGTTCTAAATTAAAATGCACAAAGCCGAAGCAATAACAAATGGAGAAGAGATGACTCTTCACTGACAACAAAATAGTTATTTTATGTTTATTTTCATGTGCCCATTTATGAAGGATATGGACAGCTATGGATTTGACAATTCACTTACATGACTATATAAAACTATGCTTGGAAACCTAAAAGTGCTTTAAAATTGTGAAAACCCTTGGCAAAATCTTTAAATATAAAAATGTATAAATATTTATAAATAATAAAAATTATTGGTAAATATAAATAAATACATGTTAGTATTTCCTAAACATGTATACGTGTATGTGTATGTGTTTATAAATACAACATTATTATACACAGAGATATATTATGTAAACACAAACCTTTATTCTGGATGCGATTGATGACGATTAATCATTTGACAGCCCTACACTATTTGTGTGTGTGGTGTGATACAGACCTGCAGTAAGTTTCAAATCAAACTATTTGGAAGAATCACAGTCTTGGTGCAAACAGGTACAGATAAACCATAAAGGACACATCTCGCATGATTATAGAAATCCTTTCTGTCTGACTTAACCCAACTGCAGTAACCCAAGAGCACTTAGAGGCCCTATAGTTTCAGTATTGCAGCTTGTCATAGTCTCAGAGCATTAACCACTGTATCGGTCTGCAATTATACTCAGAGAGAGGCAAGTCAATCGTACAGTATATATGTTCCCCATCGGCACACAGTGGATCTTGAATGAAATGAGGCAGAGAAAGATCTCCCCTGTTGCTTGTGAAAGCTAATATGAGCCTGTCATGTTCCTCTCCCTATAATCAAGGCAGGAAATGGCTTTTGGATGTAAAGTGCAAGGGAAAAAGAGAGTCTGCGTAGAGATGTCAAAAGTTTGGCCATCATCCGATACTAAAATAGAAAAAGATGTACTGTAGTGATACCAGTCTTTCTAGAGTGATGTCAGTTGTGTCAAAATATTGAATCTGTTTGGTAGACCTTGCAGTGCGGGGCTGATGGACTTGCTGCTGGTTTCTGAGAATATTTACTTAAATAATTGCTTGAAAACCTTAATCAAGGTTTAACTAATTCAAAATATATTGTTTTTGTAAAATTGTGATGTGGTCAAGTGTGGCTTCAGGGACATAAGATGCTGGCTACATTCAGAAAGGAGTCTACATCTGGGTTCTGAATAGAAATAAAGCGCCGATACCCAGCTCACGTTTAGACGCTCTTGAGACAGCAGGGACATCCTTTACCTCGGTTGATATGGATTTTGCTGAAACTCTGCTCGGGTTTGTCTGATGTTGAGGGCATTATGAAGGGAGCTGAAGACAAAAGAAAGGAAGCTAAGAGGGAGAGGTGGTGCTGTATGTGTGTTTTATGGCAGGATTGAAAGAGATTTTAAAAGAGTGGGTGGAAAATGGGAGAGAACAGATCTCAACCACAGACCTTCAAAGAATATAATAACACCATCTACTGTCTGTTGGTTCGTGAATGTGTCATGCATTTTTAATCAGCAAAGTTAAGGGAAATTGCTAAAAATAATGAACAAGCTTTGTAAATGTATTATAGAGGCAGACAGTTGAGGTCATGTGCTTTTATTTTAAAATAAAAATGAAAAGTAGATTTTAAATTTTTATAAGGTAATGTTCGGAGTGCTGTCTGCACTTGAAACATTTTCTGTCACAATGGTAAGGTGTTGCTTCTAGTACTAAGGAGATTTTTCTGATGATGTCTGTTTAATACTGTTGAGCTGTCCAAATGCGACATGTGTCAACATTCTGCTTTAAATGTAGCTTTTTTGTGCTTTTTCTGCTTTAAGAAGCCCTCTTTTACTTTTTAGCTTAATTTTTGTCTTTTTTAAATTAAGTTTTTGAATATTTCTCATTGACAAACCTATTTAATTTCTCTTCATTCATACAAAATGATCGGTTAAACCCTGAATGTTTGGCAACCTTCAGGTTTTCACATTTTATCAAAGGTAAAACATGTGAAGTTTTAATGTTTTTGAAGATTTTTTTGTGTTTTCAAAGCAAGTTTCTGATAGTCAGTTCATAGTTCAATGTCAGATGCTGCTGGTTTTTACATTTTAATTCACAGAAATCCTCCAAAGTATGTCGTCCCTCAAAAACGTGCATACTTTTTGTCACATCCCACAAAATGTTCCCTCTTTTAAAACAGAAAACTTATGTATAGACTGATATTTGTCTGATGTCTGGACTCTGTCTTTAGGGGTTTAGTAAAATATAAACAGATGATTCAATGTATTGAATGAAAATAAATACAAGTCACATCCATAATGCTGAAATTTCCCTAAGAAATGTTAAACATAAAACTGATATTCAAATTTTAGTTTCGTTTTTTTAACGTGTTTAAAGTATTATTATTATTATCATAATGTGATCCTAGTATTGTGAACTGTATTGTATCGAAACTGCAAGCTAGGTGCATTGTTACAACCCCACTTTTAACTGTTTTGCTGTTACCTTATAAATGTTACTGTTATTTTAACTAATTTATAATTTTATCAAAATGTTCAATAGGATACTATACAATAAAGCATTGCATAAATTTGTTTGGGATGTGACCTGTTGTGACATCTTGTGGTTTCCCAGGATCACTCAGACAATCCTTTGGGAGCTGCTGTGACTTTGGCCCATGAGTTAGGCCACAACTTCGGAATGAACCATGACACTCCAGAACGGGGGTGTGGCTGTAGGATGACTGTAGATCGGGGTGGCTGCATTATGACTCCATCTACAGGGTGAGTATAATTTTCCACAACCTCCTCCTGTTCATGTAAACAGTATTATACAGAGTGAAGTAACTGATGTATTCTGATGTATTAAAGCACTGTAGATGCATCACTACAAAGCTCAATTGGTCACACTCCAGTATAGGGGGCAATGCTCGCTATTAACAAACCATTAACTATCAGTTTTTCCCCAATAAACTCTTAATTTGTTGTTTATTAATAGTTAGTAAGGTTGTAGTTAGGTTTAGGTATTGGGTAGGATTAGAGATGTAGATTATGGTAATGCAGAATATGTGCTTTATAAATACTAATAAACAGCCAATATGCCAATAATAGGCATGCTAATAACAACAAGTTAATAGTGAGAATTGCCCCCTATACTGAAGTGTTACCGCTCAATTTGTTTCCAATGAGCCCCATTATCTGGAGAATTACTAAATCAGACACTCATCATTCATGTCCACAAGAGAACAATCAGCCGCTCACCTGCATCTTATTGACCTGAAGTTAATTATCTGTCTCTCTGTGAGGAATTTGTGCCGCGTGTACGTACGTCACCACTGACATGAAGCTGGTCTTGTCTTAAGCCTAGGCACAGACTAAAATGATAGTTTGAGCTGTTTTAACTGAAAATAAATTGCCGTTACATATCTTGAAGCAACACCTTGTAGTTTTTCGACCTTAAAATAATCTCTATATTTTTATCGAAGGCATTTTAATAAAAGCGACCTAAATATCCTAATTTAACTAAGGCATTGTCCTGGCTTTACCTAACCATTGTCCGTGGAATCGGGCCTTAATCTCACAAACATATAGGAAGTGTCATGATTCCGCTATCATGTCATGTTTATTCTTGGTCTTGCAGCGGAGTCATGGCATAGCCTTAGGTTTTGTGTGAGAAAGGCATGGCTTTGTTTTGATTCTGAATTGCCATGTGCTTTCTCGTGTCTCGTCAGTCTTTCCCGCCATTTTGTCTCGTTAACCTTCCCTGAGTGTTTCCGTACCTACACCTGCCCATTGTTATCTCCTTTGTTAGTCTCCCTATAAAATGCCCTCTTGTCTATTGTCTTGGGCTCGTTCGTTGTACCTGTATGCTGTACTTGTTTCCACGTTTAGATGTTCCCTGGTAAAGTTCGTGTTCTTGTACCCTGTTTGTATAGTTCTTAGTTGTTATTCCTAGTTGTTTCTTTTTGCCCCCCTTGTGGGAAGTCTTTGTTTTCAGTTTTGGATTTTAGTTTTGTCAGTGTTTTCCCCATCGAGGGTGTTTTGGTTTTTGTGTTATTATTAAAGTCTTGTGGTAAGCCCTTCATCCCCGTGTCTGCCTGCACTTGGGTTCTCCCTTACCTGTTCATGACAGAACGAACGAGCCAATATTGAACCCAGCAGGCAGCAATGACGACACGGTCCCGGAAACCTCGTCTCCTCTGTGGCGTCCAACAAGGGAGCATGGACTTGGAAAGTTATTTGGGCAGGTTCCTGGATGCCGCAGAGGAGATGGTCCGTGGGGAGGAGGACCGGGCGGTGCTTTTTAACGCGGAGATGGTCAGCGGAGATGAGATCGCTGAGGCCGTTGGAGTTTGAGGATGTGTGGAGGTGCGCCGTCGCACGCTCTGAGCTTAGGGTCTCAGGCCAACCTGGCTATTCATCTCCGCTGGCCGCTGTTCCAGAGGGTCGTGCCCTGCAGATCGGGGTTATGGGCATCACCACACCATCTACTCCACCACCTACAGCCTCCCCACCGGCAGTCAGCCTTGGTGGCAAGAGGGGAAGGCGAGAATCCTGGGGGTCCTCGTCAGAGGCCTCCAACCCAGAGGCAGCCATGCCATTCACCTCCTTCCTCCAGCCGACCACCAGACGGGTGGCTCGGCTGAAGAAGAAGAGGCAACGGAGGGCGGCTCGGAG
Organism: Barbatula barbatula; assembly: GCF_947034865.1. Lineage (NCBI taxonomy): Eukaryota > Metazoa > Chordata > Actinopteri > Cypriniformes > Nemacheilidae > Barbatula > Barbatula barbatula. Next base: position 14,435,256 of record NC_136765.1, on the reverse strand, counting down.
TCCGGTGGTCCCAAGTCCGGTGGTCCCAAGTCCGGTGGTCCCAAGTCCGGTTGCCCAAGTCCGGTGTCAAGTCAAGTTCCTCGCCGGCCTTCCAGCCGGCGTCAAGTCAAGTTCCTCAGCCGGCCTTCCAGCCGGCGTCAAGTCAAGTTCCTCAGCCGGCCTTCCAGCCGGCGTCAAGTCAAGTTCCTCAGCCGGCCTTCCAGCCGGCGTCAAGTCAGGTTCCTCAGCCGGCCTTCCAGCCGGCGTCAAGTCAGGTTCCTCAGCCGGCCTTCCAGCCGGCGTCAAGTCAAGTTCCTCAGACGGCCTTCCAGCCGGCGTCAAGTCAAGTTCCTCAGCCGGCCTTCCAGCCGGCGTCGAGTCAAGTTCCTCAGCCGGCCTTCCAGCCGGCGTCAAGTCAAGTTCCTCAGCCGGCCTTCCAGCCGGCGTCAAGTCAAGTTCCTCAGCCGGCCCCTCCCAGAGCCTCTGGGACTCCGCGCTCTCGAGCACCTCCCCCCAGGGTACACCCTGCTAAGTCCCCCAGGACTCCGCGCTTCTGAGCGCCAGGGACAAAGACTGTTTCCCCTTGTCCCAACCCCTTTGGACTTCCCCCCATGGACTCATGTGTTCCCCCCATGAACTTTGTTGTTCCCCCTCCCTTGTTTGTTATTTTTATTATGTCACCCCAACCCTGTTGTAATGTATTTTTGTCTGCCCCTTATCTTGTTTAGTATGTTTTGCCTTGTCTTGTCGTTGTCCCAGTCTGCCTTGTCTTGTCAGTCTACCCCTTGATGAACACCTGGAGGTGTTCATTTAAGGGGGGACTTATGTCATGATTCCGGTATCATGTCATGTTTATTCTTGGTCTTTCAGCGGAGTCATGGCATAGCCTTAGGTTTTGTGTGAGAAAGGCATGGCTTTGTTTTGATTCTGACTTGCCATGTTCTTTCTCGTGTCTCGTCAGTGTTTCCCGCCCCTTTGTCTCGTTAACCTTCCCTGAGTGTTTCAGTACCCACACCTGCCCATTGTTATCTCCTTTGTTAGTCTCCCTATAAAATGCCCTCTTGTCTATTGTCTTGGGCTCGTTCGTTGTACCTGTATGCTGTACTTGTTTCCACGTTTAGATGTTCCCTGGTAAAGTTCGTGTTCTTGTACCCTGTTTGTATAGTTCTTAGTTGTTATTCCTAGTTGTTTCTTTTTGCCCCCTTGTGGGAAGTCTTTGTTTTCAGTTTTGGATTTTAGTTTTGTCAGTGTTTTCCCCATTGAGGGTGTTTTGGTTTTTGTGTTATTATTAAAGTCTTGTGGTAACCCCTTCATCCCCGTGTCTGCCTGCACCTGGGTTCTCCCTTACCTGTTCATGACAGGAAGATGGTTCGCTGTGTGTGCTAAAATTTGGATTTTAACTGACGGGTGGCTTCTTGTGATTACATAGTTGCCAGAAACCAGTTTCAGGATGAATGTAGTGAGGCATGTGTAACCTTCAGGTTGATGAGTTAAAGGAATAGTTCGTCAAAAAGTGAAATGCTGTCATTATTTATTCACCCTCATTTTAAAACCTGTATATGACTCTTTCTTCTGTGGAACAAAAGATATTTTAAGAAAAGTGTAGTTTTGTGTCCGTACAATGGAAGTCAATGGGGCGCAGTGCTGTCTGGTTAGAAGAGAAGAAGAATAGAATGAGCTTTATTGCCAGGTATGTTCACACATACGAGGAATTTGTTCCTTGTTACCGATGTTATTCAAAATCTTTTTGTGTTCTGCTGAAAAAGTGAACGGAATAAAGTGAATGTTATTATAAAAGGGAACCATATATGCCACATCCTTGCTTGTGTACTCTTTAGAGACATTTTTGCGTCATTGCCAGGCTGCCATTGTTGTTCAATTGTGCTGAATGCATTATCTTCTCTTGCTGGAGTCAGACCTCAGAGAAACAAGCATTTTATCTGAAATGAGGCTGCGATTTTTTTTACTGATTGTTTTAGTTGTAATACACAAGTCACCAGTAATCGCCTGTTCACTCTCAACTGTGACCGGTTTCCAATCTCTATGCCGTGGCTTATCTCAGAGTGGGGATGTTTTTGTTGGACTGCTGCTCGTCCCAGGATCAGAGCCACGACCAACAGTGGAACCCTTTTCTCCCATTATTTGTTCATATAACATAACATAATATAAGACATCAGGCTGAGAATAAACCTCTCTGGGCTTTTTTAAAGCTCACTTGCTAAATTATTGAGCTGGGATGTTTTGTTGTCCCATTTCCTGCAGGAACAGAGAGTCTGTTGACACCATTTTTGCTTACATTTTTTAAAATGTAAAGCTTTAAACTCTCCAGAAGCATAATACAAGAATACTTGAATGGAATAAAAAAAATAGACTAATGTCGCTATTTTTCAAAATAAACCCTCACACACTGCTCAGCATACAGTAGCATCAGTTTCTGAAAGTTCCAGTTTAGCCTAAGCTTGGCTTGTTTGAGATGTTTTGTAATTCAGTTTGTTTTGGAGTGTTATAGAAGGTAATGCACGTAAGGTTGGAGAATATGTTTTAAGTATTAGAGAAGCAGTGTAAGGAAAATGCTGGCCTATTTTTTCGCTTCCCATGGGAGAAACACAGACTTCCTTAGTTTATTCAACCCTAAAGGCCGAAACTCGTGGACACACAGTCTGAAAGGCAGGAACACAAATCAGCTAAATGACAGGGGACCATACTTTACTATACATACTTATACTCTCTTTAGTTATGATTACATAACAAAATCAAGAATTTTATTTTATAGCTGAACAATTCTTTTAAATTGTTTTTATTTACACACTCATATGTTGATTCAACCCCCTATCATCTTTTTTTTGAAGAGTAGAGTTATACATGCAACATTCATTGACACCACAGGGTGCCTAATATGAAAATTAAATTAAAGCACCAGAAAGAAGTTCATGCTCGTACAATATGTTCCACGTAATTCAGTTCAATTCATTTTTATTTATATAGTGCTTTTCACAATGTGCATTGTTCCAAAGCAGCTTTACAGGGGAAAATAAGAAAAACACAAAAAAGGTAAAACACAGTACATGGTGTTAATATATCAAGTTAAATTATTCTAGTAAATAAATCTAATGTCAGCATTAGTGTGGGGGAAGGTTATTCCAGAGTTTAGGTGCTACGTATGAGAAAGCTCGACCCCTTTTGGTGGATTTAGTTATTCTAGGTAGTATCAAAAATCCAGAGTTTTGAGATCTTAGAGAGCGTGATGGGTTGTAGTGTGATAGAAGCTCTGTTATGTAAGTAGGGGCTAAACCGTTTAAGGCTTTATAAGTGATTAAAAGGGGCAGCATGTATATGGAGAATAGCACGGGTCCAAGAACCGATCCCTGAGGTAATCCATAATTTACTTGCGTTAGATTTGATGATTCCTGAATCAAGTGGTCTGAATCTTTGTGGTTGTTTTGCATAAAAAAAATTGTTTTATGTACTGTAAATAGGAAAACAGCGGTTTACGTATGGCATGCGAGAATAATGAATGAAAAATCATTTTTAAGTGAACCACCACACAACACCACACAAATACTATACATATATTATTAAAAAAAATTATTTCGTTCTTTGCTTTTGATCCATTGTCTCCATGCTGCTTTCCCAGCTAAATAAACCTCCTGTTACTTGGCTATAACAAAGCACACAATCTGGCTCTGATTTATTTAGTTCCTCAAAACCCCTTTCCCCGCTGTTGCTGGATGTGTTGCGCTGTTCTTACCCTGCAAGGTTCTATTTTAAAGTTCAAACATGAGTAATTCATGATCTCGCACGCAGCGTTATTTCTCTCTTTGACAGCTGCTGAGAGTTGTCAGCACCAGTGTCTGAGATATTCAGGGCCAGAAACTCAGCAGGGAGATGAGCTCAGGTCGAAATAAGACGAAGAGACAGAAAGAGATCAAGAAAAAGATGATTTTTCTCTGTAAAATTTACAGAGCGATGGAATGTAGGATGAGAAGTCGACAAACTGGGAAACAGACAAAGATTCAGAAATAGAGATAAACATGGCAAGCTGAGAAGCTAGGTAATCCTTTCACATTTTTACAGTAAACACAGTAAGTCTCTTTCTGTAAGATCTATTTTAGCTCTGCCTGAAGCGTAAACAGGAAGTCGTTGTTGGGTGGTTGGTGCTTGTCAGCCACATACAATAGCCAACATATGCACAACAGACTGTATGAGGGGAAAAAAAGCCCACAAAATAATTTGCCCTTGATATTAAATGTGTGTGATGGATTAACCTGCCATGACTTTTAGCATCTCTTTCTTGACTTATTATCAGAATATATATACAATATTTTTATTTCTTAGATGATCAGATGTCATGTGACAAAAATAACGAGGTCATGTGACAGAAATGTAGCTAAAAAAAGTATTTTATATAAAAAGCTTACTGTATGGAATTAAGTAAATGTTTCATTTTGAACCTTATTTGTGCTTGGGGAGCCCATCCATTCATCCATCTAACATACTTATCCACTTTAAGGTCATGGATCATGGAAGGGCTGGATCCCAGCATCTTGGGCCTCTGAGGGACCGATCAGACTGAACACATTGTTTTTTTTATATTAGATGCGCCTCTTTTGAATTGTTTTCAGTTGGCAGGGAGCATTTTGCGCGCCGCTTACGTGCGTCATGCGCCACACGTTTTTGCCGCCTGCTCCACCTCACGTTTTTGACGGAGTGCTCTGAGGGCCTGAAGTTAGAAAATGGCCGTCAGGTGAACTTACTTTCTTTAAAAAGAACCTTGGCACCAATGATCTGTCAGAGCTTTAACAGGATTCATAAGAATTATCTGCTGCTCCTTAAACAGTGTGATTTGAGTTCTTTAGACTCACCTCGCACAATCTGTGCTTGTATCTTCAGTACAGAGCCCATGAGGGGAGAAAATTTGCCTGCAATATCAACCATGTCAGTTGGCCTTTTGAAAAGAGCACATCAGATGCTATCACTTAATGGGGATCGCTTTCTCCTTTTATTGAGGCGGCCGAGCTGTGATTCGCAAACGACGGCGCTATCTTCTTAACGACAGGCGGCATAATAGACCCGGACTCCGAATCAGCTTAAGTCGCCGGAGGACGCTGATTAAACAGACATTAATTTCCTCATTTCCCACCTATCGCTGATAGCATAACAACTCCGATAGGTCAAGCTCGAACTGAGGTTTGAAAAGGTCCTGATGTAAATCGATTTGAACCGCAGGCCTTCTTCTATGGCACGGCACGTTAATAAAGACCATTACGTGCTTGTGTCCAAGAATGTCTTTAAATAATGTATTTAAATAAGAAATTATTGATTTCCTCATCATGTTTGTAGATGTCGTCATGGTTTGACCGGGAGACAGGGCGATCTGTTATTTCCCTAAGTGCATTTTCATGAATATATTTAGAATGCTGTGATATACTCTAGAGAGGTGTAAGCTAACAATGTTTAAGAGAACACCTAATCTTTTCAAGCAATACTGGGTGTGCATCTTCCATTTGTTTCAGACTCTTCTCAAAATTGTGTTACTATTGAAACAAGTTAAACCTTTCAACAGGGCAGCCCCAGCTGACTTTTAAGGGGGGTGTGGTGAGGAAGGCGGGACGAGAGCCGTGACGCGGGGCCGGTGGCGTGAGTGATAAGTTCAAGCAGCTGTGCGCGCACCGGCCCCGCATCTTATCACGGAGGAGATTGGGAGCTTAAAAGGATGTTCGGCAGGACTGTTGTTTAGTTTGTGTATGTTTTATGGCCGGCAGTCGACCGTGAGGTGGCTGTCGGTCAGTTACTTCCGTGTTTATTGTTTATTTAATTAAAGTTTTATTGTTAAAATGTTCGCCGGTTCCCGCCTCCTTCCTTCCCTTCTATGGAACTTTATTACAGGGGGCAATGTATTTCTTATTTATTGGCCATTTTTGTCAATGTGAAGATCTAATATATTTGATTGGGTAAAAATGTATAGTTTGTTTGAACTAGATGTTGGCCTTTGAATATTGAACAATGGGGGGTGTTGGGTTCAAAAGATTTAAGAACTGTATAAATGCCTTTATATATGTTAAATGCACTGTATATTACTTTGAATAAATGTGTCCACCAACAGTAAAGATTATTTCTTCTCCAGACTCCAGTATTTTAAAACATTCCAGAAGGCAAGGGGATGAGAGGTGCAGACAAGACAAGCAAGTTACTGGAGATTTATTTTCTGCAAGCACACTACATTACACTTTTTCATGAATATGTCAAAAGCACATGCGTTTTGAGAGGACAGCAGGCGTGTAATTTCAGAATAATTTGCACCGTAATCAGCATCTGTGTTCATTGTTTTGCTGAATAGTCACAGAGAAGATGTGGTTTCGCTTCGTTTTGCTTGATGACAGCGGTTAAACGTTTCAGATGCATGCAGATATTTGGGTTGAGAAATTAGTTATAGATGATTTAGCGAGGACAAATTTGTTGTTAGCTCATACAATGGCTTTAGGCTAACTCATACAATGGGGTGTTTTTTTTGTTGGCTGCCATACATCCCAAGTGAAACAAAGTTGTTAGCATTCCCTTCCATTTGTCATTCAGCTTCGGCTATTAAAACGACAATTCATTATGTCAACATTTTGTAGTAATCTAGCATTAGATGACATCAATGCTAACAACCAAAAACCACAGGCTTGGCTGTGTTTGGGTCCGCTTATCTCAAATTCTCCTGCAGCTCCGTTTGTGAGTGGACTGGCAAAGACACTTGACACGTGCCCCAATTCATCCCAGTCTAAATATTGGCTTTTGCTAGCTCTATTCCGCACCGTGCCAAGCCCTCTAAACCCACTTGACCTGATACCATCCTTACCAGCTTACCATTGAAAGATCTCCACCCCCCTTCACGCTGCTAAGGTCCAGTGCCAATCCCTCTTTAAACCAAAGCCTTTAGCTCTGTCATTACTATTCAAACCATCAGTTGAGAACTGTTCATTGAACAAACTACAGCGTGGCTGAAATGTCATTTCTGGATCATTAGCTTTTTCTCGGGGTGTTTAAGATACTGTCTGTATGTGTCGCTTCTATTTGCAAATATCATGACTTTTACTTCCAGACGCCCCTACAATTTGCTTTCTTTTAGCTTTCATCCCTTTAAAAGTGGCATTAAACTCATACGTAGCCCCAGCTTGCTGCCATACTGTTACTCCTGGCATCTGTGAGGACTTGTTGCTGATGTAGTAGTAGATTTTCTTTTCAGAAATATGCGTTCATGCGTGTTATTTTGGTTAAATTAAAGGGACAGTTCACCCAAAAATTAAAATTATTTCATCATTGACTCGTCCTCCAATTATTCCAAACCTGTACATATTTATTTGCTCGGATGAACACAGACAAAGAAATTGGGAAGAATGTCAGAAACCACACAGATCTCTCCCCCCATTGACTGCCATTGTAGGAAAATAAATACTATCGGAGTCAATGGGGGTGAGATCTGTTTGGTTACTGTCATCTTTCGTAATATCTTTCTTTGTGTTTAGCAGAAAAAAGACATTTATACAGGTTTGTAACAACCCGAGGATAATTACGGGGGTGAACTATCAAACAAAGACTGACAGTGCATTCGGACATGAGCAGTAATATTTTCAGCAGTGGTGTTGTCGGTCAGGGTGCAATGGGTTAACAAACTACAGCATGAGAACAGACCCAAAACCCCCCTGCAAGAATCAGGGCAGACACCCCCCACCATTACCATTGCGCTTCCCACCACAAAACCCCAAACAAGACGACACATACCCCCCCGGAGCACAGATGTTCCTGGCAAACAGTTTCTCCTCCCCACACCTCCCTCCGTCCTACCCTCACGTTTTCTGCTCTTTCATCTGCAGACAGTTTATTTTGCTTTACTGGCAGTGACAGAATCATCTCACTTCTGAGTCATGACTGCTCGATTCAGGCAAGTGCTCCCGCGTGTGCTCGCTGAAAACGAGTGGTAAGGTTGTCTTTGATGAACGGGGCGGTGGGGAAGCGATAGGTCCTGGTGGAACAAGGATGGGTGGATAGAACAGAGGTGTTAAAAGCTTTAGAGTTCATGGGCGAACTCTTCAAAGGCGTTCGGTCAAATGTGGATGAAAGCAAGATTGATGTGGTGTGCGTGTGGCCGGTCATTTCTGCACGGTGCTTTTGAGGATCATTTTTTATGTGAATAAAGGATCGTGTCATTTGAGGGGAGACATTAACCGTATCTGTCTGGTATATACATTACCACCCTGCTGAAACAAGCATGACTTGTTAAGACTTTGTTGGGTGTTTGGACTGCTTGGTCTGGGACAACCATACATTCATGCTCATCTAATATGTATTCAGAAGAGTGAAATACTTTAATATTACATATGAAATCAAAAGCGGTAATTTCTCCATTCAACTTCAGACTACAGGTGGGCCATGTCCACTTAATCACAGTGCACAATTTAGAATAATGTCAAATATATGAGATGCTTATTTACGTTTACTTGTAGGTCCATTCAGTTTCTAAATGGACAGTCAAATGGCCTCTAATCTACTCCAGTCAACATATTGTGAAAATGGTGCTTATAACAAAATTATAAACGCAACACTTTTGTTTTTGCCCCAATTATTCATGAGCTGAACTCAAAGGTCTAAGACTTTTTCTATGCACACAAAAGGCCTATTTCTCTCAAATATTGTTCACAAAAATATTGTATCTAAATATGTGTTAGTGAGCTCCTTTGCTAAGATCATCCATCCACCTCACAGGTGTGGCATATCAAGATGCTGATTTCTTTTTAGCTTCCAGGAATTGTGTACAGATCCTTGCAACATGGGGCCGTGCATTATCATGCTGCAACATGAGGTGATGGTTGTGGATGAATGGCACAACAATGGGCCTCAGGATCTCATCATGGTATCTCTGTGCATTCAAAATACCATTAATAAAACACACCTGTGTTCATTGTCCATAACATACATCTGCCCATACCATAACCCCAACGCCACCATGGGCCACTCGATCAACAACGTTGACATCAGCAAACCGCTCACCCACATTATGCCATACACGCCGTCTGCCATCTTCCCTGTACGGTAAAAAATGGGATTCATCCGTGAAGAGAACACCTCTCCAAAGTGCCAGACACCATTGAATGTGAGAATTTGTCCACTCAAGTCGGTTACGACGACAAACTGCAGTCAAGACGAGACCCTGAAGAGGACAACGAGCATGCAGATGACCTTCCCTGAGACGGTTTCCGACAATTTGTGCCAAAATTATTTGGTTATGCAAACCGATTGTGGCAGCAGCTGTCCGTGTGGCTGGTTTCAGACGGTCTTGGAGGTGAATATGCTGGATGTGGAGGTCCTGGGCTGGTGTGGTTATGCGTCGTCTGCAGTTGTGAGGCCGGTAGGATATACTACCAAATTTTCTGAAACACCTTTGGAGACGCCTTATGGTAGAGAAATTAACATTCAATTCAAGGGGACCAGCTCTGGTGGACATTCCTGCAGTCAGCATGCCAATTGCACGCTCCCTCAAAACTTGCGACATCTGTGGCATTGTACTGTGTGATAAAACTGCACGTTTTAAAGTGGCCTGCCTAAGGCACACTTGTGCAATAATCATGCTGTCTAATCAGCATCTTGATATGCCACACCTGTGAGATGGATGGATTATCTCAGCGAAGGAAAAGTGCTCACTAACACAGATTTAGAAGCAATATTTGAGAAAAATAGGCCTTTTGTGTACATAGAAAAAGTCTTAGATCGTTCAGATCATGAAAATGGAGGCAAAAACAAAAGTGTTGTGTTTATAATTTTGGTCAGTGTAATAAGACTTGGCTATGTAGACTTGCAGTGAGATTCAAAGATAGGAGACCACCAATAAAAATGCTTCTATTAAGATATTCCAATTAGTTTTTTATTTTATTTACCCTTTTTTCTGCATGTGCCTTTCTTTTTGTTTGTAATGTATATTATTTTGAAGTCATTTTTGTAGTCTTGTCCATGGTCCCTGTAGTTTATGTTACCCGGCTCTAATTGTGTCTAGGTGTGTCTTGTTACCCTCATAAATCTATGTTGGTTATTGTTTCTATCTAGTGTGAGATTTCAATGGACTGTATTTTTGCGGTTTTTGTATTATATTTCAAATTTGGATTACTTAAAGGAATAATCCACCCAAAAATAAAAATTCTGTCAAGAATTACTCACGCTGTAGTTGCTCCAAACCTGTATACATTTCTTGTTGACATTTCGGTTGAACACAAAGAAAGATTTTTTCCAAGAATTTTTGCCACAGAAAGTTCTGGGACATCATTGACCACCATAGTATAAAAACGATTGAATCTTTTTTTTCTGTTGAACACAAAAGAAGAAATTTTAAAAAAAATTTGGGAAGCAAACCATTCTGGGGCACCTTTGACTACAGTTTTTTTATATGATAGTCATTGATGCCCCAGAATTGTACGTTGCTAACATTCTTCTAAAACTAGAGCGTGAGTAAATGATGACAGCATTTTCATTTTGGGTGACGTATCACTAATCTGCAATTAGATCTTCCATGTTTGTGGTCTATAGTTATTGACTTGATTTGCCAGATGATCCGAGTTTTTCCAGTATGATTTGAGAATGTTCCAAAGAGCATCATGCTTTAATGAAAGAAAATCTGATCTTTTGTTGAAAAGCTGCCTGCATTTGATAGGTGACATAGAAAAGGGTGAAATTTTAATAATTTAATCATTCTAAATGCACATACTTTGTATATTTCCGGTTCTAAAAGACTAATGTGGAAGCATATTCATACTGAAATGTTAAAGTATAATTATTAAAAGGGACCACATGCTATAAAAGTTCATGCAGCAAGCATCATGCCCATAAACCTTATGTTTATTCATGTTTAAATCCCTTCTTCATATGCACGCTCAGTTTTGCTTCTCAAAAACAACAAACTCAAGGACATTCAGTTGTTTCGCATATTTATGAATATATAGCAAATTCTTTGGGGGGGATGAGTTTGTGAACTGAAGATACCGGCAACAGACCGTGAAGAATTTTCCACGCTATTCTCCAGCGAGCAGTGCATAGACTCAAACGAGTTTCGTTAGATCTCCAAACGTCTCACTTCCAGACTAAGACTGTCATGCTTGAATATCACTGGATGCTGCTCTAGTCTGACCGCAGAGGCTGTTACTAAGTCTGAGGTCATGCCTGGCACTCGTTGTTTATAATCGTGTATGGGAAGTGTTTGAATGAACTTGAAATGTGAGCTGTCACCATACGGGCTTATGCTTAAACGGCTTCGCGTTCTATCACGTAGAGAGCGTTTGAATGTTAATGCCACAGCGGAAGGTCATATGTTAATTTGCTTTTGTTTTCTTGTCACGTTTGTTTTGTGGAAGCAATGCCATCGTCGGCTCTTGGAATTTGAATTCTCATGACTTTCTGCTTGGTTAGGTCAGTGGGGTTGTGCCATTATGCGCTATGTTTGGCTATAATCTCCTAGCATTGTTTTGCTTACTGTTACTAAGTTGCTCCCCAAAAATCCACTTTGCTTTGAGCAAAATGGTTTGCTTTGAAACATGTATTCACTTGAAAAGCCTGTTATTGGCTTCAGTTGCCAGTTGTATCGTTGTGTGTTGTTGATGCACATGCCAATGTGTTCAATTCGTAGTCTTAATAATCTTCCCTCTTTTTAACAGGTATCCGTTCCCCACGGTGTTCAGCACCTGTAGTAAAAAGGATCTGGTGGCAAGTCTGGAGAAGGGAGTGGGCATGTGTTTGTATAATATGCCTGAAGTGAAAATGCTCTACGGGGGACAGAAATGTGGAAATGGATACATAGAGGAAGGAGAGGAGTGTGACTGTGGAGAGCCGGAGGTATGAAAGACCAACACACATCAAAGACCAATGCACGCCACAACAAAATAGATCTCTGCTTGCTTATAGTTTTTTAGGATGAATTAATAATGAATCCAGTTTTTGGTAAAATAATTCTTTCAAATGCTTTATTTGTGCAGTCTAAGGCTTGGAACATTTGCCCTGACCTTAAACCTGACTTTAAGAAGCCAGTCTTGAATTGACAGATGTTCGGAAACCACAATACCTTTCTATATGTGAGAGGTTCTGCTGAGTTGACTGCCCTTAAAGGAACAGTTCACCCCCAAATCATTCTTAATTTACTCTACTACTATTGACTACCGTCATTTTTCCTACTATGGGGATCAATGGTGGCCAATAACTGTTTGGGAGCAAGCATTCTTCTAAATATTTTTCTCTGTGTTCATCAGAACAAAGAAATGTATAAAGATTTGGAACAACTAGAGGGTGAGTAAATGATTACACAATTTTGGGGGGTGAACTGTCCCTTTAATGCGTGCCAGAAATATTAAAAAGCCCAGACAGAATTGACAGTGACTGGCATGCCTCTATTCATATTACATTTGCTGCGGAAAGGCTTTGAAATGATTCATAGCGGGAAATTCCAGTTTGGAAAATATTTATCTTTTGACCATTGCTGTCCTTGCCATGCAAAACGGTTTGCAAGAAGAAATAATGCATTGTCATCTGCCAAATAACTACCTTGTCATAATTTAATTCCATTTGATTTAATTTTAATGTTAATGTTGGCAGTTCCATTTAAGCTGTGGCACAAAACGTGACACATAAGCACTCTTAGTTTATGAAGACCCAGGTTGGAATCTAGTGAGCTGACCTGCTTCTTCTTTGTTCTTACATAAATACAATGAAGGTTTCACTTCAAAAGTGGGCTTAAAAAGCAATTGTGTCATTCCTGCAACCGGTTCAGTGAGATGAACCATCAACTTATTTACTTCTGACCAAAGAGAAAACATTCTAGTAGAGCACGTCTTCTGTAGTTAAATCATAATTATGTTAACAGCGTAGCTTCTTTAAGACTGTAATTACCCCAAACTGGTGAGAACAGTACAGACCCGAGGGAAACAGCTTGGGCTAAAAATCCTAAGTGTAAGAAAGTTTGTGTTTTGGAGGGGCACACTGGCCGCTGAGCTCCAATGATCTCACCAGGGGAACGAGACAGGAAGAGACAACACAGGGTAAAGAGCATGAGAGGAAACTAAGCAGCAGGATTTGAGTGTTAGGTAGAAGGATAAGAGAAGCCCCGCCCATCATCATCTGACAAGTCGCTGACGTAAAGCTTGGAGAAAACAGCAGGTCTGTAAAGAGATTTCTATGTCTCTGAGGAACAGTAATGGGCAGTAGACCGACCAAACCCAACCCAAACCTTCAATGCCTCTCCCACTACAGAATATAACAGGACCTTGTTAAAGGGGGATGAAGGGGAGAAGAAGGTAAAAGAAAAGTCCCAAAAGACATGATTGTGTGACGTAGAAAATAAAATCTCATGGTTTGGGGTCACAATGAGCTTCTTTACTACCTTATATGTGAACAAAGCTATTCTACATCACTGCCAATTATGTTCAGACTCTCTCTCTCTCTCTCTCTCTCTCTCTGTTACTCTTCCGTTCTCTTCTGAGATAAATGTCTTCTTTCCTTCAATTGTGTTAGGACTCTTGACTTCCATGTCATTTCCACTTAGGGTCATTGATGATGTCACTGACGTACACATACAGTAGCCTACACGCTCAGTTCACTGGTATCATGAGTTCAGATTCTGTGAAAGTAACACACCTCTTTTTTTAAATCAGAACAATGCATGGAGCATTAATTTAAACCAGATGTGTTAACACACACGAACCTACAGTAACATTTCCAAACATATTTTTGTTTCCATGGATGCAAAGAACTAGTGGACGGGGGGGGATTTTCCTACTAACCCCACACCTGGAACTAATATCCAATATAAAGATCGTTCTGGAAGAAGATTCAGTCTTTTTTTGTAACTTTTCATTGTTTTTTTTTCTGTAACCCTTAGTTGTCTAATCTTAAATTACAGGGGTCATATCCTGTACTGTTTTATTTGTTTCCCTAAAGTCTACTTATATGTTAGTTAAGGTTCATTGCAGCAAAACAATCATAAGTTTGCCTTAAAGGGATAGTTCACCCAATAATGAACATTCTGTAATCATTTACTCAGCCTCAAGTTGTTAAACTGTATACATTTCTTTGTTAAACACTAAAGAAGGATGTGGGAGACCTAGCAGGTCTGGGGGACCATTGAATAATAAAGTAGTTTCGTTTCCTACTATGGTAGTCAATGGTGCCCCAGAACTGTTCAAACATTCTTATAAGTATCTTCTTTTTTGTTCAATGGAACAATAACACGTATAGAGATTTGAAACAACTCGAGGCGTAAATGACAACCGAATAGTTTTTTGTGTGAACTGTCCCTTTAAATGATTCAAATCAATTTAAATAAATTTTTTGTTCCTGTACCTTTAAGACTTAATTATGTAAATGACTTTGGTTATAATTTACTTAATCCATTTAAAAGAATCTAAACTGTGACTTTCTGATACAATACCTTTTAAAGCCATTGTCTTCTTTTCGTCTTTCTTCAGGAGTGCATGAACCCCTGCTGTAACGCCACAACCTGTACTCTCAAAGGAGATGCTGTGTGTGCTCACGGACAGTGCTGTGAAGACTGCCAGGTACTTTTCAAGATCCCTCCTTCTCCCTCATTCTCTCTCTCTCCTTCTACTTGTGTAAAAGAAATCACACTTTTATTGCGCCATTAGTAAGTGCAACATGAACCAGCGTTTGCGCTCCAAACCTGGACACTCACTTTCCTCTCGGGCCTCCAGACGCATAAATCAGTGCTTAGTTCACTTACTGAGTGGCGACAGAAGACAGACCAGAGCCCCATTGCTCTGCTCTGGACCCCAGAACAGGGCTACATGTAGAACAATGCTCTTCAAAGCAAAAGGGCTTGTCTGGTCACGTAGATCCAGTACTACCACAGTGCTTTTGAACTTTATACATCTTTGAATGAAAGTATAGGTATACTGTAGGACAAAACATCATCATATAGGTCTGTTTAGTTTATTTTAACTCACCCTTACATGACCCCTTGCACTTTGAATTCACTCTCTTTTTCTTATGTGAAACCTTTTTGTTATTTTATGTATTTGTGTATATGCAGTTAAAACCAGCAGGGACTCCTTGTAGAGAGGCCAGTAACTCCTGTGACTTACCCGAATTCTGCACCGGTAACAACCCTCACTGCCCCGTAAACGTCTACCTGCACGACGGGCATGCGTGCCACAGTATAGATGGTTACTGTTACAATGGCATCTGTCAGACTCATGAGCAACAGTGCATTACTCTCTGGGGACCAGGTTGGTACTCGCAACAGGCTGAATGTCAACATGTGTTTCGCAACCCAGGGGCCCGCTCTTCGCACCTAGCTTACTCAGCTGGATTTGATTGTTGACCATGATCTTGGATTGTTCGGTTCTCTCAAATGCAGTCTTTCCTGCCATTTGCAAATTGGTGGTATTTCAGTCTCTTAAGTAAATATTATATAAGGAACTTAAGATGATGGCGTCATGATCATGTCAATGAGTATTGTATTGATGTCATAGACTGCATCATAAGCCCTCAGGTTATTTTCTGATTTTTTTTTATATTTGCAGGAAATTTTAATATTAGTTACAGTATTACGCTAAAAGGGAATTGAATCAATAAGAAGCTGACTGATTAAATGTGTCTTAATGTGCACCAGTATCAACAGCAGTGAAGCAAAATGACCAAAATCTGCCTGAGTCTGAGTCAACAGTCTGTTAAAAGATACAATTCCCTGACCCAAATATGTTACACAACACTTGTGCTTGTGCAACACTACACTCATCATCAAAAAAGATAGGAGACCTGTGATGAAGGTTCAGCCAGATGATGATCTCTAAACCACTAAACTTCATGAGATATCACTTTTGGTATACAATTTCTTTACTATTCTTGAATAAATAAAACAACACAAATATGCTTAGGCCCACAGCTTAGGTTTGTATTCTTTATATTGTCAAGGTCAATGCAGGGAAGATTTTGCTTTTGAATTGACATATACCCAACCCTTAAAGACTTGTGTATAAAAGTGTATACATGGATGTGACTTTTTCTGGAGAGAATCAATAATTTACAGCACATTAAAAGCAGTAAAATAACACAACAAAATCTCTGTACCACATTTCTGTGCTTACTCAGCAGATGATAACCCCCAAAAAAGAGAATTTATAAAAAAAGAACTAAAAGTTAATTCATAAAAATATACAACTTCATCTTACAACTGCTTTAAAATGTGATAAATATCTCTGAAACTTGTCTGTGCATCGTTTGAAGCGTTCCTGACATTTTAATAAGGTTTTAAAATTGGTCATAATGTTCAAGCAGCAGTAAAACAAATATGGAAGTAACTACATCTTTTGACGTAACAACCAGCCAATAGCATCATTGCTGATCACTAATTCTTCTATCGATATATGCTGCTTTTCCAAACAGTGCGTGAGCGTGCAATGATCCCAGACAATTTAATGCATTCGAAGAACCGAATTATCCAGATCATGATTAGAGAGATTAGGTCATGTCGGATGTTTCATTTGATCTTCGATGTAGAAAGCGACGTACAAAGAACGGGCACCAGTTTATTTGCATAATGTGTAAAAAGGGAATGCAGGCATATATTTCCTCTAAAAACACGCTGGTTGAAATTGAAGTAGCATTAGTGACGGCATGCAAAACAGAATCTCATCGACAAGGCGGAGGAAGTTATTACATTTTGATGAAAGATTGTGTGTTTTTTCTGGTTTGTACTGATAAAACATGCACAAAAACATCAGAAGTATTGATAGATTGTACGGTTATATAGGCATGTGCTTCATTAATCATACATTTGTGACACTGCAATTCCACATGTAGCAACTTCCTGTCAGCCAACCTGAATGGTACAATGAAAGCTCACAGTGATTGCTGTTATATGTTCCATATGTCTGATCGTTCCCCCATACAGATGGATTTAGGGCACAGCGTGACGTTACCATTTTTCATGTGTTTTTAGTTTATACACAAACTGAAACACGATGGAAATATTGTCATATTTCCATCATTGGCAGTGGATACATTACCTCTGCTTTTATTTTTATCCTCCCTCTTTGCAGGAGCGAAACCCGCTCCGGGGATCTGTTTTGAAAGGGTAAACTCTGCAGGTGACCCCTATGGGAATTGTGGGAAAGACCCCAAAGGCTCATTCGCTAAGTGTGAAGCAAGGTACTGTAAGCATTTGTGCATGCTAGTCCATGTCTATTGTAGTAAACTTACATTTCAGATAAAGTATTGGCTGAATGTCTTTTTATACTCTACAGCTGTTGTGTTTATTTTTTGTTGCTAAGGATGATTCAATTTGTTTATTGATACTGCTTGTTTACTTCCTTTGAGTTGATTTTACTTTAGATTTTTCTTTTACCTTTTAGTACTGTATATATTCTGTAGTTTTCAATACGAAATTATAATTATGTATATAATTTGCCTTAAAACACTAAAAACTGAAATTAACAACCAGTCGCAAAAGCCAAAAAGTCTGAATATGTAAGTCTATGCGCAACACTTTTCTGAAACAAAAAATGTTTATAAAGAATCATGATGTGAAATGATTGTTGGTTGAGCTTGTCTAGACTCATTCACGTCACACAGCGTCTAATTATTACAGGATGCCCCATCAAAAATCTTATAATGAATGTCATTTTATTAATTTCTGCAAAGCCTGTGACATTATCATTTAGTCACTGTGGCAGCCCGTGGTTGTGCCTGTAATCTCCTGTCACAATTAATTAAACTCTGCGCTCTTTACACGCCTGAGAGGTTGTGAAACGTCTCGGTTACGTCTGTAACCTCCGTTCCCTGATGGAGGGAACGAGACGTTGTGAGAGACTGACTGGGGTTTGATCTTGAGAACCTACCTCCTCCGAGATAATTAATTATAAAACGCCAATGGGCTTGGCGAATGGCACGCGCACGCCAGTCTCCGCCCCGTACATACGGGTATAAAGGAAGATGGCGGCGGTCATTCACTCACCCTTTGTACTGAGGAACCTGAGAGGGCACTCCCGGTCACTGCAGTGGTTCGGCGCAGCGTTGTGGCATGAAGTCAGACGTTACAGACGTAACCGAGACGTTCCCCTTCAGTCGGTCTCTCGACGTTGTGAGAGACTGACTTGGGATCTATCTTAAACGCCACAGCGCTTGCACCGATATCACGACCTCCAGTGGAGCGACCCTGACTAGGCTAGTGAGTCACAAGAGTGCTACCGCGAGATGTAATCTTCCAGTCACATAGTATTGGTCATACTGAGAAGCCTGTACTGACAGCCTCACGGACAGTGGCGTACGCATCTAGTAGCGAGGAGCTGTCCGGAGCCGAACACTGGGGAAACACTACTCTCCTCTTAGAAAAATGTGTTACGGAGGCCACATCCTACCCGGAGGGGAGGTTACATGTGGAGACACTAACATGGTCTCACCGGCGGGGAGAACAACATGCGCAAAAAGGTGTCAGCCCGAGGTGTCCAGGTGGGATTACCACCGGCGGGGAGGTCACAGATTCACCAATCGGGAAATCATGAGTGAGGAATTCAACACACGGGACGACCCAGAGGGGAGTACCTGAGCAGGGATGACTCTACCTATACCGGACCTGGTTCCAACAGACGGCTCCGCTCAGTCTGTTACCAAGTGCAAATGCTTAGTGATGGATGGAATGCCTATACTTCGCTGCGAGAGGGGAAAGTAGGGAGGCTAAAATAGCGCACTACTCTCACCTGAGGAGGGGAGAAGGTGCTTTCGCAGGCGTACGCCCAAATCAGGAGCCCAACCTAAACATTGGCTGCGTTAAGGACATGTGCTGCAACTGGTTCCACGTGGAGATTGTAAAACCTCGTTAATGTACTGGGCGTAGCCCATCCCGCAGTTCTACAAATGTCTGTCAGAGAGGCGTCCTGTGCCAGTGCCCACGAGTGGAGTTCTCACTGCGAGTGGGCACGGCGATCCTGGGATTTGTACCCAGTGTGCCACCTCTGTTTGGAGACAGCCCCCCCCGGGTGCTGTCTCCCAGAACAGACAAAGAGCTGCCCAGAGCTTCTGAAGCTCTGTGTGCGGTCCAGACCGATGGAGTCGCCACTCTCCGCGGGGAGTACCCTGTCGAGAGAGCGCATCGGCTGTCTGGTTCAGGTTGCCCGGAAGAAACGTGGCCCGCAGGGATTTCATCTGCTGACTCCAAAGGAGGAGGCATAGGGCGAGTTGTGATAACTGTGGTGAGCGTATGCCGCCTTGCGATTGATGTACGCCACGGCAATCGTGCTGTCCGACCGGACTAGCACGTGTTTGTCCTGCACGAGGGGCTGGAGCCTCCTCAGTGCCAGAAGGACTGCCAGCAACTCTAGGCAGTTGATATGCCAACGCAGTCGGAGACGCCATGTGCCCCAGGAGCCTCTGAAAGTTCTTCAGCGGCGTCGAGGGATTCTGCCTGATCAACCTCAGACAGCTCAGCACTGACTGTGCACGCTCGTTGGTGAGACGTGCTGACATACGGACAGAGTCTAGTTCCATACCGAGGTAAGAGGTGCTCTGCGGAGGGGAGAGCTTGCTCTTCTCTTGGTTGACCCGAAGGCCTATACGGTCTAGGTGCCGAAGCACAAGGTCCCTGTGCATGCACAACACATCTCGCGAGTGTGCCAAGATAAGCCAGTCGTCAAGATAGTTTAGCACTCGCACGCCTTGCTCCCTGACAGGAGCTAAGGCAGCCTCCACTAGTTTGGTAAAAACCCGTGGAGATAGGGCCAGACCGAATGGTAGGACTCTGTACTGATACGCCCTTCCCTCGAACGCGAACAGTAGGAACGGCCGGTGTCGGGGGAGAATAGAGTCGTGAAAGTACGCGTCCTTCAGGTCGATTGCCACGAACCAATCCTGGTGACATACCGAGCCCTGGATGCGCCTCTGCGTCTGCCGCAGATCCAAAATGAGACGCAGCCCCCCGCCCTTTTTGGGCACAATGAAGTACGGGCTGTAAAATCCGGCCGACATCTCGGTTATAGGGACGGGTTCGACCGCACCTTCGCCAGAAGGGCAGCAACCCCCTCCCGAAGCACGGGGGTATAACCCCTCGCACCGAGGTGTACAGAATGCCCCGAAACTTGGGGGGGTGCCTGGCGAACTGGATCGAGTAACAGAGACGGATTGTCCTCTCTATCCAGTGTGACGGGCTGGTGCGCTGCCAAGCGCCCAAGAACCGCGACAGCGGGACCAGAGGGACAATCTGCTTCACCATGCCGGGGGAGGCTGGTTCAGTGGCTGACAGTGCAGTCACCTCGCACAGGGGGGACCCCAGGGAGGTTGACGGCTCTGTATGTTTACCTGCTTTCGGCTGCCTGACGCAACGTCCGGGGGAGATTGCAGTAGGCTGCCCGGTCCATCCAAGACACCGTCTGGACGAGAGTGCTATGGAGGAATACCCAGGGGAGATTTGTCTCTTTGTGAGTATGTGGGCGCCGGGCCCTGAAAAGGGCCCAGACTCGATGGAAACGCGGCAGGCAGCGTCCTGTTCCAATCCAGAGTTGGAAAGGTCGGGATCGGGCCCAGTAAAATCTCCCCCATGCTCGTCCCGTCAGGCCTGCTTAGAGGAACTCTTGGACTGCAACTGCCGTCCTCCACGGTATCATCAAGCAGCCCTGCCTTGGACCACCATTGTGGACATCGACCGACCCAGGGCACGTGCCGACGCGGCTGCCCGGGAAAGCATGGCCAACATCTCAGCGTCAGTCTCTTCCGGATCTCGACTGCCTGACGACAGGAGATCAGAGGAGGCTTCCACATCCGATGCCAGCAGGCAGCTGTCCGACGCAGCGACAGAGATAGCGTCATCATCCGTGTACGAAGTCATACCACTATGAGACGGCCGTCGCCAAAGCAGTCAACCTCGCCGAAACGGCAGCTGAACACGCCTGGGAAACAGACCCCGGTGGCAGCGCTCGAAAAGAACGTAGCCAACCGTGACCGCAACACCCTGATTGCTTTGTCCGCACACACGGGACATACCGCATCAGTGAAACCTGCCTCAGCATGCTTGAGCCCCAAGCAAGTGACACAGGTATCATGGCCGTCAGACTCCGGGACGAGTCTGTCGCACCCAAGGATACAGCTACGAGACATGCTCGTAGCCGGAGGGACTTACCTCTTAAGATCTGTAGCCTTCTGCCGAAACGCCCAGGGGAAGTCCACCGAAAGGAGAAGTCCACAGCAGGTTAAAAGTTTTCTCGAAGTTGAGTATCGCGTGAAGCATCAGCAAACACACAGGTTCCGAAAAAAACAAAGGATGAGTGAATGACCGCCGCCATCTTCATTTATACCCGTATGTACGGGGCGGAGACTGGCGTGCGTGTGCCATTAGCCAAGCCCATTGGCGTTTTATAATTAATTATCTCGGAGAAGGTAGGTTCTCAAGATCAAACCCCAGTCGGTCTCTCACAACGTCGAGAGACCGACTGAAGGGGAAGGGGAGATTACCTCAAGACAACAAGATCTTTTTCGGCAAATCATACAAAGCTTCAGTCAATTTATCACCTTTAACACTTTTTCTTGCTGCTCACTCATTTTATTGTGTGATTGAAACAGGGATGCAAGATGTGGGAAAATTCAGTGCCAGGGGGGTGCCACCAGGCCAGTGATTGGGACCAATGCTGTTTCCATAGAGACAAACATCCCTCTACAGGAGGGTGGGCGTATTCTGTGCCGCGGAACGCACGTGTATCTGGGTGATGATATGCCTGATCCGGGACTGGTGTTGGCTGGGACGAAGTGTGCTGATGGCATGGTATGAGAATAAAGATTAAAAGAATACAAGAGATTAAAAAAGAATAAGAGAGTTATAAAGGAATAAATAGAGAATACAAATATTAAAATATATAATTTATTTTTTACATTTCAATTTTTTATTTTAATACGTATTTTATTTGTCTGTTCTCTTTGTTTTTCTCTCTCATCATAGCTCTGTTTGAACAGACAGTGTCAGAACGTCAGTGTGTTTGGAGTACACAAGTGCTCGAGCAAGTGTAACGGAAGAGGGGTAAGATCATTGTCTGTCTAGGAAAAACAGATTCTTATTGGAAGAGCACGCATTGCATGTTATGAACAATTAATGGCGGACCGTTTTATCATAGAAAATGTATGCAAAACCCAAGGTGGTTACACTGATAGACCAAACACAGCTAAAATAACTGTAACATGGAAAAGTGTGCTAAAATAGGGTTAATTTTTTAAGTTACACAAATGATTCCTCTTTACTTTAAGACCCGCCCACAAAAACATTCCTTTCATTACAGTGCAGCCATATATAATGGTACAGAACTGATTTGTGCAACTTATATTTCAGGATAAAAATGAGCAATTTCATTCTAAATAAGATATCCGCATCACCTTGCGTCAGTCATGAATCTCATGACTTTTTATAGATGCTTTATGCATAATATACATATTTAATCAAACCTCAGTCAAATCGCTTTCCGCATGCTGGGTGACTTGTATCTGCTATACTATCAATCTCTGTCGCCCCAATAAAATTCTAGCAGTCATATTTAATTCATTTGCATTCCATTCAAAATGTCATTCATCATCTTCTGACTCAAATGCACTTTCGCATTTACCAGCGAAGCGCGGGAACGCGAACGCTAACTGCCTTCCGCACCTTCTGTCAGCCCCGCAGGGCACGTGCATGAGCGTGTAATGTTTTATTTCTTTCCTCTTGTTACGCTTCCTAAATTTGGAACGGGTGTCAGCTAAAGCATTGGTGATGAATGTTTTCTTATGTATCCTTCACTTCTGTCTGTAGGCTGTGCCATTACATGATTCGAAAACATCTGAGAACTCATGTGCCCATGGTTTATTTCCACATTGATCCTGCAACAAAAATGTATCATCGTTCATCAGAGTACAGATCTGAAGTGCTGTATCTGCATGCGGTGTACTTTGAGGTTATTAGTGTGTTTGATTTTGTCTTTTCAGACCAACCTCGACATAACTGCAGTGGCTAAAAAAATTTTATAATGGAAAATGTATTTTAATATAGAAAAATGGACACATCCTTTTCAAAATCCAAACATCAAGCTACATAAATCAAGATATGCGGGGACCCCTGACTAATACCCTTATAGAAAATGTGAACGCGGTAGATTGAGGGTTTGTAATTAAAACCCAATAATAGTCCATACAGAGAAATGTCACACCAATGAACATCTTCGGCATTGAACAGCAGGGTGTTTTGTTGATAATGTCTGTGTTTGACTATTTACAGGACTGCAACAACAACAAGAACTGCCATTGTGAAGCTAATTGGGCTCCTCCGTTCTGTGACAGGGCAGGGTTTGGCGGCAGCGTTGACAGTGGACCAATGAGGCTAGCCGGTACAGTGATTGACAGCAGTGCTTTTGAGCCATTCACCCCGAGCGCTTTCACAATACTAACACAGCATGATTCACATTTTAGTACTGAACTTTTTTGTTTCTTTCATGATGATGCATGAAGGTTTTCAGTATGTAGTGCAGAAAGTGTGAACTAGGTCTTACCACTTCTTTCATCCCCTCTGTGACAACCGCACCGCAGGTAGAAATGTACAACCCAAAAATACAATGTACTTTCAAAACCCATTAAACGATTTTTTCTATGGAAAAGCGTAAGAGAATTGACAGAACACACAATTGATCTACTTTTTCGGCATGCACTTCCTCTCCACCTTACCTGCAATGCAGCTTCAGACACAGGGGGATGTCGATCAACCCCTTTTGAGACTTTTCTTGCTAACCTGACTTTGACTTCCTGTCTTTCTTCTCTCTGTGCCGTTCGGTGGCGTGCTGTACGACAGATGTGCAAGTGTGTGTATTAATGTGCGTGCTGTCATATGTGACAACAGCTGACGGCAGCGCCGTGGTCGTGGGCGCACTGGTCACCCTCGTCTGTTTGCTGTTGACGGGGCTGATCGTGTGCCTGAGGAGGAAGGCTTTGCTTCAGATGTTCTGCATCAATAAAAAGAGTGCGCTTCAAAAGCTCAGGTACTGCCGCTGCAGCGTTTTCCAAAACATTTTGGATAATCCAGAATGATTTAGGACTCTGAGGATTTTGCAAGAGTCCAAGGATTCTACTTGTTCTTTTAAAACTACAGGTCTTTAAAGTTTGTACCTGTAAAATTGTGTATCTGGTACAGCAGAATTTTGCAGGTGTGCACACATTTATTTACAATACATAAAAAATGATTTTTGCAGCAATTCTGATGCTTAAAGCAACAGATTACACAAAATTTTAACATTCTGTCATTATATACTTGCATGTTTCGTTAAAGCATTTATGGCAGTAACTCTGGTAGAGCCTGTGCAGATCAAACTACAGTATGTCGCCATGACGACAGAGATGATAGTTTTTATATACTTGTATAATATATTTAGACTTTAAGGTCTATACAGGCAAGGTCAGTAAGCAAAAATATAACAATATTCTCCATTCTGCAGCAGCAGCAACAACATTGAAAAATACTTTATGTCGCCCAAACTTAACTTCTGGTTGATCTCTACAAAGACACAATAACTGTTGAGTAGTTTTAATTTAATTTGGTACAATTAATATACAATGAAATATTATTATAAATTAAAATCAATATAAAATAAATTGTTATAACCACACACAGACTGCAAGTTAACTTCTGATGAAACAAACCTGTAGATGGGTCAGTGACATGACATGCATATTTTTTGGGTCAGGGGCCTTGTTTGCTTTTGAAATAACTTGCTACATTTATAACATGTGCCGCTTCAGTCTATAAAACATATTTAGTTACAATACATTTTTGGTATTTTTACTAATAAATATATCCATTTATCTTTTGGTATGATTTTGGTAAAATGGCAGGCGGTGCAACTGTTCATACAAATGAACAGATTAAGACATCTATTAAAAAAAGTGTTTAAAATGTAAAAATCTAAAATAATTTTATATTCGAAACCTTTCCTGTAAACCAATTTCACAAGTATTAGTAGTTTTAAAGATGATGAGATAATTGAAAAACATTTGTCCAACCATTTGGATGTTCTTAAATATCAGGTTGATGCAAACCTTTTATGAAGAAATGAACACATAGTAACAGTGAACATATTACCGCATCATTCAGAGGACCTTAAGTGATCCGTCTGGCTGAAGAAGAATTGACTGTACATTTATTGAAATATTATTCATCAAACAAAACTATTTTTAAAGGATTTTTTAATTATGGTTTTAAGAAGCTTATTTTGTCATTGACCCAGATATATGCATTTATCGGCTCCAATGATTTGCCAAATAACTTTCATTTCATTTAAATCATTTTACAGATCAGTTGAGCGGAAGCGAGCACCCAGTCCTCCACAAACTCAATTGGTCTTCAAGGTCTCACCTCAGCACAAGCCCCTCTCATTACCTCTGCACTCCAGGAGTGACAATGTAAGTTGACTCTTGTACATAATCTCTTAGAACCTAATACTAGTAAAGTATCTCTGGGACTATTATCATCACATACACAAGCACACAAAATCCCATGCTTGTGCTGAATAAGTGGGGTTATAAAATTGCATCATTGAACCATCTGTCAATGAAAGTGCAATGCATCAGTTACAGGATTGTAATACTGTAGCTTTTATCGAAATGCAATTTTATGTTTTTAGTTGCAAAAAATCTTAAATCCAAACACCCTGGGTACAAACCTGCACTTAATTTGTTCCTAGGATATTTTAAAAAGTAATACAAAAATGTACCAAAAAAACACATCAAGTCAAACCAAATGGTCTGCAAGCCTTTTTATCAGGTCTTGCATAATTTAGCGCAAGACCGTAATCAAACGGTTGTCAGAACAAATAATTACAGCCCTATTTACAAGAATTTCCAAGATTTTATTAGATCTCCGATTTCATAAGTCAGTTGCCCAAATGTTGCCTTCACCAGCAAGGAGCTCATGAGATGACTCACAGCATGACTATGCCTGTCCGACCTCATCCATCCCTGGCTTTCTGTTTGGACAGAATGACACAGAGGTGCGTAATTGATTTATAGTCCCGCATTGTCCCTCCAAGAATATTAATGATATTCTGTATTGTCATCCAAAACCTCCGACATGCATTTCAAAGCTTTTTTTGTTTTAATTCAGTGTGATGCATTGAGTGTAAAATAATAGCGCTATTGAAATGGTTCTGTTGAGAAGAGACGCTTTTGTATGCTTCGAAGGAGATTAAACCGATCTCTGATTGGAGACTTGCCGTTGAGGTGTGTTCAAATGGCAAAGCGTTGACCGATTGCTTGATTTGACCGTTTGTTCGAGCAACGCACAGCTTTTTGTAAGGCCCACATGTTTGAGTGTGTCTCCATTTGTGTGGGTGCCATACCAGACAGCTGTAATGTATGAATGCTTTTGTGAAAATGCTATCTGGATCAGTATTGGATTGTAGGTAGCAGGAGACACAAACTGATTCCTCAAAAGGTGCTGGAGATTGGAAGTTAGATAACTTCTTTGTACGTTCCTTGAAGACAAGCTTATCGATATTGCCTGCCATAGGATAACAAGGTTCATTGGGTCTATCAGTCAGAGACAGAAAGTAATAGAAAGAGAGAGAGAGAGAGAGAGGGAGCATGTGTTACAAATGTTATCTATAGTGTTTGAAACAGCTTTATTTTAACAGATGAACATAAACAGATCTTTTTGAGCTTGAGACAAATCTCTCTGTAGACCTCCAAAACAGGATTGTATTGAGGCACAGATCTGGGGAAGGGTACAGGAAAATTTCTGCAGCATTGAAGGTCCTAATGAGCACAATGGCCTCTATCATCCATAAATGGAAGAAGTTTGGAATCATCAGGACTCGGCCCGGCCAAACTGAGCGATCGGGGGAGGAGGGCCTTAGTCAGGGAGGTGACAAGAACCTGTGGTTACTCTGACAGATCTCCAGCATGTCTCTCTGGAGAGAGGAGAACCTTCCAGAAGAACAACCATCTCTGCAGCGCTCCCCAAATCAGGCCTGTGTGGCAGAGTGGCACAAGACAGCCCGCCTGGAGTTTGCCAAAAGGCACCTGAAGGACTCTCAGACCATGAGAAACAAAATTCTCTGGTCTGATGAAACAAAGAGTGAACTCTTTGGCCTGAATGGCAAGCGTTATGTCTGGAGGAAACCAGGTGCCGCTGATCACCTGGCCAATACCATCCCTACAGTGAAGCGTGGTGGCAGCATCATGCTGTGGGGATGTTTTTCAGCGGCAGGAACTTGGAGACTAGGATAGAGGGAAAGATGAATGCAGCAATGTACAGAGACATCCTCGATGAAACATGCTCCAGAGCGCTCTGGACCTCCGACTGGGGCGGAGGTTCATCTTCCAACAGGACAATGACCCTAAGCACACAGCCAAGATAACAAAGGAGACAGGACAACTCTGTGAATGTCCTTGAGTGGCCCAGCCAGAGCTCAGACTTGAACCCAATTGAACATCTCTGCAGAGATCGACGCTCCCCATCCAACCTGATGGAGCTTGAGAGATCTTGCAAAGACGAATGGGAGATACTGCCCAAAATAGGTGTGACAAGCTTGTAGCATCATACTCAAAAAGACTTGAGGCCGTAGTTGGTGTCAAAGGTGCTTCAACAAAGTATTGAGCAAAGGCTGTGAATACTTCTGTACATGTGCTTTTTTCGTTTTTTATTTTCAATAAATTTGCAAAGATTTCAAACAAACTTCTTTCACGTTTTCATTATGTGGTATTGTTTGTAGAATTTTGAGGAAAATTATAAATTGAATCCATTTTGGATAAAGACTGTAATATGACAAAATGTGGAAAAAGTGAAGCCTTTATGCCTTTAATTGAAAAAACTAATGGCGTCTTAATGGAAACCATTAGAATTTCTGTGATGGATACTGTGAGATTCTAGAATCTTGGTCATTGATGGTTCCCATGAATCCCATGGTTCCCATGCATTTTCTCGCTACAAGTAACCTGGGAGGATAATATATGTTTCCTTAGATGATATATGCTTCCTTAAAAGGATATATCTCATGGTGTGTTATAAGTGGCACCGACGTATAACCAAGCACTAATAAATTGTCCTAGACAGGAATAACTAACAATGTGTGATATATGCGCTGTGCAACAATGTGAGGGATTTGAGCCCAAATCTCACTTCCTCTTTTGCATATAAACTGAACCCATTTGTAATAAACTTTGACTTTGAGTGAACTGTACTTCGGTGTCTGTTTCATTCTTGGTCCCCAGGCTCGGTTCTTCTGATTGTTCCATCGACTAGACTCATCAACTCGTAAAAGCTATTATCTAGACAAAGTAATAATCTTACAGATACTATTGGGTTTCTATTGGGTTTTTTTTTCAGCAGGGATATTTAAACGTGGTCACTTAAATGGTTTAGAGATCATTATAAAAAAAATTATCTTTTTAAACTGTCTGTCTCTCCACAGTCTCACCCCAGCACCGAACCTCTCCTCCCTCCACACAACTTCAACAGTCTACGTCGGCTACACAATTGCCCTTCCCGGTGCCAGCCTGTCCATATCAGCCACCCCATGCCCATCACACTGGGTGTCGGCATGGCAACGGGCCTCCAGTCTCTGCCCGCCGTCCCACCTCACAGGAATCTGCTCGCAAACTTACATTCCTCTGGCAAAGCAACAGGTTTTCACACACTCCCACGCCAGCTGCCCTACACAAATCACCAGGTGAGTGCCATCAGCTACAGATTATCCGCTTTTTACTATACCTGCGATTCATACTTGAATACACAGTCAGTTAGAAGCAACAATAAGGCAAGTTACAAAGCGGTTGTCTAGTTGCATGCAGGTAGAACTTAATTAAAATGAAAGACATTTTCTCTTTTTGCTTTTATCTTACTTTCCCTAGTTAAGACATGATATAAGCAACCACAAATACAGTTTAATTCAGTATTGTCAGACAGAAAGAGTTTGGCTAAAGGGTCATGGAGGTTTTAGCTCTGCGAGTGCTGGGTTACGCGAGATCCATTTCATAGCTCTTAAATCCAACAGCAGATGCAAGAACCCAAAGGACTCAGATAAGATAACATTAGCAAGCACATTACACTTTCCACCGCTGCATAAATCACATGAATTTTCCATGTGAAGACAGAACCAGTTAAAGATAAAACAAAGACAAAGGAAGAAAATATAACAGCGGGACAAAAAACATGGGCGACTGAGGGAAACTGATACGGAGAACAGAGATTTGATTAGAGGGGTGCATGAGAGCTGTCCTAGGTAAGAGATGAAGCTATGTGGTTTAGATGATAAGTGCCACTGTGGGACGTTGGGGGGGATATGCAGCTATCAGACGGCATAAAAAAACATGTTGTGCTCTGAATATGAAAGTATCAAACTGTGGGTAGGTCCAGCGCATGATGTATGACCACAAAGACTTTCATCTTGCCCAAAAAATGAAAGATGGTAACGTTGACATTTGCATTGAAAGGCCCATAACCGAAAGTACACAACACCAGTCCCACTATTAAGAGTTTAACTTTACATCTAAGTGCTTTGTGAAAATTCTGCGCTTCACATTCCTTTTTAAATCCTCAATAACTTCCCTCATCAAGAACCTACATGAGTCCACCAAGTGCCTGATTTTTGACTGAAACTATTTAGCCATTATGCCACAGTCACTTCTGATAGCTTAACTCCCATTAATCCCTCAAATTTCTTTAATCACAAAACACATTTAATGCCCTTTCAGCCCAAATATATAATTAATTCTTGTACAGTTTTTGCTTCTCAACAACAGTGTTTCATTAAGCCTTGCCTTTCAGAGCTCAAATAGCTGTGCCACACAATACAGATGATGACCTCATTAAAGCTTCCATTGTATGCTGACCTCATGGAAAGCATTCGCATTAAAGCCTTTTACATAGAATACCAGCGTGCCGCGTTTAGTGCACCGAGCGGCCTTTTCTACTCCACTGAGCAGTTCACATCTGCTCTGAAAGCCGCGAAACATTTTCACCTATTAGGTGTTCTCGCAAATTGGCCTCACGGCTCGTCGCACCGCCTTGCACTCGTGATTAAAAGGTTTTGTACTGCCCTCATGACATTGCTTTCTTGCTTTCATTGCGAGTGACGTTTTACACCGGAACAAATCACTTCAATGTAACGCTCAGAAACTGAAAAGAGGTGAAACAAAGGGTGACAGGTTTGAAGGTGAAAAATTCAATCGAATGTGGTGAAGAAATGCAAGTATTTCAGAAAACCCTCAAAAAATAAAGAATTAATGTAAGCCTGAAAAGGAATGATGGCATCAACTAAAGTATGATTTTACTTTAGTGGATGCTTTGTGGATTTTACAAGTTTTCTGGTTGTACACAAATTGGAAAGTTGTGAAAAACGGATCAGCTGTATGCCATGACCTCATTGTGAAAGTAAATTGGTAACATATGCTGAGTAGGAGAATATATGATGTATTGGGTGTTGGCTATGGGAACTATATGCTATGTGCAAGTGTTGTAATTGTGTAGAGGGGTGTGATAACACCGTCCTCTAGTGGCAGTGGGACGTTGGCGCTTTTTCAATGAGATTTAAGAGTTTATTGTCATTCATTCTCTGTGAATCCAGACCAATATTACGAATGTGCTAGTGCAGGGGTGTGCATGTATAAGTGTGAATGTACAGTGCATGTAATATGTCATTTTTCCAAACAATTCTCCTTTTAGCATCACTTGGTGTATTTTAAAAAAAAGTTTTACACTTCTTGTACAATCTTGTATGTTTCCATGCACAGGACAACGATAAACTCAATCCCCCACAAAAGCCACTTCCTGCAGACCCCTTGGTCAGAGGTCACGGAGTGAACCGAAACATTTCCAGAATAAGAGTCCGGATACCGGTCCCTGGACCTCTACCCATCCCAATTCCAACAGTACCAAGACCACCCCCTTCAATACCACTGCCAAACAGGTCAGTCCCCTAAAAATCACACATTTTTAAGGCACATTTTTTTTTTAACTCAAAACTAATCTGTACTTTTGCATTGTAGACCTCTTCCAAGATTACCACAGCCCTTCTATGAACACTGACACATGAACACCCACAACACTGAGGGTGAATTTCACCAGCATCTAAACACACTTGTTTGCACTATGAAAACTCTGTTAGACTATGTTGACCACTCTTGCAGAACTCCACGGAGAGTCTTATAGAGAAGAGGGCTGACTTGACACCTTGGTGCTGTGCCTCCTTGAAAAAGGTGTTTATTTGTCCTCAGGTACTGCAGAGCTATTTAAGATGTATATTTATTGTGAAGACCACAGATGTACTGTCCTTGACAATTTTTTACTGTAAGATTATCGATGATTATTGTGACTTTTTATTACACATTTTGATTGTTTTTTAAATGGAAAAAACAGCTGGGTTTTCATTGATTTCAATTGATTCGTTTTGTTTGTTTGCTTCTGGTAAGAACGATGTTAGTGTTTAAAGATTAAACCAAACCTGCTTCGAATTGACACAGACTGGAGTATGAGCAACATACAATCTGGATGATGAAATTGCCGTAAGATCTCTGTGATAGAATCAGCCACAAAGCGCAAAAAAAGTTTACACGATTACTTGAATGAGGCATGTCATAAAGGATAAAGTGATGAGAGCCATCATTGTTCAATCACTGTTCAGTCGGCTTTGATGTTGTACAATCCAACTTTTCACAAGCTACAATATCTTGAAATGGTTGTACATTTCATGTGTGCTTTCGTGCTCCTTTATTGTCACTATTGCACATAATTTCATTCAGTGATTTTGACAAACAAAGATTTTTGGACTTAAGAAAATGTAAAAATTTGATAAATATTTGAAAAGTTCATTTGCAAAAAACGATAACACAGTTTATAAAAAAATCATGTTTTTTTTATTGTGCATTTAAAGTTATATCAATCAAACTACAGCTGGTTTTCATTAAGTAATAATGCCTTTGACAGATGCTTTTATCCAAAGCAACTTGTGCATTTATTTATATGTCTTTTATAAATAAAACACAATAAAAACAATATTTTAGAAAATTTATAAACAGCGTTATCTGTTTTTGCAAATGAACTCTTAAACACAGGCTTGTGGTTTTCTTTGTGTTTTTAAGATGTTCAAAGACCCACAGGTGAAATTTTGACACTACATTCCTTACAGGATAGACCAATCAGCATCCAGCATTCCTCCCAAATCTTTAAGTTCCAGCACCTATCACCCATGTAATGGCCTTGTTATGCTGTACACACTTGACATTCTGTGAAAATTCTTTTGATACTTGAGGTAAAAAAATTATATTAGGTAAAAGATGAAGTCACAGTAGACTTTAGCCATATAGAATTTCTTTCATTTCATATCACTTCAATGAAAAATGTTGACGTGTGATGTGATTTCAAGTAAATGTCATGTCACATCTATTGCGATTTTAGACAAAGTTGTTCTCTTTTCCATACCTCTGTGTAGAGCAGAACGGTTATTCATATACTCTTTGACTTTAGTTTAGCTTGGTACTTTACCCTAAAGGTAAAACTACGCCACCAAAATCTCACCTTCGTTTTTTCCCACCTGGGATACTAATTTTCAAGTATTGTTGCTGTCACATAGAATCTCATTTATGCTCGTTTTTGTTTTCCTATTCACACGCATTATGTACATGTCACCATTTTATATGCACTCATGATGATGTATTTGATGTTCAAAACCATTTTTGACAGATGTTTTGTAAGTCTGTCATTGCTCGTTTTATACATTGAGTTGATTCCATTGTGTAACAGTTTTTTATACAACAGACAATTTTTATTTCTCTTATTTTGGATCTGAAGAGGGAAATGTGACTCCTTACTTGGAATTTGTATGATTAATTGCAAAGACTTGAATAGGACTGTAGGAAAAAAATAAAAGGATATGACTATTGTGAATTTTATTTTGTTTTGCATTAAAAATACTGAAAATCAAATATCACAGTTGTTTGACAACACAAGACTAATGTAGATTAGAAGTATTGTTCATTAGATGTCGGTTGATCTTAATTTTCCAGGCTGATGGTATCCAACAATTTTATGATATTCTGAAACGGAGAAAATATCTTTCAGTTCCACGTTCCGACATAATATTTCTTTATTCACTTGTGTGTGTAAGTTACCTTTCCCCCAAATGCTTTGGCCATATCAGCTGCATCTGCTCCATTCTAGAGTGTAAACATCATGAATGACTAGTGTTATCAGGTTTCATATGGCAAAATGTAATTGTATAATCACTTTGGATTATAAATATTGTAGTAATCAAGGAGCCTTTACCTTATTCTTCATACGGTGGTCTGCCCCACTGCCAATCAGAAGTTTTACTAAATCTTCGTAGTTATTCAGCACAGCTGCCTAAGTGAGACAACACAACCTCTACTGTTACTATATGCCATTCATCCCATTTCAGATAAACTTGTGTCCAAATGGCAACTAAACAAATTGGCCTGACATGTCTCTTCCTTATGCAATGTGAAACTATTTTGATGGTAAATACTTTACCATTAGTGGTGTCTTTCCAGCTTTGTCACGGACATTTGGGTCGGCTCCAGCTTTGAGGAGGACAGAGGCCACCGCAGCGCTCCCGCTGATGATCGCCACACGCATGAGCGGAGTCCAGAGGAAAACCTTGTCCCTTATATCCACCTGTTTGTATAAAAACAGTCTGTCATCGCAGGTTTTTATTGGGAAACATAACCTCTATAAAAGGTTTAATCAAACATATTTATTTTAAATTTTATGTTCATTATAAGACTCTTAGTAATATATATCTTTTTGAACGTTAACATTTTTTATTTATGTTTATTTTTGGGATTATATTAGATTATAGTTGCAAATTAGTTAAATCCACATTGGATGAACCGTTGACCTCACAGCCATCCAGGATCATGTATGTGATGACAGGCAGATGTCCCCCATCTACAGCCCAGTGGAGTGGACTACAGCCATTCTTGTCTCTTGACTCCCACGTGGTCCCGCACTTACGCAGATACTTCACTATGTCCAGGTGACCAGTGTAACATGCTATCATAAGACTGAAGAAATTACATTATGAGGGATGACTTATTAATATGAAATCAAATTAAACACATTAATGTACTATATATATCGAGAATGCTATACATTTACCTGTCTTTTCC
This sequence comes from Barbatula barbatula, assembly GCF_947034865.1. Lineage (NCBI taxonomy): Eukaryota > Metazoa > Chordata > Actinopteri > Cypriniformes > Nemacheilidae > Barbatula > Barbatula barbatula. The sequence continues at coordinate 14,401,134 of NC_136765.1, read as the reverse complement.
AGTACTGTCTTTCATTGTAATGTCGGCTCCATGCTTCACCAAAATGTCCACTAAGCTACAAGCCAAAAGGTGAGGATCAAAGTATGTTTTGCCTTTGGTTTCTGTTGTATTTCACAGAATAAACGTTTATTAAATATAGGTTCTCAAATGGGAGATCGGGAATGTATAGGACATTGTATAGCTCGCTATAATTTACACAAGTTATGAGTTTACCTCATAAAACCTTTCTGAGCAGCCACCATCAGAGGTGTGTACCCCATTTTGTCACGAACATTAACATCCACTGTGCTAGAGAAGATTTGCAAGAGAGGGACAATAAACTGGGGTTGTATTAGTGTACATTAAGCATTAGAATTACGCCTTTGGGCAGAAATAATGTGTGTAACTATAATTGAATAAGTATCGTGTTATTATTGTTGGGTATATATGTTCTTAAACAAGCACAAGCTATATGATCTTGTGGTTTTATAGCTGGACAATAAAGTCTCACCCAGACTGCAGCACGTTTGTCAGCTCCTTTTCATCTTCTTTGTTAACAGCCTGGTGGAGATTTTTACCACTGTACGGCTCTCCTGTGGCAACATTTTGAACAAATATTTGAAAAAAGTGATAGATTTTTCTGCCACTTAAAATGCCTACAACAAGCTTAAATGGGATTGTGTATTCCGTTTGTCTGCAACTGCCATGAGAAGAAGAACACAATAACAGATCAAGTCTTAGACCGGAGGTTGTTTGTTGTTTTCTCACGTGTGGTGAAGAAAGAGACAGGTGGGCTAAGGTGGCTCTCTCCTGAAGGTCTGGTAGCCCTGAGTCTGAATCTGTAAGAGGTACTGGGCTCCAGTTCCTCAACAACATAATGGGTGCTGTACCCTCTGTTAAAACAACAAAATGGAACAAATGTTTTGCAGAATCTTTGCATCTCTCGATAGGTGTGTTATCAGTAAGAGAAGGCTTACATATATATTGTGTCGTTTGTCTGTGCTTTTGGGTCCATGTGCTCCAAAGAGTAGCGGGTCCAGTGTTCATAGGAACCGGTCCGAGGTTTGTTGTCTTCGGGAACCCAGATCAGCTCCATACTATGATGAGTGACTCTACCAATCACAGGCGGCTGAGGGGACTCAGAAGATGCTGCACAGGAATTAAACATTGAGTGAATAAATAGTAGGATGAAGACATGGTTGTCCCCAGGTGTATTATAGTTTATTATTTTCTGTATAATATAAGCTAGTTGTGTCCTATGATGCAATTGTACGATTATAAACGAAAACAAATAAATTATCAAATAAAATCACTGGTTTTTTTTTCATTTTGCATAGAAACAGAATGTTTTGACAAGGGATGAAATACAAACCAATCTATAGTATATATTGAATATGAAGCAGCAGCAAACTGGTCGTACACCCTGAATATGCTATTCAGCTGTAAAATATCGGTAAACTGCAGACTATTGCTTTCATCATAATAAAGGTCATGAATATCACGTGACAATGCACCAAGAATAATTAACCACCAGCTAACCAAGACTGTTCCTGGATTACTAATTCAATTCAAGGATTATGCATTAATATTTAATCACTTCTGTTTGAGAAAGCTTCAAAACATTATTTAAAAAATACACATAAATTACAATGTGGCATAAGCCAGCATTGGACTGGATACATGCAGCTTTCTGTGAATTAAGAGTTTCGGGGATCAAGTTTTTAATTAACACAGTGACATTTCATTGCAAAAATTGGAAACATCTCTATGAAATGTTCTTCTTTTACAACGTTTTTCATTCTATTCATTATACATTGTGTAACTTATAGAGCCTACATGTTTTTGGATGTAGTTGATTTAATTGTGGAGGCAAAATACTATAGGCAGTATTAAAAATATAGTGAAGCATCAAAACACAAATCAACAGTCTACCTGCTTTCATCGTTGTCTCCGTCGATGTTTCCCCTGTACCGATAGGAAAAATGTCTCACACGGAGGATGATAGTTTGTATGTATGAGTAGGAGTCCGCTTGCGGTCTCTCACACACCTTTGATTCAGAATGCCTCACCGTTGCTATGGCCACGACTATGGCGCAGTACGCGTGGACCATTTAACTTTTTCACAAATGTCCAACAACTGTGTCAGTTTGTACATGTTAGCAATTCAAGATTATACAGATTTACCATTGTTCATCACAATGATCCTATACGTACAATCTTCAAACGAGGCTCCATTGTGATGGGATTAATTACCACATGACCGCTGCAAATCTGTGCCGCTGCGCATTCACTGCGTTCTCTGAGCGGGACATGTGATGACACAAAAGACTGATCTGGAGCTAACTTGTTCAGGATCATAATATACATTTGACGCTATGTCGATTTATTGATAGAGTCTCGTCATTGAAGTGCTCGGTCCATTCATTGCCTCTAATTTACTTTAACTGAAAAAGAGGTGCGCGAGAAATGGATCTATCAACAGATGTGGAGAAACTATCCGACTCTGAAGGAACTAAAGACATCGATTCGGATGACCTGCTTGAGCTGAATCAATTCGACGGACTTCCTTTTTCCTCAAGATATTACAAACTATTGAGGGAAAGAAAAGGACTGCCGGCGTGGGGAGCAAAATGCGAGTTTATGGAAAGTCTGATCAACAATCAGATTGTGATGGTTTCTGGCACAGCCAAAACAGGACAAAGCACACAGGTCAGTTCCTGCAAACAAAATGAAGTTGTTTAACAACACAAATCATTATAAACAATTAAATAATGTTACATTACAAAATGAAAAAAAATATTTTCTTAAGATTGTATCATATTATTTGTCTTATTCAAAGAAACTTAATGATCTTTGAACAATGTTCACATTGCATCAATTCAAAGGTTCATTTGCATGTTCATTTATTTTATTCACAAATGGACTTATCGTCTGTCTGAATCTCCATTTAGATCCCTCAGTGGTGTGCAGAGTTCTGCTTATCTACGCAGTATCAGAATGGCATGGTGGTGTGCACTCAGATTGACCAGCAGAGCACTGTGGAACTGGCCCTTCGTGTGGCTGATGAGATGGATGTTAACATTGGTCATGAGGTTGGGTACAGCATCCTGTTTCAGACCTGCAGCTCTACCGACACCGTATTGAGGTATGTTTATCTTCATTCGGTGGTTAAAATGTGTGAGGTACGTATTTGGTCATTTGCACTGGACAAACCACTATTTCACTCGGTTTTACCATCCCCCCTTCATTACCGCCACACGTGTTGCTCCTTTTCACCGGCGCCTGTCCTTCTTAACAATATAAAAGCCAACAAAAGGCAGAGGGGGCTGTGTCTGAGGGTCTCCACGGCAGCTGCCATGCTCCCGTGCTGCCCCGATGCTTCATCACAGCTTTCAAAACAGCCGAAGTCAGTCTGGCGAACAAAGACCCAGAATAGTGATTAAAAACAGCTGAGAGGGTGTGACCTAATGAAAATGCTGACAATTATCAAAGTTAATTATAATCCAATCCCTTCTGCTTGTCTTCACTTGTTTACTTGATGTCAGATGCAGATGGTCATTTGATTTGAATGAGAATTTAATCAAAAACACTTTTTGTTTTACATAAATCACAAACAAAGAATGCAATCTGTTGCTTTGCAGATACTACACAGATGATGTCTTGCTCCGAGAGATGATGTCAGATCCCCTCTTGGAGCAGTATGGCGTGGTGGTTATTGATCAAGTCCAGGATCGCACCGTCAGCACAGACCTGCTCCTCGGACTGCTTAAAGATGTGCTCCTTGCGCGTCCAGAGCTCAGACTGGTCATCCTCACCGCCCCTCATTCCACTGAGACACTGTCGCGCCATTATGTAAGCATTCCTCAGATCCGTCTGGAAGGGCCGCAGCTGTGTGAGGTGGTTTATGGTAGTGGTAGAGGGGGCGTAAAGGATTACCTCTGCTCTTCTATTAGACTGGCACTGGAAATCCATCAGAATCAAGACGATGGAGACATTGTGACATTCCTGGCAACTGAGCAAGTAAGAGTTTAAACTTTAAAGACTAGTTCGCAGATTAGACCTGAAAAATGCCATCAAACATTTACTTTCAACTGTTTTGGGCCATCCTAGGTGTATAGCCTATGACTTTCTTTCTGGTGCCCAACACGTTTTGAGTAATTTGACAAAAATGTTTTGATGTCAATCTTTGTAATGGTATTGAACTTGGCTAGATGTGATCAAAGAGAACCAGTTGATGCAGAGGGTCTTTACCCATGAAAAGACAAGGCCGCAGCCTGGCCCAAACTTAGGGGTCCGGGTGAAGAGAAAAGAGAATGCACAGCTCAACGGATGAGACAGTGGTCTCTTTTAAGCTGTAAGGATGTCACAGGACTGACCCAATCAGGATATGGCACCTTTGCAGGGAAAGTTTATGGTCTTTGTCTTCCAACATTTGTTTTGCATATGGAAGCTGATTGCATGTTTAATAAGAAAACTTCTAAGAGTTTAATAAAACGTATATGAAAAGAGTTACCAAAACACATCAAACATAAAAATGAAGGAAATCTACATATCATCTTGGTTAAATGAGTAACTACAAATCTAATAATTCTAGTAGTCATACACATTCATTCAAACTACTTTGGGTTAATGTTTAACAGCCATATAAACAAGAACATCAATACATGGTAAGGTTATAAATGAATTATGTACATTTATATAGAAATGTATATAGGACTGTACATCTGTCCCCAAAGTGAATAAAGCGAGCGCATCTCCCTACATTCCATTGGGTTGTAAAATAGTCTTATCTTGATGGTTTGGTGTGGGTTGCTATGGTCACCAGAGATCTGGTCCTGCGCCTCACTGATTTTTGAGTGAACTATTCCTTTAAGAGATGAGATAGGGCTGGACATTAATAATGCTGTTTTAGTTGGTGTTTTATGTTGAATTTGATGTTTTATTTTGTATATTTTATTTTGATTTATCTTTTTTATTTTTAGTTGGCAATTAGTAGAGGTAATGTCATTGCATGTTGGGCATGTGCAATATCGGAGAGGGGCAACATTACGCACCTCATGATTTGAAATCATTGCTAAAGTGTAAAATTTGTATTGGGTAATTTACTTTAATATATTTTTCTCAGCCTCCAAGGCAATTGGCTGACTATTAATTTAATGTAGGTTTAATGTTATGTCACACACATATCATCACCCTGACTTGCTCGGGGTAAACTGGCACAGAACTACAAAAGGTCCCATTTCCATGGTAATAGAAACTTTTCTTTCCCTTTCCATTTTGCAAGGAGATTGAATGTGCTCATGCCATTTTGCGGAGGGAGGGTGCTAACATCGCATTGGCTCACGGCGAAATGGTGCCTGTATCTGTCTGCCCTGAGCAAGGACACTGTTTCTTAGATCATTCTGAGGAGAAAAGGATTAGAAAAGTCTTCCTCACCTGCATCCCCAGCACAGACTTGTTCTGGGCCGTTCCGACCATTCGCTTTGTGATTGATACTGGAGTGCAAAAACGATATGTATGTCAAGATTATTTATTATATACAGTGATTATATATCTACATTAAGTTATATTATTTCCTTGTGGATGTTTGTGTGTACTGTATGACACAGTGTTCCATTGTTACAGGTGTACAACCCTAGAATCAGAGCCAACTCTATTGTCATTCGACCGATTAGCAGGAGCCAAGCTGAGAGCCGTAAACAACTTGCTGGCCCGAAAGGTCGGTCTTTATTCTTTAGTGGTCTGAATATTGTCTCATAACAGGGAATGCAAATTAATACAGATAATATCAGAACAAGCAAAAGATTATCCCAGAGCATAGAACTGTGGTCTATGCTCCAGACATACTGTATACAGTATGTGCTGTCTGACTCGTGTCATGTCCCATTTCACAGCTCCTCTCTCATCCCTACTTTCCTACCAACTCTTCACTCTTCAACTTGCCATCAAAAATAAAGGCAAAAAGCCCGCCCCCCCAAAAAAACGTAAAAACATTGCAATTACGCCGTGTCTACACCGGACGCATGTATCCATTGTGGACAACATTTTAATTATAATGGGATCAAATGCTTTTCTAATGTCTTTTGTCGTGTCTCGTCGCGATGGTCGCATCCGGCACAGATACGGTGTTACACTAAAGCTGATAAAGATGCTAAGTACAATTTTTTTATTTTTACCTAAAACTAGTTAACTTAAAACTTTAAAACACACCTCTGTTATTTAAAATAAAAATTGTATGTCCTTATGTCCTGAAGTAGTACTCCTGTTACCTGCCTTTATCTTCTATACAGGCAAGTGTTTTTGCTTATATCAAGAGGACGCATCACTTCCTGCTGAAAGCATCCCTCACATTCTCGAGTCTGACATCACTTCCACTGTGCTCTTCCTAAAACGCATGGAAATTGCTGGCCTGAACCACTGTGACTTTATAGACAGACCAGGTGAGATTCTACATACTTAACCGATTCTCTATACATGTGTTTATTAGGGATACACAACATTTACATATTCACATCTTTAATGTTAATATAAACAAACACCTCTGAAATCATCCTGTATATGTTTATCATTTTGAACAGTAAATGTTTGCAGATAATCAATAATTCATAAACTTGTTATAGAGAATCTCTCACATAAGCTATGAATATGAGTCATTTGTCCCTGAACACAAACAAGCTGTTCAACATTCACTGTTTACAGCAGCCAAGCAGCACTGGGATTAGCCAGGTCCTCTTGGCTTACAGTGAGTGTGCAGATGGGCATGTCCTGTTCACTGCTGGCTTTAAGAGGTGGTGAGCCGTGCTTTAGCTGAGCTGACAGTACTCTGACTGGTCTCTTTGTTCCAGAGATAACCTGCTTCCACCCGCCAGTCAAGAGAGGAAGCGCATCATTAGTGAAGCTATGACAAGGGAATTTCTGTGCAAGAGCAACTTGGTGTGAAAGACAAGATGAATATCTGATGATGTGCTATAGGAAATGTGTGAAGCACTTTTGTGCCTAGTTACTACTATACGTAAATGAAAGATTCTTGTCAGTTTAATTTGATGTTGTACTATTTGTACTGTCAGAGAAAACGACCAACAGTCATTTCTGACATCCCTGGAAGAGGCAATGCTGTCAATTTAACAATTCAGTTTGTGCCATAATTTATTGCATATTGTTTGGAATATATAGAATCAGTTCACGGTTTAATGTTTGAGAACAATGGATATCTTAATTCCTGGTTGCACTTCAATTGATATTCATACAATTAATATTTTACGTCTGTTATTTAGTCTGTTAAATGTTTGAATTTTCTCTCTTCAGATCCCGAAAGCCTGATGCAAGCTTTAGAGGAGCTCGACTACCTTGCTGCTTTGGATGATGATGGAAATCTGTCTGAGATTGGAATTGTAATGTCAGAGTTTCCTCTCGAGTCTCAGATGGCCAAGACTTTGCTTGCTTCCTGTGAGTTTGAATGTGTCAGTGAAGTGTTGACCATTGCTGCCATGCTAACAGGTAAATCCTTCTCAGTAAATGAATCTTCACAGGTTTACTGTTCATTCTTTGCATCTATTCTTCCATGCATTCATCAATAAAAAAGATTCAGTAGCATATATTACTTGGAAATTTTAAAGATCACTTCCAACCTTCTGTTTCACTCTTTCTCACTCAGCTCCAAGCAGTTTCCTTGTACCTCCAGTGGATATGAGTCAGAAAGCTTTACTGTGCCATCAGAAGTTCCAGCATGCTGAGGGAGACCACTTCACCCTAATAAACATCTATAATGCCTACAAATATGCTCAGGAAGGGCCATGTGAGTGTATTTTGTGCATCAAAGCATAATATAGCATCTATAACTAATAGACATAGTCAATGTCCTCCTGAAACCTTGGACGTCCAAATTCGCAGTTTTTCAGGACATGGAAAAACACTGTACATTTTAAATGATTAATATGTTGTCAAGTTGACAGGCACTTTTTTATACTTTTATTGGTTAGATTTTTGCCAAACCCTGTGACAAACATAAAAGGTGACTAATATTCAGGATTTATGATTAAAATCACAAAACATGGATATACAAGGTTTTGGAGGACAACAGCGATATAGAATATATGTATTTTTGCATCGCCAGACTTTATAGTTTTCATGCACTGCACTTAAACAAGACAATGTTTCCATCAGTCCCACTGAATACAATGAATTTAAAAGATTTTCGTAAACTGCCGAACCTTCTCTAATACAAATGTTTGTTCTGTCTTTTTAGACTCTAAAGTGGATTGCTGGTGTATGGAGCATTTCCTGAGCCTGAATGCTCTTCAGACAGCAGACGCGATACGGTCTGAGCTGACAGATATTCTGAAACGTATAGAGCTGCCAGTGTCCTTACCAGCTTTTGGCTCTAAAAGCAACATTGTTAACATCAAACGTGCTCTATTGGCTGGATTCTTCATGCAGGTATGGATATAGAAATGATCACATAATATTATAACAATACATACTTCCAATGCATATTCATATGAAAGCTCCCTCAGAGTCTTATAATGAAATGTAACATGCACTGAAATAACACTTTGTGTGAAAATGGTACACTCGTGATTTTAACAGTACAGTGTATGATCAAACCAGATTAGTAAATGGCAGATTAGCAAAGTGTCATTTACATTTCTAAGTGTTCAGTGCTCCAAAATCACTAAAGCATTGAGTGCTTTTCCAATGTTTACCCCGTTGTTTAATCTCTGTGTGGGATTTTCCAGGTGGCCAGGGATGTCGATGGGTCAGGGAATTACTTCATGCTTACCCATAAGCATGTGGCTCAGATCCACCCACTGTCTGGCTATGGAACTGAGAAGGATCTTCCGGAATGGGTTGTGTACCATGAGCATACACTGTCAGAAAACAACTGTATTAGAACTGTCTCCCACATATCAGAGCATGAGTAAGTTAAGACTTTGTATGACTTAATGATCCGTGTAAATATACAAGATAAAAGACATGGCAAAAGATCTTGTTCATTTTGAAGCTGTTCTTGAATGTATTCTTATCTTGTGGGATCTGTTTTCCGTGTCAGGTTTATTCAGTTGGCCCCACAGTACTTCTTCTACAACCTGCCACCTAGTGAGAGTAAAGACCTACTGCAGCACATTATGGATCATGGCTCAGCTGCCCCATCTGAAGGCAAAAGAAAACTCCAAACCTCGAGACATCCTGCCACCGAGGAGCAGCCCAATGAGCGTTGTACCATACAGTGACTGTGGACAATGTTTGGCTTTGTCAGTGTGTTAACATGACAACAAAAAGGATGTTTACAGTGCTGGTGTGTTACACAGTAACCACAAAATGTATGGGGCAAAACAAGGTATCTTAATTAGATTAACTGTGTTTGATTTATAAATCATTAAGAGGTAAAAGCAGGGATAAAGATTTACAGGGATTTTGCTTAAATTCACAGTGCGTAGGACAACGCTGTTTTGGATAAGGTGGTTTCATCAATGGGCTCATATAGCCCCCTGTCACAGGACAGGAACACCCCATCCACTAACATAGAAGTTACTTCAGTTGTTTCTATTTACGGACCTACGGTGCACTATATAAATCATTATATGAACTCTACTCAATCAATAACTTTAATAACCTACTGCTGTGCAGTAGTTAATAAATAAACAGTTATTGACTTTGTGGTGTCTAAACTGTCATTGACAAACTATTGCTGTTAGCCTTTAAACAAAATGTTTAAAAAATAGCGTGTGGTTTAGCCATGCACATCAGAATAGTAGATACATAATGGTAACAATAAACAGTACTTAGCTTTTTATATGAGTTTTAGTTTTTTAAATGATGTATTTATTTGTACGTTTTTTTTTTCAAACTTACATCATTATATGATATGATAAAATGTTTCACGATCATATGTTAAATAACAGTAATTGGTTTGAATTTAAATATCTTAATATTATAAATGTGTTTTTTGTATTTGTATAAGTTATATCATTTCTAATGCAAACCTTTTGGTCTCAGTGTGTCATTAAAAATGTTTTATTGTCATTTAATAAAACAATCGTTCTTTTAAACAGTTTGCGTATTTCTGTAAAGTTTCTTTCGCCTGAATTCATGACAAAGTGGAAACAGGGAGAGAGGATGGATGTTGTGAGAAACACTTATGCTGTTCTTGTATCATCATCACAGCTGTTCCCACTCGCATTGCACAAAGACGCAACGCTTGATGTTTGTCGCGGTCCTTCGCGCGCTGATTGGTCGACTTTGTGTCGACGTCACCATTCTAGCTAGAGAACTGAAAGTCGCATTGCGTTACATTACGCCTGTAACCTCTTCACCTAAAATGCGTTTTGGGTTTTTGTTGTCTTTTACTTTAGCCTGAAAACTTGAGAGTTAAAGTGTTGTGTTAACTTACTCATGGGTTAAACTATTTCATGGCGCTCTTGTTAACAGTGCCAAGCTAACAGAGATGGGTGTAGCAAGAAGCAGGATGAAAAAAGTTGCACCTGCTTCGGTTTGTAGCGGCGGCAGTGACACAGATGGACACTTGTTAGGTCCCTCAAACACGAGTTTAGTTCGGATCGTGTCGATAAGAAAAAGAGATCGGACGGACTGTAACAGTGAGAGGCAAGAGTCAGATGTTTCTGCCGAAGGTGACACTCTTGCGGAGGTGCACAGAATCCTCGCCGAGTGTGAAAACATCGACAGCAGCGGGACTTCTCATAAGATGCCAACGTTCGGATCCAAGTCATCTGAGCTTTGCTTTGCCAAACGACATGATGCCGGTAACGACATTTACAGAGAGAGCAAACGTGAATTCCATCATGGTGCTTGTGTGAAGAATGATGAAGTTAACTCAATGAACAAACCGACTTCAAATATTCAGGAACAAGTAAGCCCGCTCTTTTTTTCAATTTCATCTCGCAAATACCCCCTATTTATTTAAAAAGCAATGGATCATAGATTTTAATTTTTGACAGAATAGTCCTCCAAAGGACCTGTTGTGTAGCACCCACACAGAGAGCACAGCAACAGCTTTGTGAGTAGTGTGTTTCATGAATTATTTATCCAAGCTTGGTTAGACTTTTGCTCTGAAAGAAGATAGGTTGTGTCCAGCAGCACCATGCTTGGTTGAGAGTGGTATATTATGCAGTGGGGTTTTTACGTTGATATTTGTCTTTATTAAGTCCAGCTTCAATTGTGGTTTATTTCATTGTTTTAGATGTCATGGAACTGGTGGAATTTCTTCTCTGCCGTTGCCAATCACTTATGACCCCTCGGAAGAAGACCTTATGGACACAATTGAGAGGGAATTTGGATAAAGAATATATTGCACTTCTCAGAGAGCTGAAAACTGATCCCTATAAATAAACTGAGGTCTGGTCTTTGCATTCAGGAAGGCCATATAGAAGCCCATGCATTTTTACAAAGTAAGTGGACGAAAAAATTGAGATTATCTATGCTTTACGATCCTTTATTTTGTATTCTGCATCAAGCCATTTGTGTGAAAGAAAAAAATGTGTCTGCCTGGAATGTATATGGGGTTTCATTTCCTGACCACATTTCCAGAATCCTCCACCCTTCTGAGAAAGGAATGTACATTAGGGTTTGAGTGGTTCCATGGAGTCAGTCTGGAACTTCTACCAGAATAAATAATGCTCATAATTAGCCTAAATTTGTGTCTTTTGAAGTATAAACCATGATTTAATCACAAAAAGTCTTTGAAAAAAGGTTTGTTGTTCTGCAGATTATTCATTATTAGTTTATTTTTTCACATGTTCTAGCATCACAGCAGAAGATTTATCTATTATCTAGAAATTTTACACATTCAGGCAAGCCTGACAAAACAATCCTTATTAGTAAAATACACCCTCTAACTATCTTAATGTTTGTAAGCTTGATAGAATCTCACTCAAGCTCAAGATCCTGAAACGTTTCAACGATATACAGTATAAAGCTTTGGAGGGATTTGAGAGGCCACTCTAAATTAGCATTCAATACGCATTTCTACAGACTAAGACCATGCCAAGCTGCAATAAAATCTGTGATTAAAAAGCTGATTTATTTGATCAAATATATATCTAACTCTTCTTAAATACATGTAAAATACTTTTGTTTATAAATGAATATAAACCTGTGTATTAAAGGCCTGAAAACATAATTGTTTAACAATTTGTCCAGTTTTCAATTTCTGAAAATAAATGCAAAACACAGTAGTTCACAGAATTAAAAAACATTTGACTTAAACACTACATTAAAACTAACTATATTTTATAAATGTTGTTACTTCTTTTAGTAGGCCTACACATAGGCCTACATTTCGTTGTGCTCACTTGAACAACAAAGACGATGATAAATGAAATGAAGAAAGTGCAGATTGACATTGGAAACAAGCAGTCAAACATGTTTTATTAAGAAGAGCACAACTAAGGGCTGGAATTCACTTGGAATTCAAGACTTTTATAATCCGAACTGATTTTTTTAAACTAGACATCATACACGTGCAGACTTCTTGAAAGTTTCATATAGAAACACACTAACTGATAAAATCCGCAGACTGGCACAGACTTTCTGCAACAAGTCCAGACTGAAAATCTGGTAAAAATCTGAAAAAACAATATATTTGCCACACGGCGTCGCTGTTTCCGCGCATTGGAAAGTCTGGGAACTTCGTTTTGGGGAAAGTCGGTCAGTAAGGCAAGGAGGCGGGGAACCATTCTAAAAGCTGATTGGTCGCGCCTCCCGGGAATATAGTTGGTCTTGTGATTTGATTGGTCCTAATTTGAGCGACATGGTGGAGTGTTTAGCAACACTGCAAATTCTCGAAATTAAAACTGCCGTTTATCTGAACAAAACTCCGACCTGATTCTCGTGGGGATATTATATTACTGGAAAAACACGCAAGGTATATTCCCAGGCTATGGTAAGTTAGAGTGAACGAAAACAACATCATTTATTTTGGTAATTTCACAATGACTTCCAAATCGACAGCTGGTGTTTGTTTTTTTCCACATCTGCACTAAAAATGTGTTTGGCAGGAAACCTGTTATGATGAGAACATTTTCCTCTCTATTTATGACTTCACTTTTTGAACTTTTAGACCTTAAACATGCACACAACCTGCTCGGGATGTCTTGCTGTAGTTTGAAAATCAATTGAATCATAAAATATCTATAAAAACATGTCAGCTGACAATCCAGAAATCAAAATGCAAACAGCATTTATTTTGCAGTCTGGTGTCCTTTTAACAAGCTAATGATCTATTCATTAGATGGTGAAAATCTGTACTGTCCTGAGCACTAGTGTCAGTAAATGAAATGACTTAAGTAAAATTGCTGCTGGGACATGTATTAGTGATGATGCATTACACAAAAGATCCAGAATAATCTAACAAAACAAACAGGAAGTTGATGCATCATGGGTGCGTCAGCATGACGAGAGTTTAAAGGTAGTTACTTGAAACAACAATGGGAGGCAGAAGCGAAACATGGGGCTAAACTGATACTGTGCTTTACTCATACAAGCACTTTAATAAGCTCTATAGCATTTATTAAAACCACAAAGAACACATTCTTCATTGTTTATTAAAAAAAGAGTATTAAATAAAAGAGTATTATGATGATCACAGTGTATATAATTATTCACATATACATTTTTTACATACCCATTTTCATTTATCTTTATGCAGTTTACCATATAACATTTCCCCTAGATATGTACATATAAATGTAAAAAAAGGAAGAAAATTAATTTCTTTTAAGACAAACACAGTACAAAGGCTTTGGCAAAAGAGTGCATTAATCTTTTTCACAATAAGTAAACAAAATGCTCTGTTGTAGAGTGCGAAATATAAGCAGCGAAGTAAAGAGAAGTCCAGTGCATATTTATGTCTTTGCCCATGAGAGAATCAGAATTCATGCCCGCATATTGCATTTTTCCTGCATATTATCAGTAACAGTTCAGTCTTATTTAGTTTGAGGCCGGAAGCAACATGCCGACTGCAAGTGCTGTGCCATGGGGCAAGGCTTTCGCTGTGGTGATCTTGTTAATATTCCGAACCTCCGCTTGCCAGGAAGGGATCTTTTTGGTGGTCATGTGCCGGCGTGCGTGCTTGGTGAGGTGATCGCTGCGCATAAACCGTCGGTCACACACCGGACAGACAAACTTCTTTTCGCCAGTGTGCGTCCGCCGGTGCCGGGAGAGCTCATCAGAGCGAGCAAATTTCTTGTCGCAACCTTCCCAGTTACAGCTGAAAGGTTTCTCCCCTGGAAGAGAAATGCAATGAATTATAATGTAGACTAAACCCTCGCATCTGAAGTGTTATACATTACATGCTATATACCTGTGTGTGTTCTCAGATGTGCCTTTAGGTGGGAACTCTTGAAATATGTCTTCCGACACCCTGGGAAATTGCAGACATAGTTGCGTCTGCGCGAAAAGTCGCCCTGCATGACAGTGCTCTGACTTGAGGGCACGTAGACAGGTGCTGGTGCCAGAGGCAGTAGTTTTGTGTTGCCCAGGGTCATAACAGTCTGTGGACATTGTGGAGTTGAAGACACTGGCGTTTGAGGCATCACAAACATCACTGTCCCCTGAGGCACTGAAGAACCCATCAAGAGAGGCTGTGGTAAGATAGACTTCACCCCAGGGCTGTGCTTCTGAGCTGGGCCCTGAATAAACGTGGCTGAGATGACCCCTGGTTGTGCCATTGGGAACATCTGACATATGATTGGTGGACTAGGTGTCGGGGGTGGTGACTGAGGAGATAATATAATGGGGATCTTATCATCTTTAAAGGGGGTCGACCTGTTTTTATGGCAGATTGTTTCCGTTCTGTTGTCTGTCTGGGGTTGGTGGGGTATAGCGCTTGGTGAAGGAACCTCAGGCAGCTGTTTATCAGTCTTTGATGGGTACACCGCTTGTGGAATGTTTTGATAGAGTGAGCTGTCTGCCGTGTGCCGTATTACGCTGGTGGCCATGGCTCTGCAAAATGGGGGTGTGGTCTTCTCTGTGGGCTGTCCTGAAGAGGCCATATGATTGATGGAAGTCGTGGTGGGACAAGCAGATCTGCCACTGGGGAGGTTGGGACACGGTTGGGCAAGTGGGGAAGGGGACCCGGGCACCACTGTAGTGTTGGATGTCTCCGTAAAACTGGGGCTGTGAGGTGGTGTCATGCACTGCAAAAAAATAGACATTGATAAATCGGCAAGTAAAATTAAGATATTCGATAAAATAAACAAACCGGTTCTATTCACGGTGGTATTATTACATCTGTTTAACTCTCAGTATAATTACAGCACCGGTGATCTGTGTAACCACAGGAAAGAAGCCTGTGCTGAAGTTCATTTCGGAGAAGCAGCTTATCTCAAGACTGCCACCTTTCCACAGTGTCATAAACCCCCCCCCCCAGTTTTTCAGCAAACAGATCAGATTCTGATAAGAGCTTTGTACTACGACATGCGGCACCAGAGAACCTCGAGGTTCTCCTAGTTTGAATGTTGACATATTAACAGCTTTAAGTGTACATATTTTACTTCCTATATGGTCCAAATAAGAATACCGGCTTACCAGTGAGGAGAGTGAGACAAAGTCCTTTGGGGTCTCCAGAGGTTCGGGTTGCAAAACAGAATCGCAGGAGTCTGATGCTGGCGTGAGAGGGCGAGGTTTGAAGGCGTTGGGTTTTGGAGAGATCTGCCTCCAGAAGCTCATGCAGACCAAAGCTTCAGCAGCTTCCAGGTCATTATATTCTGGCACACTGCATGAAGAGTGCTCGCTGGTGTGTCTTCTCCCATCCAGGGATTCTTTGCAGACCTCCATCCGAGCTCCCTAAGAACAGCAAGGAAATGACAAAACTAATGTAACAGTCCAAAAAAAGTTGCTTGGTAGATCTGAATAAGTCTTTATCTTTGTCTTTATCTATTCATGGATCCAGAAGCAGTATGAGAGTTTAACAGAGGAGCCCTTTATAATGTAACCCATCTGTAGGGACCCTCTATCATCAGACCGTCACCTCCCACTGCCAAATAAAGCCAAAACAATGACGTGTTCTCAAGACCACGTGAATAAGCGATGAGCGAAACTCAGAACCGCTGATATGCACGGGAACAGCTCAACGGTGCCCAAGGGCATAAAACTTTGATTGAAAGCCCCTCCCATCCAGAGTTTCCGAAGAATGACACTATTTCCAAGCAGCATGCATGTTTATTATGTAGGCTACACCTGATAAACCTATGTACAGTCTGCAAGACAGTGTGCGGTATGGTCTTGCTTTACTGGAAATGCTTTACAAATAATAAACAGTAAGAATTATCCAAAATCTTAATTTTGGTAAAAGCTGAACTGAAAAGTGGCACATCTCACACTCTTTATCAACGGCATGCACTCGAAATGGGATGCAAAACCTGATGATGTTAACAAAAAGAAACTATAGAAGCCTACTTCTGCTCAAGCAAGAATATCTGACCATTACTGTCACTGTCATGATGCACATTTTATTAGGAATAGTAATGAATCCTAAATGTTTATGAGTATTTCGAGTTTTTACATTATTAAAACAACATTGTATGTTTATTAAAAAGAGCTTAAATCAGACAACGAGGAATACCCGCGCATTACGCTTTTTGTTTACTATCAGAGAGGAATGCATGCATATGACGTACAGACAGATACGCACGGATTCAACTTTGTAAGAGTTATGATTCATTGTAACCGTTCATGCTGAGACAAATATAATTATGTAACAAAGTGTCACTCAACCCGGCAGGTTTCTTTCAGTTCAATTAGTTAAACGCAAAGAACAATTAGCGTCAATAAAATCACAAGAAACTTAAGTAAATGATTATTCGATCCTTACCCCAAATATGTCTTTCATGTCAGCGAACTGAAGTGTTGACATCTACACGAAATGTTTGAAAAAATAGGACCGATGTGAACAAAGCAGAACAAAGAAACGGAGCTGCTCCGCCTGCTCGGTGACGACTCACGCCGGAATTCAGTTCGCCTTCACCAGCAGCTGAGTTAAACAAGTCCGGGAAAAAAGAAAACAAAATTCACCGCAGTCTGGCGGGTGGCAACACCCCACCAATGAAAAACAAATGTGTGTGAGACCTTGACCAATTGCGTGAAGGACGACGCGTGATCGGTGCGTGATAGACGAGCTATTGGAGGAGATGGGGTGCGTGGCCGCCGGTGGGCGTGAGGAGGGAGTCATCGGTGTCGCTGTAAACCCGCTGAACTGAGAGCCGCGGAACTGGGCGAAAGGTCGCAGCCTTTACAAGCCGAGCAAAAGTGAAATGTGTTTGTTTGTCTGCTCAGCATAAACATGTAAAGAAATGATGTTGGGCGGCAACAATTTAAGGCATTTCCATATTACAACTTGTTTAAAAACAGTTTAAAACACGGTGTGCTTTTTGTGACACATTAAAATTGTAATTCATGCGCAAATATTAATATTGGTACAGCATTGACTTCTGAATTAGCTTTGTCGTTTTCTTGTCATTACTTTAAAAGATAAAAAATGTGCCAAAAAGAGTAGACAGTTATATACAAATGTCGCATAACTGACCAGTTAGTAGGCTAATCACAATAAAAAGTTGAGCCTTTCAATATTATATTACTTTCGTTACATTTTCCGTGTAAGAAAATCACATTTATAAAGGCATGTCATATTTTGAGGTTTTCTTAAGCCTAATTGTGTAAACCTGATATAGTTTCCAAGTTCAAGCTGCTACAGTAGGCTCGGGATAATTGTGAATGCCGTTATTATAAAATGCTCATACATCTCAAACAGGAACATGCTATTAACTGTTATACTACAGTGAGAGTTAACAAAAAACTCTTACCTTAACCCATGACCCGATTTAACCCCATTTAATTAAGACATTTGAAAAAACAGTAATTCTTGCAGTTGTGAGGTGGATGAAATCATCTGTTTTTGGTAATGGTGCTGAAAAATACTTGTGTTGCCTGAATTCAAGTGTCTTAGTCACACCCTCTCTGAGAGGATGGGGTGACAGAAACTCATTCGTCTACCTTTAGAGACTATGGTACTCCAAATTGTGTGGATGTTAAATAAAATCATCCTGACACATGTCATGCAGTCTGCTCTCACTTTACAGGTTATAGATGATTTTTTTAAAAGTGTGTCTGTTCCTTTTCAGGGAAAATCATACTAGTTACTTGTAACACATTGACTGCACTGTCAGGCTGCCAGACATTTTATCTTAATTTATTTCAGGCTTAGAATAAGTTTATAGTTGCCGGATAATAATTTGAGGTTATGGAGGACATTCGTGTATAGGTCTTTTATAAGGAGGTGTAAGTAAACAACTCTCTGTTTATGATACTGTACCTTTGTTAAATGTATTTAAGCTTCAGATAATATAATAATAATAAAGTCAGAATATGAATCATCTTGCACAATATTTCAAAATGACCAAAATATCAATGAATGAGAATATGAAGCCATCAATATTATTTGCAAGTTTCAATATTTTAACTTAAAGCATTATCATAATGTATATTTAACTGTTTAGCAGTTATCACATTTCTAAAACGTAAATACTGTGTAACCTTAAAATCATCCATTAAATAAAAAAGTTAAGAGTAATTTACTATGTGATTGTGAAGTATTCACAGGGTGCTTAGAACATTTAAAACTGCGTTAAAAGGTCATTCTGTAAGGAAATTAATGCTTTTAAATTCTGCCTGTATTGACATCCATTATTATTATTAATCACCCATTTTGTTTGTCTCCAATAACAAGTATTGAAATTTGTGCGCTTGTCAACTTTAACAACACAGTGTTTTTCCATTTTCTAAAAACAGCAAATTTGGACATCCAAGCTTTTGGAAGGATCTAATTAATATTACTATTCCTAGCATGTTGAGAAGTTGGACCATGTTACTGAACTTGATAGTATGTCTTGAGTAAATTTAGCAAACGCCTCCAAGAGCCCTTGTGAAGACATTTTACTAAATTACATTGACTAATGCAATTATATTTGGATTTACCATTATCTCTACAAATCGTGATGAATCTAAATATGCTCATCATCTTCTGGGCTCTGGGAAGTGAGGGTCATGTAAGTGAACATTTAGGAAACCAGCAGGTGCACCACAAAAGCTCAGGCATTCTGTGTTGTGTAAGGCAGTGAAAAAGTGCAGCGCCAGCAGCAGTACTGCTATAGCCGTGTGTGGGAAGCATAGGAGTCATGATCGAGGCGAGAGGCATGTTGGTGATAGAAGTGGGGCAGACTAACAGAGGAAAGGAAGGAAACTAGAGGAAAGGTCATAATGCTATTCATGTCTCCCATCCAGAAGCTCCCAGCACACAAACTCCAGATCTCACATAACTAAAGAGTTTCTGCTTAGCTGAAGTCTAGGGACGGGCCAGAGGAAGGGTCAGATATTCCTGGACGTGTTAATGTACTACTGTGGCTGTCATGCTGGGTCTTTCCTGTTTATGGTGTTTTTGTATTAATCTGTCCTTATATGTTTCAGTGAGTGACTGAGAATACTTTACTATTGGTTTGTTATGTGCTTTGACCATTCTTAGATGTCATTAAAAGGTATTAGATGAATACTGTATATGTGTGTGTACTGTATATGAAGGGCTAAGTTATACGTTTTAGCAGTGCTGCTTGTAGGCAAATCAGATGCACGTAGACCTTCCAATGACAGGTTGATCAACAGAAACTCCCCATTTGCTTCACGTAAGTGGGTGTGTATCTGGGTGAAAGGGCAATGCCAGAGACTGAATGTCAGTTTTGTTTTACAACAGGTTTTGTTGTCTGGTATGTAATTTACTGAGTGGCACGTTTGTTCAAGTGGTCTGGTCTGACATGTATTGTCCGACATGTGACCTGTAGATGGTCACAATGTCAATATAGATTAGATTTTAAAATTCACATTAATGAGGGACGGATAATAAATAATATTTGGAATCATAATACGAATCACACAACGTAACTAAAGTTATGGCCTATACCCTCACCTGACAGGCACTGCTAGAAAAGCATCATGACAATCGGGTGATATTTGTGTGTTTTCAGTGGGCCAGTGATGAAAGAGTCAAATGATCTATTCTATTAGGATGATGCCTGGAGTCCCGATGAACCAGACAGACCCTGCAGGGGCTCATCTAAGTCTTATTCACAGCTCAACAGGCAAAAATCGGATGCATGTTTTATCAGTTTTGTCTCGGAAGTTTCCAAGCTTTCATTTTCTTATTACTATAACAGTGTAAGTTATAAGCAACACATTTTGGTAATGTATTATCATCATCACAGAGATGTTTTATAAATCCACCACCAACTACTGTACTGAATTCATTATTTTTTACATTTATTTATTTTAAATGCAACTTATCTGTTATTTTATATGTGTGTTTTTAAATGTTAAATATTTGTGTCATTTTGTTTTTGAGATCCAGCCTTGTAACTGCAATAAAAACTGCCCTGTCATTGTGCCCTGACGTTCCGGAAATAGTTTTACAATTTATATCCTCATAAAAAGCCAAATGCCAAAACATTAGCTGACTGCAATACTCATCTAATGTAAAAAAAAAACATGCATATTCTTTTCAAAAACCTTTGTTTGTTCATTATGTCCAGGTCAAAAGGAGGAACATTGTTTAAAAGTCATGTTACTTTTTTTTGTTTACAAATTAAGCTAACATTTCAAACTCCTTAACAAGGGAAAAATACTCATATTCAGACTAATTTGGTACATTTTAATAACCAAAATTAGATTTTTTTTAAATCGTCTGGAAGATTGCCAATGAAGCTCTGGAATAAAGGGACAGTTCAGCCCAAAATGAAAATTGTGTTAACATCTACTCACCCTCTTGTCGTTTTGAACCTGAATGACTTTATTTCTTCTGCAGAACATTGAAGAAGATAAGTTTGCTGTAAGATTTGTGTGCTAGATGTCGGGTGTCTGTTTCTCAGCCAAATATAGTCAGACCTTGTTAAGAAGGGATTCCTGGGAATGTAGAGAAGGCCAATGGCCAAACAGGTCTGGAAAGGACCATCTCATCAGCAAGGCCTTTATATGTGACAGATATAACCCAAACTCTGGAACGAGCTATAAATATCATGACTTTAAAGACCCTTTTATGACTTTCTTATGAGTTATCAAGAAGATATCGTTTGTCAAGTAGCGCACCTTGATTCCTGTGTATGTTTACAAATATAATCCATTTAATGAGTTCTCTCAAACACAAAGGCATTTGTTTAGGCAGGCTGGTCTAGAGTTTCAGAGCTAAATGTCTGTAGCCTACCAATCCGTTGACAGTAAAACCAAGTGGTCAAGAGATGGGTGTGTCTGTGCTGTGTGTAAAAGTATTGCCGTAATCCAATAAGACTCAGCTGACTAAGAGAGACATGTTGCACTGCACAGTTCATGAGACCAAAATACTCACTGCTTCCCAAGGGTTGTATGGATCTATATTGTTTCTCTGAATGTAGCTTTTTTCAGAGGCCATTCGCTTTGTAGTTTTTTAACACCAGGTAGTTGTTGTGTTAAGACACAAAATGTATGATTTTATTTTTTTCAAAAAAGGATAAAGTAATCTTTGACGAGAACGCGTTGCGGAATGAAAAACCCAGTTATTAAGGGAAAGAAGCAGAATATCTCTAGTGATCTTCTGTCACCATATGTTTTTACAGGTTGTACAGCATTTTATCCACTTACATACAAACAACTCCCTTGAATGGGAATGGATTAGGACAGGAATGTGAGCAAACAACAGAATGGGGGTTTTTGTGTGCGTGCAGAAATACACAGGTAGAAAACAAAGTCATTGCGTCTCTTAAAGCTGCAGTCGCATACAATGTCAACTATTGCGATGACAAAAAAGATGTAAAACACCATCTTTATAAATGCAACATGGTCTAAAAAATTGCTTTTATATTATTCGGATAACAAGTACTTCCTAAATTACATGGGGCATCGTTCTCAGGATTTCTAAGAAAGTTGCTTTAACTAGATTAAGACAATATTAAAAGGTTGAAGAAGAACAGAATGCAAAGTGAGACAGAATATGAATAAGTGAGGGAGAAAACAGAAAGCAGATGGTCGATTCCAATGTGATGACGCTGAGATTGGCTGGCCGGTTAAAATCTAACCAGATCTGTAGTGGTCTGATATACTTACAAATACACATAAAAAGGCCTGTGATGAACTCATTCATGTGTTTTCACACCCTCACCTCACAAACAAAAATATCATTGTGGATGCAGTAGTACAGTTCTTTGTAAGTGTTGAAGTGTGTACTAAAGACTTAAGGGACAGTTCACGCCCCCCAAATTGCTGTCAACATTTCCTCACTCTTGGGTTGTTACAAATCTGTATAGAATTCTTTGTTCTGATGAACACAGAGAACGATATATGGAGGAATGCTTGTAATCAAACAGTTCTTGGCCATCATTGACTACCATAGGAAAAATTATAATGAAAGTCAAAAGTGACCCAGAACTGTTTGCTTTCCTACATTTTTCAAGACGTAACTTGAAACTTTGAGCATGTTAATTATTGTTTCGGTACATATACAATTAATTTTTTTAATTCAAATAAACAAATAAATATGTATAGAAACACAGAGAGAGAGATATTAAAATTTTTATAGCACTTTGCAATTTTGACTTTGCTTTGTCTCCTCGCTGAGACAGACCTCAAAGATGGAAACTGAGGCAAAGGGGGTATTTGAGGTCACAGCAGATTTGAGACTCTCTCTGTTTAGACGCCCACTTCCTGTCCACCAGACAGATGGGCTATTGGAGGACAGCCTTTCTCCATGACAACCACTACGGCTTCACCTGAAAACCACAAGACACATAGACAAAGCCTACTATACACAAAGTTGCTTTTATTTGACCTTACAGAAAACGTGTATTTGGTACATAAAAAATATGTCTGACTAACAGTTAAAGGTAAATAACATCTTTGCATATGATGACATGCCGTAGAAAAACAAATCAGACGGTAACAACTAAAAAGATTCCCTTTGCATAAATAGATCATTTAGAATGATTTAATTTAAAAACATTAATCAATATATCTTGTTTTAGAAAACATTTTTTCTATAAAAAAGTCCCATCCCATGTATGATAATAAATATATACACAAGTTGTTTGGTAAAAAAAGAGTAATCGGTTGCATCTAGAAACTCAGAATCAAAAGCTGTACATGTCACTAACAACAACAGAAAAGGACGTTTATACTCCTAACTGAAATAGGAATTTAAGTTTAAGTGTGCACTGAGGTCTGCACTCCTCTTTTCTACTCAAAGTAACATCACGTTAAGGGGCAATATAATGATTACTGGGTAACAAACTAAACAAAATAATACTTTGGATTTCAGGACCTTGCATACTTTGCTTTGCTTAAATGTTTTGAACGAAACTTGAATACAAAGATATAAAGGGGATTTAAACATATAAGTTCATTTAGCCTTGAGCATCACGGTTCTTTCACACAAATGCAGAATAAAGATGTACGTTATTCTTTTAAACCATATGAAACAAGCCACCTGCTTTGCTGTTATAAAAACCTGTTTGATATATCAGTAACAATGTGCACATAAACTTATACATACTATAGTCACAATGCACGATGTGGAGTTGTTAAAGTGATAGTTTTACCCAAAGATGACAATTCTGTCATCGTTTACTCACCCTCCTGTCATTTCAAACCTGTATGAACACAAAAGAAACTATTCTGAAGAATGTTGGTAACAGAACAACAGCGGTACCCTTTGACTTGCATTGGTTTTGTGTCAATGTGCCCACTGCCTTGTTCGGTTATCAACATTCTTAGAAATATCTTCTTTTGTGTTCTACAGAAGAAAGAAAGTCATACAGGTTTGAAATGACGAGAAGGTGAGTAAATGTTTTACAATTTTGTGTGAACTATCACTTTAAGCAAGGTATATACTGTACTCACGAAATACTGCTCAGGGTAAATACAGTGAACCGATGAGCCCCCAAACCCATATTACTACAGCATTAATGCCTTAATAATTGCCCAATCATCCTTTTTTAGTGGTTAGGATCGCCAGTGCTGTAACATTCAAGAAAAAAATTACTTTAGGAAACTATACTCAATTATAATTGTGACTACTTTCAGAGTCACAGAACCACTGTTAAAAATTATACTTAGAGAAAAATAATTGGCTCAAACTCTTCAAGGTAGTCAGCAGAAACACATTAATTCACTCTCTATTTATGTACAAAGTACTTTAGGCTCATAGACAAAAAAGGTTCTTTGGACTAAAAGATGATGACTGTATGGATTTACTGTATGGTGCCCTAATAGAGTAGACGGAAAGCTCTCATGTATACCAGTCTTTTAAATCTCTGTCAGCGTCAGCTTGATCATTCCTCCCATTTCTTCCATTTGGATCTGGAAGGTGTCCTCGTTGGAGTAGTGCTTGATGATGTTGTCATCCATGTTTACCAAGATCCTGAGAAGAACCAGAGTTGGTTGGACATTACGGTTTAGTTTCTCCTGTGGTTGACTTTGGTTTAATTTCTGATCAAATGACACATGGGATAGGTGTTAATGTATATATAAGTCTTACCCCTTTTTGCATTTCTTGTAGACCTTTCCCATCTTGTCAAGAGGAACTTCATATTTCTCTGAAATCTGGTAGAGAGCAAAGTAAACATGATGTTTTTGATCAGAAAATTGTTGGTGATCACCTTTGTGCGTTTATCGCAATGGCTTGCAGTATTTTAAAGTACCGTCAAGCACCCTTGCATTTATTTTCTTGTTTCCTACTCATTGCTAGGTGTTTATTTGTCTTGTAAACTCATTTAGTCTTGTTTACATACACCCACGTGCCCTCTTGTTTTGTATCAGATCTCATCTATAGTTGTAATGTGAGCATGTTTTAGTGTCAATTTTTTTACAACTTCTTGGATTACTTGTGCTTGGCCTATTCGCTTGGTTCATACAAGCTTTATTTAGATCCTGCAAGATCTTTACATTACAGTATGTAGTTACTCTAAGTGCACTTATAAGTACACAATTCTGTGTGACCGTACCAGAACGGAATGGCCAAAGGAAACTGTAACTTAATGCAAACAGGTCATAATACAACCCAAAACAAATCAATCTTGAGGAACTCACATTGGTCCTCTCCTCAGAGTAAAATTTCAGGACATTTGGATGAGTCATGCAGTGTACCAATGGAACGGAACGTTTGTAGACCTAAGTAGGATTTTAAGCCAACTAGTATCAAAGTTCAACTTATTTTGATGTACGTGAGGTTTATGTAAGCGCAGAGCTCATTTGGCCAGCGTGACTTGTTGTGGTTTTCGCCTCCTGCTTTGTTTTGATTCAAACCCGTATTCATATTAAATCACTGTCCCTACTAAATCCCCTGCCTTAGATTGTAATTGCAGGGACTTTGGTGCACAGACCACATGTAAGTGTGTGTGTGTGTGTTTTGTCTGTTTTTGTTTCTTTTCTGGTTTTTGCCTAGGAGGTGCTGAGCTGCATTAGAATGTGGGTTTGGATGGGCTGCATGATTTTTATGTGGGAGTTCTCAAAGAAAGAGAGTTTGTGTATATTGTTTTCTGTTTGTAAGTGGTGCAGGCGATTCTTTATCAATTGAAATGATATTGTTTCTTTATGTGTGTGTGTGACCTTCACATACTTTCAGATATTTCTGAAAAAAATGAAAGTGGTCAAAGACATGTTACATGAGGGCATGTGAAACTGTAATGCTCAATATGAAGACTTTAACATGAGGGCATGTGAAACTGTAATGCTCAATATGAATGCTTTACAGTTAAAGTGATAGTTCACTAGTTTTCTGGAGCTTTCCCATGCACAACTTGTTGCTAGGGTGTTCCGAGGGTGTGGCTAATTGGTTTCTGGGGTGTTCTGGGTGGTTACTCTAAGAGATTGGTTACTAGCCCAAGTCAAAAGAACACACCCTCAAGAATGCAATTGGCTCTTTAAAAGTATAACATTTTACAATAAGAGATTTTTGTCCATTTTGTCATATTCCCTTATAAAAGCGAGCCTTTCCTCAACAAGGCATTACTTAAAGTGTCATCTTTGTCTATAGATCGGTTTGGGGTTATGTACAGATAATACCTAAAATACCATCAGTAGGCCTAATGCTTGTCTATGCAAGCACCACCAGTAATGTTCAAAGCAGATGTGGATGTATGTTGGGAAGAATTGAACTTACCGCCTCCACTAGGCCTTTTACTGTAGGAGTCTTTAACATGAGGGCATCAAACACTTCTTCCGTCTCCTTACGCACATACAGCAAAACTGCAAACACAGAAAGATATGTGGTCAGCTGTGATCGCTCATTCAACATACTGCACCCCCAATTTTAAAGAAACTTAGGTCAGACCCGCAAACCAAAATACAGCATTTTCCAGAATGTCAAGTTGAACTCATCTCCCTTCAAACTTATGTGTGGTGGACGTGCATTTAATCTCCCTTGTAACGCATGCTTTTTGTGACCTTGTCCCTCACATGCTGTTCCCTTCAGTTGGGTTTGCTGCCCACGTAAACACCAGCGCTGCCCCACACCCCCTAATCCACTTTCACCCAAAAACCTAGGACTGGGCACCATCCCAATCCGTTACTGGGAACAGTGAATTTATAGCACGGAGAAAGAGAGATTCTGCGATATGAAGAGCCTGATAAACAAAGAGTACACATCACATCCTATTGCAAACCTGATAGCAAGAGGTATGGCTTTATACATGTAAACGTCAAATCATAATGGCTGGTAGATTTTATTGATCTGCAAGTCGATGTTCTATATTTAATATAGTAATCTTTGGTTTTATATCCTTTGGGAAAGTATTGTAAGGACAGCCAGAGTTTGTGAATCATTCAAAACTCTACAATTATGAGAAAAATACAATAGTAATCTAGCCATTACTGATGAGAAATCTGATCATATAAAACCATACAAATAAGATAGGAATTCATATGAAATAGCCACCTTATCTTATCGCATTATCAAAGCCAGCATTTGTAATGAAATTGACTGCGCATGCATTTCTATGATTTTCACACAACTTTCATGGGCCCCAGAATATTTCCTTATGAAACTATACATCAAATACTCTGGTTAAAAAATACAACAAAAAATTGTCAAATACAGAGTAAAAATAGAGTGTTTGCTTGTTTTTGGATCTGTAAATGCTGTACCGTTTTAGCATATGTTTAACAGCACCCCCTACTGTATAACAGTGAAAACGTGAAAATCTGAAAAAAGGCATTAGGTCTTGTCCTAAATGTCCGAAAAACTTGTAAATTCCAGGAACCGTTGTGTCATAAATTATAGACAATCTCGTCAATGGCGGGGAAATAGTTAAAAACGAAAATCAGGGAGCCCAGCTTCCAGACTAATGTTAGACAAATACTAGCCATATGTCTAAGTATTTTCTTAGGATAGTTCTAATGGGTCTATTAGCAATATACTTGTTAAAAAGTCCAAGCTCCCATAAGGTCAGTAAACGATCTCAGTTCGAGTCACGTGTGAATGGATTAAACACAATTCAAAGAGATGTAAACAGAAATTTGTTCTGCTTGTCTATTATAAATAAGACCCAATGTGTTTTGAATTAGTGTGTTTTTGTGTGTGGTTATTAAAAAACAACCAAGTGCCATTTCACCATGACGGGACCGGTACTATATTGCCAACAAAACTGAAGTAAATAGACCCACACCTACACACGCTAGAATCGTGTCTTATCCAGGGCAGGGTAATATGATAAACAGTTCCAGTTTAAACACACCTCTTTTTGGCTCATCCATCCTCGCAAGCTTATTGGGAGGCGACCCGAACTCTTCCTCGGTGTAGGGTAATCTCTTCATCCCCGAGCTGAGAAACGTGAGGGAAAAGAGAGTGAGAAGAGCTCAGGAAACAGAGATTTATTAGATATTTGAAGTTCTAAGAAAACCTTTATCGCCATATTAAGTGAAGGCGTTAACAATACATCATTACCCATGACATAAACCATTTCCTAGAAACGTTATTCAGCGAGAAAAGCTTAAATCGTGTGCATCTTGATCCCTTTTACTTTTAAACAACACAAAGGAGAATAGACTGGACAAAAGACAAGAAGGTGTTCTTACCCCTCCTCTGATTCTTCGGTAGAGAAAGGCTGTAATGAGAAGATGTGACAACACATTACCAAAAATTCATAATGGCTACCTTCAGCAGAACTATTTATCAGTCTTTTTTTGCTTACTACAATATTTTCCATCTACTTCAATACACCATGCATGTGCATTGTCTTTTCACAGTAATTGCTTTGTAGAATGTATTGTGTGTTGGTGTAGCCTATGTATCACACGTCCTGTGTAATGCCAAACATTTCTGGTCTCTGCTTGTTAGAGCAAACCACCAAGACAAATTCCTAGTCAGCACAAATTACAAAAAAGCGGATTCTTATTTTGATTCTCATAAACAAGTACGAACCTGTGTAACCCAACTATGATGATTAATAATGTCTTTGTAATTTTCTGACCTTTTTTGCCTGAAGTGTACTGCATGAGCAGATAGATGCACCTAAAACCATTAAAGCATCTTGGTAGAGCACTGAACAGGCCTAATGTTTCCTGATACTGGAGCAGTATGTCAAAGTTCATATTTTGTGTTCTTTTTCTGTGATTTTAGCGAAGAGCAAACAGCCAGGTGGTTTATTTTTGGCAGTGGACACTTTGGGTTTCAATGCCACACGACTAATGATGATCAAAGGTTATGTTTAAGCACGGTGTCTAACATCTGCTCGGCTGCAGAACAGAGTCATGTGATTTTAGCCGTACGGGTGAGCAGGTTTTCGAACCAAAGGTGGAATGTTTAGTTAATAGAATGGTTCTACCTAGAAATTGTACTGATTTAAAATATCACCAAAGTCTTGGAATCTTTTGAAAGACCGCCAGTGACAGGTGTTGTAGCTCAGAAGGTGACAATGCTGAGGTCCTTGGTTCGGTTTTCAGAGGAGATGTCTGCAAATCACCGAATGCACTGTAAATACTGTATAATAATATACAGTATAACACTATGTATTATCACCTAGAATTGTAGTTTATGCAAATATAATATTAGGACACAAAAGGCATGTTTTGATTCATCCATCCACCATGTGTGGGCTTTAAAACAACATTACCCTGCCCAGTTCCCTGTGTGTCTCATCTGATAACAGCCAAACCCATGCCATAAATGCCAGATTTCCCAACAGTAAGAAGCCGCTTTATTCCTCCCAACTGGCAAATCATTCTGGTCACCTTGACCCAAAAACAATCTGCTGTTCTGTGAAATGTTTCACTAGTCTGTGCATGCTTGTGATAAAGAGCACTAAAATTACTGTCAATATACAGTTATGCCAAGTTCTCATTTGCCGATAGCAGTATTATGGAAGATTATATTGAATCTATATTGAACTAATAACATAAAGCTAACAACTTAGCTTATGCATTTGGTACGCACTTATTTCCAAAGACTATAAACACATTTTATCACTTCGCACATCTTGTGGGAATTTAATCCTTGATGTATATATCCCCAGGTCATCTGTTTAAGCTACAAAAATGAGAATTGACCATATATTACAAATCTTAAAACATGATAGATTTGTCAAAAAAAGCACGGACAAATCATCCAAATCCAAAGCTGTTTATAAAATATAACTGGATATTTACTAGATCTTCTACTTGATTGATATCTTGATTGATTGACTGATGGATGGGTCAATTCATTGATTTATCTGTCAATAACTTTCTCTTACAATCAGTTGTTGATATCCACAATATTTCTAAATTCTGCATTTCTAGGATAAGTCTGAAAATCACTACATCATAAATTCCTATCATCCATGTACTGTTTAATTACATGCCTGTTTGATAAGATCCTAAGTTCTTAGGTAGACTGATAAGATTTCAGGCACAAAAATGACAAAGGTTGCAGGATCATTCCCAGGAAGCAGCGATGAAGGTGCAGTGAGGTTACTGAGGTCTTGTTACATGTTCACTAAATGATAGGAGCAGTATATCTCCAGAGCAAAGATACAGTCTTATAGAATCATTCATAGCTAAGGTTTATCCGTTTTTCTTTACTTTTATCTTAAAAAAATGGAATAAATAACTTTTTTTATAGATATTGTTCCTGCTATGCTATTTACCATACAGCTACTCACATGACGTTGGAAGGTGGAGAAGTGGATGTCGGGTATAAAGAGCACAGGCTGTGTCTCAAAGTCAGTCAGTGTTTTAAAGATGGTGATGTCACTGCGCTTGTGCAGGAGCGGCACCTTTACATCCGCTCCGACTGTGGAGAAATAAAGCAAATAAAGTGAAAACCTATTCAAGCTTAACTGGAGCTCAATTCCTGCACTGAGAAGCACTACGGCATCAGTTAAGATCTGAAGCTGTGCTTACAGTTTCCTAAAGAAGGGTTGACGTCAGGACACTTGCCCTTCCTGCGGGATTGTTTCCTCTCCTCGTCGCGGATCTTGCGTTCAGCGCCCTTGTCGCAGAAGACCTTGATCTGGCAGTACGTGCGGTGGATGGGCTTGTTACTGCGGTTGTTGTAGCTGTAGGTGTCAATCTGGATGTTGAGCGGCAGGCCCTTCACTCCCTTCTGAGACGAGAAGTCTGTGCTGAGGCAGTTCACTGAGATGAAGATCTGTTGGGATATGATTCTTGTAATTTAGGTGTCACTTGAATCTGTTTTGCGTTACATGCATTTTGGGAATAACTTTTATAAACTGTATGTAAATGCAGAAAGTGAAATAGGCATTGAGAGAGGAGAAATGTAACATTCAGACCGTTTCCCTCTTTTGTATACGTAATAGAATTACATAGTTCAAAAACTGTTGCCTACTATGTATGGCAGTGCATCTCAACCATTTCAAGACCCCCAGCCCCATTGTCCCCCAGCACCACCCACTCACATTTTACACAGAAATATTCCAGAGAAATATGCAGACTATATTTCTTGTATGAAATAACTTAACACTATTATTAATACTTCACTACTACTTTTGAGTTCATTTTAATTATGGCTTTATTTTATTTCAAATAATTAGTCATCGTGAGGCCTCTTTGGAAGTTCGTTGAGGCCCCCTAGGGGTTGTGAAAGACCATAGCATGATTGGGCAACATTTGAGAATTGAATTTTAATAAATTAATACATTTTCAGTTGGTCACAGGATGATAAAACCAATTTGAATTCATACAGGGAACATATTATTAATAATATTTTATATAAGATAACATATGTCATTCCATTTGAATTATGTTTAGGGCTATCCATTCCTATTCTGCATCCTATTTGCTACCTCATTGGAAATCTAGGAATGGAGTTGAAATGCACTATATGATGAATACAGGTATTGTTTGAGAGAAAAGCAATACTATTTGTGTTCTTTGTCGTGTGTTTTAAGATTCCACTCTATCGCCGTAACAAAACTGACATAACTTATTTAATATACTAATTTACAAGTATTTAATCAAATGATAATGATACTACAGCAACCTACATCATATATTAAATTGTAAACAAAGTACCTAAGATAAAATGAGAATTACAAACAAACCTGTGTTCAACAAATATTTGAAGAGTTTGGTTCCAAAATGAGATGACCACATTTTATCCAATTAATATTAATGAAACTGCAGTTGGTTTGTTTTGATGTCAGCCATAATAACTAAAACAATACAGCTCATACAATAAAACACAATAAAAACATGTTAACATAATAAAAAACATGATTTCAGATTTTTCTTGGAACCAAACTCATCATTTGCTCAAGAGTAAGCTTAATGTTTGTAATTTCTTAAAATGTCCGCTAGGGGAAGCAACAACCTTGACAACCTCAACTACCGTACCCTTGCAAACATTCAACGGTCTTGCCCTTTCTATTCTGTTATCCTCTTTCTATCTTTCTTTCACGTGCTTACACAATCGTAACCACACCTACACGTCCACACTGCAAACAGACAGCAGACAGAATACACTGTGCAAACGGATGAGTATCCAGCACCAGGCCTATCTTATGATCTGCATCCTGTTTTTAGCATAACACTCATGCTCACAATAAATTCATTTTTGGAGTTTTATTTATTTTTTATTTCGAATCCTTTACGTTAATGGCAGTAACTTAATCATTCTAGTCAGAGTGATATGCATCAATTTATGTGGATCAATTTTGTCTACTCACACATAATATTAGCTAAAAGTTCTGAATCATCTGCATCACTTCTTTGATAACCAATCTGGTTTAAAACAAAATGAAACACATGTAATTCAATTTTTTTCACCAAAGACCTTTAGACTATATTATTATAATTTATTTAAAATATTGTTTAAACAGTGTTATTAATAAAAACGAAAGGCTCCCCAAAAATTTGTCAGAGGCAAGGGATTTTCGTCAAAATCTGTTTGTCACTTAGTGATGGGTTTAACCTGACCATTCCTGACACACCTGTCAAACAGGATTCCATCATGTGTCAGACCTCACTGCTCCCCCAGCAGCGTTTCCTCATTCTTACCGCCAATGTTGGGCGCGTCACCCAAACGTCTCCCCATAAAAGCATCAATTTAGTACACAATAGGGCTGACAGGCCCTAATGATCCAAGAGCAAATCCTCAGCTACGGTCACCCCTCTAATTTAATGACACATCTCCATCAATCATCTGCTCAATGACTGCTCTGAACTCAAAGTTTACCAAAAAGTGACAATTCCGTCATCATTTACTCCCCCTCTAGTCATTTCATACCTGTATGACTTCGTTTCTTCTGCAGAACACAAAAGAAGACATTTTGAAGAGTGTTGGTAACCAACAGCATTGACCCCATTTGAGACATTTCTTAAAGTATATTTTTGTTGTGTTTACAGAAGAAAGAGTGAGGTTTTAAATGAAATGAGGGTTAATAAATGTTGATTATTTTTATTTTGTAGGGAACATCCCTTTGTAGTGAAAAATTGTTGAAAAATAATCCTGGAAAACACCCTTCTTTAGAATTCTTTCGACTTCCTTGACTATTTGAATGACACCTTATATTCCTTAAATGATTGTGTTACCTAAATAAAACCTTTGTTTAAATAATTAAAGAGTTAGGTTTTGTGTCTATTTTGAGAATAAATCTCAACTTAAACCATACTAAGGGACATGTCTATTTCAAGATTCTTTATCTATACATACTATTAAAGTACATGTCTAAAATGACCAGACATTTTTTAAGAGTTTTTTTGTGACCATTTGTATCTCTTGATGTCATCCAATAACTTTCTTAACAGGTAATCCACGTTGCTTTAACCCACATGAATAACTTTAATGCGATGTTAAGAGGCCAATGAAATATAAATTGAAAAGCCACCATTAATCTTAGCTCCCAAAATTACCTTTGCCTCCTCGTTGATGTCCCATGTAAATGAAATGGCGTTATATGAAATCTCCTCGATATTGCTGATGGTGTTGAAACTTTCTTTATAATCAGCTGAAAGGCAAAAAAGCATGATGCTGTGTTAATTTTGTAATAGGAGAGGTAATGATAAGCAATGGGAAGGGAATAATGCCTTTGGCTGTTTAATAATCCCATGATACAACCAGCAGACAAGTAAAACTGACTGTATAGACCACAAATGATGGGCTTTTAAAATAAAAGCATATGAAAGCTAAATGTTTTACATGGGCAGCAAAATTTTGAGTTTGTGTTCTTCAAGATTTTAAAGTTATTTTGATGTAGATTTTGATATGAAAATCTTTTTTATGTTTAATGTTTTCATAATTGTATTTGAATTGAATTGTATTCAGCTTACATGTGGTCATGTGGTCAAGTAATATACTTCTTTGTAACATTGTAAAGGTGCTATACAAAAAATGAAGACTGAATAAAAAAACTGATCTTCTTCCATTTAGAGATCCACCTTTTTGAAAGCAAGATAATGCTGTGTACCCTTTTATGATTTACAAAACTCATCATTTGATGTGTTGAATGTGGACCTCACAATTGACATTTGGCTCTCCCATCTTTCAGTCAGGTCTGTTCTATTGTCCCGTCCCCACCTGCATCCCCCACTGCGTCCACTTCAGATGTCTTTATATACAGTATGTCTGCTATATGTACTCTTTACTCCACCCCTTACTACACTGGACCCAGAAAGGAAAAGACAATGACTAAGATCAAAGCCCAAACAATTCAGGATGCTTGGTGTTACTTACCAATATCAATACATCTCTGTTTGGCAGTGTGTTGTCTGGAGTGCCAATATTTCCAGTGCTTGAGCTGGTCATCTCTGCTTTTCTCTTCTCCAAACACTACCATCACAACACTCTGTAATATTGTAATAGAAAGGGTTTTAGTCACTTAAAAATGAATAAATGTAGTAAATATTCAGACAAACCCCATAAAGACATCTTGCTTTTTCCCAGGAATGTCAGCTGCGTTAATGCTATGCAAATTGTAAAAAGCTATAAAAACTAAATTGACTTGACTTGACTTAAAGGGACAGTTCACTAAAAAATGAACATTCTGTCATCATTTTCTCACCCTCGAATTGTTCGAAATCTGCTTAAATGTCTTTGTTCTGATAATCACAGAGAAAGATATTTGGTAGAATGCTCTTAACCAAATGGTTCTTGGCCACCATTGACTACCACAGTAGGAATAATTACAATGGTAGTCAAAAGTGCCCCAGAACTGTTTGCTTTCCTTAAAAATATATCTTCTTTTGTGTTCCACAGAACAAAGAAATGTATAAAGCTAATTTTCCTACCATGGTAATGGCTGGATGAGAATCAAGTGTTCCAGTGACCGTGTAATATGCAAAAACAACACCCAAAAACAAATAGACTCATCTTACCCTGACTTTACAGATGGGGCCATGCAGCAGTTTTCCATTGTTAGTTTCCCTGAGGGTAATGGGATAGAACTGGCCCTTGTTGAGGTACGTCATTGTGCCATCGCCAGACTTCTGTCTGAGGGACTTGGAGGCTTCTAGCGTGTATTCAAAATTGTTCCTAAAAAAGATTCCTTCTTAATACATACTATTTTATCCCAACAGTCCTTAAAACCAAATACACACGCATTAGCATTTCCCTGTTTGCAGTTACAAGGAAGTGGCAGCTTGTCATATTTGTTATAGGTTGACTTTCATTTACCCATAGGCCATGAGCACCTGTCATAATGCTCTTGAGACCATCAAGTATGTAAACTGTTTGTACATTGTCACAATCAGCTGATGTAATTGCAAACTCCCAAGTGATCCTTCAAAGAAATAGCCTCGTTCTCTAGTATACGGCAGCAAGGGCCTGCTTACCCAGACACTGTGTCAAAAGCTCCATAGTCCTCCGGCGTGATGGAAGGCATGCGTAACTGGAGATCTCCTGGGAACGAGAACACCTGTAGAGGACAAAAGAGGGGCAAGAGGGCCTGGCTTTAGCGCAAACAACCGCCGCACCGCCGCGCTTTCAGTTGGCTAGAGAAAGCCGATTGCTAAGCCAAAGAAAAAAAGAAAATGCTCTCCCAGCTCCCTGTGTGTGCAAGCTATCATTTCTAAGGAAATCCTCCCTATAGGTTAAAAAAAACAGAGAGGAGGTTGAGAGAGAGGGAAAGAGAGTAAAAGAGAGAGAAAAAAACGGCCCTGGCTATTGTGTGAGAGGACAATACAGCACTTTATTGTGTAAGAGAGACAATGGCATAATGACATGCTAGCTACTATTTTGCCGTGTTCAAATAAAAATAGGGAGGGGGCTTCAATGCAACCGTGTCTTTAAATTAGGTATTGTCTGAGGGTGAGAGACAGGAGAGATGGAAAGTATGAGAACCGATGCGTGACTCACTTCTGAAGTGCCATCTTTGAAGGTTTCGGGGAAGGTCGAGTCTGGGGTACGCGGCTGTGTGTTGGGGCTGAATTGGTTGTGAGCAAGCTGCCGGTCGAACACCACCGTATGGCTTTCGGGTTCCGAGCAGTGAGGGTTGGGGACCGTGACGGAGAAGCTGTGCGACTGGTTCTCGGTCTTCACAGGGTAGTTCGGCACAGCTGCGATGGAGACCGTCACAGTAGTGTCGGGTGTGGGGAAAAGGGCTCTCTTGTCCTGGGCGAGATGGTTCCCTGGAAGCACAATGTTTAGGGGAACCCCTTTCAATAGCTGGATTCTGTTCTCGGGCGATGCCATTTCCGTTTCTTGGAGAGGAGCCATTAGATTCCTATTGTCAGATAAGACAAAAGTATGACGATATAACAAAAGTCGCAAGCATAATAAGATGACTTCATTGACCTTTGTTCTCAATGACCTACACTTAATCTCTATATATAAAAAAATCACGGCCAACTAGGGTCTCATCATGTCAGCATGGGAAAATGGCTTTCACTATGGCATCTTTGATGAGAGCTTCACCTTTTGTTGGGATCCACATCAGAGCCCAGGACGTCAGTCTTTGGCTGGGACATTGTTTTCTTTTCCCGTGGCACCTGGGGAAAGTAAACAAAACCTGTGTCAGTCTGACCACATCCAATAGCATCAGCTCTACCTCCAATTGGCCATTATATCTTTCTGTGAACATATTTGTTATGCTGGATGTCATTTTGCTGCTTGTATGCAGGTCAGCGATTCGAAAAGTAAAAGCATGTCAGATATTATCAAATTTGTTTATTATCAAATTTGTTTATTAAAGACTCTGTTTATGAAGTTCTGTTTATGACTTTACTTGTTTACAAAGCCTAGGGTGATATCTACAAACAATGGATCTCCAACAGAAAGGCCAAAACAAAAAGACAAACATAAATTTCCCAAAATAACTACATACATAGATTATTAAAATGTATATCATAGATATTTTTTACAGAAATGATTATTATTGTTGTTTTTTGTTATTACAGCACAATAAATTACCTTTATAAACAATTCATTTCACTTTATTGAGCCCATAGCCTCCCATTAAATAAGATGTAGCCTAAATCCATTCTAAACTTGAATGGTTGTAGTTTAAGATACATTATTTATCTGTGTAGTATTGTACTTTTTATCCATTGAAGATTGCAATTTTTAACAACAAGCTTTTTTTCGTATCGTTTACTCATCCTCATGTCATTCTAAACCTGTATGACTTTCTTTCCTCTGCAGAACACAAAAGAAGATATTTTTAAGAATGCAGACAACCAAACCCCCCTTGACTTACATTGTACGGATACAAAACCACTGAGACATTGCTCAGAATATCTTCTTTTGTTCTTATTTTGATCGACACGATGGTGAATATATGATGACAGAATTTCTAGTTTTTGCATGAACTATTCCTTAGTGTTCAAAAGTATTTCCATGCTTGATCATCTCCAGGTTCCATACCTTATAGTAGTCGTACAGCAAACCCAGAGCGGCTGCACTGTCCTCATCTCCGTTGATGCTCATCATGGCTTTGGTGGCCGCCGTGAGTGGGTTCTCCAGGAAGGACTTCCAGGCCTCATCTTCACTCGTGAAAGGCCTCCGCTGGCTGTAAGCCGGATCATTCTGTAGCACGAGCACCGCCCGCTTACTGCAAGAAACATTTTACAAAGATTCATCAGTGCCGGAACAACAACTGAGTAAAAAAAGGTGGACCAACAGGGTGAGTTGTAAAAACAAAGAGTCATAAGCATCAACAATCTAAAGATGTTTTGTCATTCTTGGCGGTGTCAGAGTTGACAGAAGAGCAGACAATTGTGAAAGGGTTTGATTTATCATCAGGATCTGTGACAAAACACTAGGCCAGGCAACAAATCTCTGCACAGACCGCAGCTTCCCGTCTGACAACGAGTCTCACTGGCTCTTCCAGTAAGACAACAGGTAAAGTGTCTCTGTTGTGTCATGTCTTGACGGAAGGAACTCTTTTCACAACTCGGTGACAAAGTTCATTAAGAAAACCGGTTTTGGTCTCTGCGCATAATTACCTTGTTGTCCTATCATCCAGACATAGCTGGCTCACAGAAACTAAAGTACTCTCTGAACCAATGTCTTTCACTTATTTAGGTGATGAGATACAGTAAAGACAATTTAAAGTGTTTTTACAACCTATAAATGGAGGAAATAGACAAGTCAGGTGGGAAAATGTATGTGTTGAAAAAAATAATCAAAAGACATATTTTGTTTCCCAACTTGTGTTGGTGGAGGAATACATAATATGACATCTGATAATGATGTCAAGTCACGTGTGATGTGTAAACTTAAAAAGTGCTTCTTCAATCTACTTGTTATACACTAGACTACATTACGACTATAGATTGTGTTTTTACTCATTTATCGCCACAGAACACTCTAATAGTCTTTAATCATAGAGTGAATGTATGAAGAGTTGCTATGACAAAACTTTGCGTCCAGCTCGTTTAACGCAAACGGATTACGAGTAATACGATAACAAATTGTGCCATTCTTTAACATTCTCCCTGTTTGATTTTAGCTTTGCAACCCGATAGATCCGTTATCCCGGGACAATAAAACCTGGTGGACACGCAATCCCGCATCTAAAACAATAGACGCGACCAAGCGCGTAATTACTAATGATGCGTTTGTGCGCACATCAGCCAAACTCCAAACAATAACTGAGAAGAGGTTTTATTTTTCTCTCCCGGAATCACAGACACAAGGTCTCATGCTTGAACTATGGTGACAGTCATCAACAAAGTTCGGTTGGGATGTTCTTGGAAAAGCTCTTGATGTGAGTTTACCAACAGAGGAATATTTTGGGTAAACAATGTGGTGCATGATGTTTTTGTCTAACGTGAACTGACACAGACAAAGGGAAAAACACTTTAGATAGCATTAGATTATGTTTAGATTTGCACGATTAAGTGTACAAAACGTTTAAACACTATTCCTGACAGGCAATGGACAACGCCTAAACAGGTGTATGTCTCAGTTTCCCCTCACAAAACATGTTGAACATATTTATAACACAATCTTATAGTACTAAACGATTCTAACAGTCATACCGTATTTTTGCATGCTGTATCTTTTAAAACTAAAGTCAATTGCAGGCACTATCTATCGTCAAATGTTACCTGTCAAAAAGGCACATATGTTGTTTCCTATCAGCTCCTTTTAAATAATAAATGTTTTGAAATAAAAATATAACACCTTTCGCATTTACATCCAGTTCCTTTTAAATGTTCTGCTCCGAAACAAGACGGAAAACCAAGCACAGAAAAACGAAATTAAACCACAGGTGTCAATTCTGGAGCGCGGTGCGCTTCGATCGAGCAGCAGGTGCAGGTACACCTGTGACCGGAGCAGGTCTCAACATGACAGCTAGATCCCAAACAGCGTATCCATGTAGCGGAATCAGCCTGTCGGTTATACATTTTCCCGAGTTTCTCAGACCTCAAGCCTAAAATCTAACCACTCACTTTCAACGAATTAACAAGTGAAAACTATATTTGAAATAATGTATATTTCAGTCTTAAATCCTTATTTCGACGATCACTGAGTTGATCATCCCACAGCACTAGACTATGGACCTACAGTAATGAACTTACTTGTCATGCTCCTGTGACATCTCTTATGGTCGAACTGGACTTTCTAGTTGGTACTGTAAATCCGATCCGTCTTCTTCTATGGAGAAACGTTTGCAGGATGTGATGAGGGCTGAGTTAGAATTGCCTGTATGAGAACGGGTTTTGTTGGCTTTTCTCGCTTTTTTGGATATACCTAGAAATTGGGGCCGGTTTTACCTGTGACAGGGCACTGGATTGGATTACACCTGAGAGGAGGAGCTTCATATTAATCAACAGGTACATGCAGTTTAAACTTTAAAAAAGCCTGACAGAGAATTGTACAGAATTAACGGTGCCTATCTTTTTTTTCTACTTTTAGAAATAGATTTAATAGACGTCGAATGCGTTTTTTAGTCTACGGGACAATTTGACAATTCTGTCATTTTACAGAAGCCTTGACATTTTCATTCAGCTTTTCTCGGGTCTGCGTTAAGCTTCAAGCTTAAAATGGAATTCACAATAGTTACATGATTTTGAATACAAATGTTTTAGGCTACATCATTTAAACTTTATTTTATTTTTAGTTGTAAGCTATTTAATTTGTGGAACACCTACTGTAGTGCTATTTTACTATTATTTTTACAAAAAGCTTGAAAATTGTACAAAATTGTAAATGAACGATTTGGATATGTATTGTTGCTGCTCTGTGTTACAGAAACAGTTTAATGCTATAGCGTTTTAAAAGCGGCAAGTTTTGTAAAGAAAGAGGCAATATTATTATCTAAAGAAATAATGTTAAAACAATTTAGCTTTAAATGAATACTATAGCCCGCACGTGAGAGCAACGCAAACAGGAAAACGTCTAATGCTATAAAATGAGTTTCCATGCAGCAGTTCGATTGCATTTCTATTAACAAGAGATTTATATGCATAACAATATTAGGTGTTGCCGATAGATAAAGTCAAGGGGCACAGGCCCAATTCATACACCCATTCCTGACCAAAACCAAAAAATAGACCTCGTTGAGTCGAAAGGGGTTTAAGAAAATGTATAGTTCGACATCATTATGTGAGACAGAAATTCATTCCTAAAACAAAACTATACTAAGCTAAATAATCTGTTGGTATGTGTATTTGGTAATCATTGATTTGTGTTTGAGTGGTTCAGTCTGATTTAAAAAAAATGTAAAAGTGTTTAAAGCATTGTTTATTATTTTATTTTCCTTATTGTGATTTATTTATTGTATTTTATAGCATATATAGGGAGATGTAGGGGAAACCAGTGTCAAAAGTCAGTTTCTGTCACATTGGAACTTGCACATTAAACAGCATATAATAGGATTTCAGCAAAAAGGTTAAAA
Organism: Barbatula barbatula; assembly: GCF_947034865.1. Classification (NCBI taxonomy): domain Eukaryota; kingdom Metazoa; phylum Chordata; class Actinopteri; order Cypriniformes; family Nemacheilidae; genus Barbatula; species Barbatula barbatula. Next base: position 14,360,362 of record NC_136765.1, on the reverse strand, counting down.
CAAAGTTACTATAAAAATATAAAACAATTATTTTTGTCTGAATACCAGTCTGTGAAACTTATTTTTTCAAAGACATTTCTATATTTTGTAAATCATAACTACATTGACCCTTAAGAAGTGGCAGTGTAAGACAAAACAGTGCAGTGTTCGAGATAATGGCTAAAAAGATACACGTCCGGGAAAACAAACATCACTTCTCCTTATCCAGAGAAGGCTTTATAGATGCTATCACCAAGTTTTCAGTTTATACTTGTAAACAGGGGCAAACACCACTCCCCCCAACACCCACCCGCTCAACATACTTTTCAGAGTCCTGCTTCAATGTTTATTTACCCTAATGCAGATACTTGCAGTGTTTATATCAGCTCATGTCATGTGTGCTGACTGCCTGAACACATTGCAGACACTGAAACATCCAAGTGGAGTGGTTATTGGTAATATTTTCTTTTTGGAAATGTTTACAGCATACACTGTTAAAAAATGTGCCTCACAATTCCATAAAAAACATGTTTGGTTCTACAAATAGCCTTTAACATCTGAAGGACATTTCTGTTTCACAAAAGATTGGAAAAAGTTTTTTGGTTGAAACCTGATTGAATGGTTGGAGAACTAAAATGGTTCTTATATGGCATTTCTCTGAAGAACCTTTTGTAGCAGCTTTATTTTTAAACGTGTAATTTAGTAATTTAATGCTTGGTCATTCAGTACTGTTTCAATTTTAAAGAAGGTCAATTTCTTTGCTGAAGTAATTTGGTATTCGAAAGCATTATGTGTAGTCTAACTATTTTTTATTTATTTGTGTAAAAATAAAAATAAATGTGCTGAAATGTTGAAAACAGTTCCTTTTTTTGGACAAATTTCTACAGTCCTGAATACTTATGTTTAAAATTGACCATTTCTATAATAAACCATTATACATTTTACAATTTACAAAGGTTTATTCTGTTGCTCATGGGAGCACAAATGAACCAACACCCAATAAATAACACCCTCGAAAGCTATGCATTCATAGAAAATCCGTACAAAAGCCTGAGGCAAAATAATAGTCAATCAGTTCAAATCCGACAAAATTTAAACTCTTTATATGAGCTTAGTAATTAATATATGAAATGTACTATACCAACAATGACATATTGATTTAGCACTATACAATATAGTGCACAATAGATGTTTGTCTTACACTGCTTTTCTGCGCAAAACCTGAGTTGGAAAACTATATTTATGAGAAAATCTCAACAGGGAAGTATCAGAAGTTTGAATAGTTTCATAACTGCTAAAATAAAAAAAATATTCAGGAACTGTATCAGAAAAGTGTAGACAAGAAATTTCAACTTAATATTTTACATTTTCTGCAGCAGTAAGTTGCTGTACTTTTTAGGTCAAGATTATGAAATGTGGCCAATACAAGTGAAGAGGAAAGTTAAAGCAGAAGGAAATTAAGACTTTAGAATGGGTCTTTCTTTATAAAGAGCATTCATTATGTTGCCAAATAGAATAGAAAAAAGTTAAATAGTTTAAACAAAATGGATGAAATTCACAATTTACATTTGCATCTATTTACAACCCCATGCATGATGTGATGTACGATTCCTATCTATTTACATCTTACATTCTATCTTTTTACATTGCATTCTATTCTCATGGTCTTGATAGTGACGTCAATTTTTAAGCTCCACTCACTTCAAGACACCAGGATGTCAGGTAAATAAGATGCAAATACAGACCAAATCTACGCCTTGCCAGGACTTATCCTCACTTATCTTATCCTCCAGAGGGTATATCTTACTATTTAGCCAGGTACCAACAAAGTCATATAGAAGTTCATTACATTCAAGCCACATCCTATTTGCTCACAGTAACGGCTTCTCCTTTCCGCCTGGTTGCCATTTGACCAGTTACTGCCTCCAGACAAAAGCAGAATGTTAAGTAAATACAGGAGTACTACTGAATCTCCGTGATGTTCTGAAATGACATCCTCAAATTACATCAAAAAACAGCTTTGTGCGTGTTCCCTATAAACAGTTAAGGTTGTTGGGATAAGCGCTAGTGTTTTGGAGAAACTCAGGAAGATGTTATCACACTGGCTTGTGTGCTTACATTGCAAATACAGAGAGAGAGAGTGAGGGTACCGAGGGCCTGTATGAACAACCCACCTCTTTCCCTGTCCTTTCATGTCTAGTTTTCTTTGAGGTCAGCATAAAGGTTGGATATAATGGGACAACAGTGCATTGACTGTTTAGTCATTGTGGATTTGGTTAGTCAAGAAATAGGTGGTAAGTCTGGCAAAAAAATAGCTTTCTTCAAAGTTCATATTCTTTGACTTGCTTGTAAATGAAATCCAGATAATTTCTATAGGCAGTTTCATGACATAAAAGGCGATATATACATTTTGGTTTGGCCCAGTGGGTTGGTCTGTCTAATGAAAGAGTTCAACAATAGATGGTGGGATGTGTTCATTTGCTAAAGATGTTGGTAAGATGTCTGACCTCACAACTGTCAGGTGTAAAAATCTTCCCACAGCAGTGAAGTCACTTATAATTTTCTCTCCTACGGCTTACATTTGTGTTTTCGCTAGCTGTTAAAATGTGCATGTTGAAACATGCTAGAATCGCAGAGCAATGTTTCAGCAAGACCTGAGACAAAAATATGACATCAAGTTTATTTGATAAGCAGATACTGACAGCCTGACAAAACAGGCTTGAAAGAAAGGTTGACATATGATTTGGTTTAACGAAAGCACTGTGTGGCAAAGCTAATTATCAAAGCAAACATGCAGTCAGATGTTTAAAATGTTGTTTTATTTTTACATATCATTTTCACCTTATCACATTGTAGCATGTTAAAACCCAGCAGTTCTTTAAATTCCTAGACATAGGAATGTGAAAGTTTCCTTTCACTAAATCAACTTTGTTTTGGGTGTTTCTCTTAAAGTAGATGTAATGGGATATGCTTGGGGAACTACAAATCCCATCAGGCCTAGCACTTCCTCTCTTTATTCTCCTGTCGATGGTGTCTGAATGGTAGTTACTGCAAACTTAATTTAAAGCTGGTTTATGTAATGCATAGTGGCGGTTACCAGCGGCTGAGGAACGTTTTTATGTGCAGCAGACATGTCAAATCTGAGGAAGCATGGTTTAGTTCTAAACAAACAATGTATCGTTTAGCAGTTTTGTGGCGAGATGGTTGCCTGAGCATCATAAACCAAAATAACGGATCGTAGAGGGATACACAATTACCATTTATTTTATGCCTAAAAGTTTGGTTTTCTTTTTCTTTATTTTTGATGGACGTTGAACTGGGCCAAATTAACCAAGGAATGGACCGAGCAAATCATAGTTTCTCCAGAGTATTTTCGAATAGCATTACCCATTATTAACACTGTTGTTTCCTTCTGTTGTAGATTTCTTTTGACCCATTGGTGGCTGCAGAGTTTCCTTCACTGGAGGATGACTGTGGTGTGGTGGTTCGGTCACTCATCCCTCTTCTCTTGTATGTTTGCAGTGTGATTTGATGTGAGCTTGATTGCAAGCATGTTTGCCTGAAAGCTACTTTGTCTTCACGATTTAGGTACTCTGTGGCCATCCAGGGGTTGTTTTGTTTTCTTTTGTTTAGTATTCTTTTCTTTTGTTTAGTATTCTTTTCTTTTGTGGGTATTTACATCGAAGGCATGTACATCCTCTTAAAATCTTCCACTCATTGAAGCTGCACTACCGTCTCCAGCCTAATTTTTGAGGCTACAAAGACATATGCTTGGACAATCATGCAGTATGAGTTTACAGTCATCGCTAATAATTCAGATCATTTTGCATGAATCTGATGAGAAATGTTTGAGTTTATATTGAAACATGGGATTGTTGAGATGTCTTCCTAAATTCCACACTCTAACAGACTCTTAAAAGGTTCTTCACCGCGATAGAAGAACCATTTTTGGTTCCATTTAGTCAAAGGTTCTTTAAAGAACCATCTCTACCTTTTTATAATCTTTTTCAGATGTTAAAGGTTCTTTATGGAACCATTTAGACAAAATAAGGTTTGTCTATGGAATCATAAGCTTTATCGTAAGCACCTTAATTTTTAAGAGTGCATGTGGAATTGCTGGGGTCTCTATCTCATTAGAGATTTAGAAAAACAGGAGACAAACTAAAAAGATTGCATTCGATCTCAATTGTCATTGCCATCAAGAGAAAACGATTGAGATTTTGGTGGAAAGCTATTTATCTGAATAACTAAAAATGATTATAATTCTCTTACTGAGATCATAATAGGAAATTCCCAATGAGTATCGCATAATTATCATATTTTGAAACCGTAATGATGGCATTTGGTGTGGCTTGATAAAAAAATAAGGATCAGTTACCAAAGCAACTGGATGAACATTACAAGACATTTTAATGGCACAATGATCAAAACAAAGCTCATTTATATTGAAAGCATTTTCGCAGACTTTTTAATCCAAAACAGTTCACAGTGCATCCAATCTACTGTATGCATTTGTTAAATCTGTACATGGGTTCTTCAGGAATTGATCTTTGTGTTGATAACACTATGCTCTACTGAGATACAGGAACAAATAAGTGTAACATATAAACAGATGAAGGTCCTGCTGCTGCTTTGACTGAAGAATCACTATAGATTTGTTGGGACATTCACGGGTGTTTTGTTTACAAGCTGATGGTTGTAATGCAGGATCTGTACTGGAATGCTGATGAACTAAACTTTCAGCATTCCAATTAGTTCAAGAACTCAAAAACTATAGCATCTAAAAATATATGTTGAACATGAATGATTTTAAAACTAATCTTGTTGGTTTGATTTTTGCATACTGATTGTAATATCACCAATGACATTGACATGATTTACAGTGCCTCGGAGAAATAAGCTGAAGTAAAATTTTATTTGAATAATTGCTTAATGCTATCATGTTATGTTTCAACAGAGAACCCTACACTGGAAACGACAAGATTGTGGGTTCAAACCCCATGAAACGCACAAACAAATACATAAATTCTGAACTCGAGTTAAATACCTTTGCGTAAAAACAAGTGTCAAATGCTTAAATCAAAATATAGTGGGACATGCTTGCAAATGTATTTAAAAAGTATCATCTTTTTAGCATGTTTTAGAGTGATCTTTGATACTCTTAAAGGCATTTGAACTAATATGAACAAAAAATCCCTTTGCAAACTCCAGGACTGTAATGGAAAGTCAGAGTTCCACAGAATATGCTGCATGGAACGTTGACAACTTTTTGCTAATGTTTTCATGTTTTAAAACAGACAGGTGTGGCACCTTTGAGAACATACACACCCCACGCATAGTCACAGCACGCTAGCATGCACACGCACCAATGTATTCCATCTGTAGCGAAACGTTCAAGCAAGAACACAAATGCAAAATGAGAAGAGCAAGTTTAAAACCAACACTGAGCATGCCAAGAGGTCAATAGAAAGTTTGATCTGTTTGTTGTACTGCGCTCGCACACACTCTCCCTCCATTACTTTGCAAAACAGATACTGTAGAAACTTCAGATGACACTCAATGTTCAAAGATCGAAGGAACTCGATATGAAGAGAACCGATAAACAAGTTGTGCTTTCCTTCTGAGTCAGTGCACATAAACACTCGTGAATATGGCCGTGATAAAGGCCGGTTAACATTGTGAGCAACTGAGATTAGGACCTGTAAAACAACCTCACGCTACAGAAGTTAAACATGCTTCTCCGACATACCCGGTTATTCTTCTTTAACAGATCAGTCAAGTTCTCTATGACACAGAATTCAGATGACTGAGATTCAGACACATTATGTAGAGCCGTCTTTTCACTTTAGCAGAGTTGAGCAGGTTACTTTGGATAATTCAGGTCTTTGGATCACAGTGCAAGCAATAATCCCTTTAACCCCATAAAAAAACCTCATTACCCCACAATCCTGTGTGAGAGAGAAATACACAAACAGCAAGGAAAGACTGGCAGTTTGGTGCACAGATACACAGACTGAAAGACATGCAGAAAAACAGACCGTAACTGGTGTCATGATGGAACTATTCACTTTCTGCTTCTGTCATGAACTGGGGCAGGTAGGAACAGGCAGGTTTCACTTGATTCCAAGCCAAAGCCATTATTTTGAACTGATTACAGTCACCTTGGTGTGGGACGTAAACCACAAACAGCCCTGCAAACACATCGGTCTCCCGTTACAATCCTTTGCCGCCCATGTTAGTGTCGCAAAAATGTCAAAGATCAGACAGAAAACATTTTTTTATACAAAGTGCTTAACCACTCATGCAAAGGGGCAAGTAGTGGTTACAGAAAGTCATTTATAAAATAAAACAGGCTCTCAAGGTAAAAAAGGTCAGAACTAGACTACCAAATTTAAAGCAATTCGGGACAACTAGAACATGACATTCCAAGTAGAAATGTACAAACAGCGTGTTCTACAGCTAATCCTGTCAGTCGTGTTTTTAGGTTATATAAAAGGGTGTTTATATGCTCCAGGATTAAATAAACAAATACAAATATTTGATGACTGTTCGCATCTATTTGAAGGAATAGTTCACCCAAAAATAAACATTCTGTCATTTACTCAGCATATTGTCGTTCAAAACCCGTATTTGACTCTTTCTTGTACAGACAAGAAAAGAAGATATTTTGAGAAATGTCTCATTGGTTTGTGCCCATATAAAGTCAATTGGGTGCAATTATGTCATTCTTCCAAATATTTTATTTTGTGTTCTGCAGAAGAATGAAAGTCATACAGGTTTCCAATGACATGAGGACGAGTCATGATGAAATAATTTTAATTTAACATAATTTATAATACTGTCTCTATCTAAGTTTAATTTGGGTGTTATCTCGGCACAGCAGTTTCTGGATGTTTTTAAGATTTAAAACAACATATCGAGTTTTACTAAGCCTTTCTTCAAGAGTTCACATTTATGATGTCGTTGTGACATGCATACAATTATTAGTCGTTGTTCATAGCTCTTTGATATTGCCATGCACTCGGTGCTTTAAATAAGGTGCTTTAAAGGTTCTTCACAGCATTGAAGAACCAATATTTGGTTCCATAAAGAACCATTTAGTCTTTAAAGGATCTTTTTTACCTTTTTTATAATCTGAAGAACCTTTTCGCCATAAAGTACCCTATGTGAAACAGAAAGGTTCTTTAGATGTTAAAGGTTCTTTTTGAAACCATTTAGACCAAAAAGGTTCTTCAATGGCATCGAACAACCTTTTGAGTTTGCTCTATTACGGATGTTTTAAGAACGTTGGAAACCAAACCACACTGATCCCCATTGACTTCGGTCACATTTCACAAAATATCTTCTCTCGTCTTCCACAGAAAAAAAAGAGTACAGATTGTGAATGAAATGCAGGTAAATAAATGATGACAGAATTTTTATGTTTGCGTAAACTGTGCCCAAATACAACAAACATTCAACCCAGTGGAGTATTTCAGATGGACTTGTGAAGCCACTTGGATAAGAGCTTCAATGTTTTGACAACATATTCAGTTGACCACATAAATCATCCAACATACCACTTTACTAATCCACAGAACTCCTGTGTCTATAAACATTGATCCGGTGATACATTGTTCCCTGCAAAGATCAATCTTATTTTCTGATTTGTTGACAGTTACAGTGAGTTGACAGTGAGTCACCTTAAAATGGCAACTTTTGGTAAATTTCCAGGACATGAATTAACACGACTGATAAACCTTGCATGTGCACACAATCAAAACATACAGCAATCTCCAAACCAAACATACTGGCAATCCTAGCTGAATTATGCAGTAAACTACCTTTAATTGTCCCAAACAGTTGAAATTTTGACTGTGCCTTTAGATCTAAAGATGATTTCCCAGTGTCAGACAAACTTGGGGCGACTCCCAGTGAAAAACACACGAGTTTCTGTTGAACCTGAGCCAGGTCTTTTAAACAAAGAGGAAAAGACAGCGTTCTTGGTATTACTGGAAAAGGTTTAAAGCTATAGCCAAAGTGATCACAACACCACTGACAGATAGGATCTTTAAAACTAATAGCTGCAGATCCACATTGATTTGAAAGGCAAATCATGCAGTTATCTTAAAAGCAAATGGGCCATTTGAATTTGCTGGGTTTATGCAAAGCATGCAGAAAAACATATCAATAAAACAGACATCTGGATTGTGTATTGATAGAAAATACTTTAGCTTTAGATGAAACTGTAATTTACTTTTTTATTAACATTTAGTCATTTAGCAGACGTGAGTGTATAAGTAAAGTGGTATGTTGGATGATTTATCTGGTCAACTGAATGTGTTGTCAAAACATTCAAGCTCTAATCCAAGCAATTTACAAAGTAGGGGAAAACAATACAAGCAATTTGTGCAACAAAAGAACAACAATGCATAGATGCAGTAAAAAGGGTCTCAGTTAGCCTAACACCGTACACGAAGCTAAACATATTTTTGGGAGGGGGATAGGAAAGAGAAGAATACTGTACTTATGGGTCAGATGTTGACAGAAGAGACGTGTTTTTAGCTGATTCTTAAAGACAACAACAGAATCCACTGATCTTATGGCAAGAGGGAGATCGTTCCAGAGTCATGGAAAACATCTGAAGAAAGTGAATAAGAGTGATTTTTTACCTTAGTGGGACGGCACCACAAGACGTTGTTCGATAGGATCGGGCAGGCACAAAAATCTGAATTAGCAAGTGAAAATATGGGGTGCCGAATCAGTGGTGGTTTTGTAGGCCAAGAGCAGAGATTTGAATTGGATGCGAGCGACAATAGGGAGCCAGTGCAACCTAACGAAGAGAGGTGTGATGTGAGTTCTCCTCGGCTCGTTGAAGACCACTCTTGCCGCTGCATTCTGGATCATCTGAAGAGGTCTGGTTGTACAAGCTGGAAGACCATCCAGTAGAGCATTGCAATAGTCCAGTATGGACAAGACAAGAGCTTTGATAAGAACTTGCATTGCATCATGCTCAGACAAGAAAGGTCTAATTCTCCTTATATTGTAGAGGATGAATACAGGACCTGGTGGTGCTGGAAACATGATCTGTGAAGTTCATTTTTAACATTAGCTTTTCAACAACATGTTTGCATTGACAGTGACAGTGCATGGTAGAGTAAGAGTATTTTATTGTTGATTTTATGGTTTTACAAATCAAATGATCTTTTACCAGCATATCAAATGTTTTATGATTGTAATAATTGTAAGTGACAAAGACATGCTTTCCATTAATTTTTTTATCTTACACTAAAAAAGTAAAAATAAAAAAGTGGTATGGCAACTTGGATTAGTTAAGCAAATACAACTTCAAATTGCCACAGTCTTGTTTTGCTCGAGCTACAGTGTTTATGGTGATGGTGTAAACCATTTGATTGTCATTCTGTAATTTAGAATTTTAATTCAGAATTTGTATTTTAGCAAAGTGCAACCTGAGCATATAGATGTTCTACAATTATGGATATAAATCTATCCCAATTTTTTTACAAAACAGCAGGAACAATGTGATTTTTTAAAATTACTTTTTTGAACCGGACATTTGACTGCAAGACAGAACACACCAGTCTTAACCCTGGTTTCTCATTGTTTTTACCTAATAATCCAAAAATCCTAAAAGTAATTTCTATGTGTTTTTTGTAGATCCAAAATACATTCAAGCCATGTGATCACACAAAAATATAATATAAAAGGTACTGTTGGAATCATCTTTACCAAAAATGACGAGAGAATATTAGTCCTATTATGACAAAAATCCTTCTCTTAAATCGAATAAATGTGCAACTTAAAAAATATTTGTTGGCACTGGGATGGGCCTTCTTACAACCACAGCAGTGAGTAATCTCAGCAACACTGTGAATTTTTTGTTGCTTGAAAACCAGTCTGACCTGTCATGTCTTAACCTCTAACTTGTCTTACTGCCCATCCCATTCTCCTGAAGATTTAAATCAATGCACTTCTAAAGTGCCCTGAATTGTTTCTTTAACCGTCACATTTTTGGAACAACCACGTGGCAACTACATTCTGAAAGAGACTTGCTTAAACGGCAGGAGGCATCCGAAAAGATCCTGCTTAAATTTAAAACCAAATGTGACACCCTCATCTGGTCCTGAATCTGTATATGACTCTTCTGTGGAACACAAAAGAAGATAATTTGAGAAATGTCTCAGTGTTTTTGTCCGTTCAGTGGAAGTGAATGGGGTCCAGTTTGTCAAATTCTTCATTCTTCATTATGTCTTCTTTTGTGTTCTGCAGAACACAGGAGATCATACAGATTTAGACATGAAAAGTGAGTAAATCATGAATGAGTAAGAATGAGTTGAACCCAAATAGCCAAACATCAAACTATGTGCATGGAAAGTGACATTTCTGATGTCTTCAGAAATGATGGTCTTGTATTCTTAATTCTCAGAGACAGCATTAGGTAAGATATTGGTAAAAACATTTCCATGAAAAGTGTAAACTTTGTTTCTCAGACATGTTTCCAGAACATATATTGTTTGCCCTATTATCACCATAACTGGATAACACAGATTATATGAATGAATAAATAAATAAATAAATGAATGAATAATAATTAATTGAACAGTTTTAGAGTATTTCAACAGTTTGAATTGCAAACTAGCTAAAGTGATTCCAATTATTTTGCATGTGCACAACAAAGAAGAATTAAATTATTGTATTTACATGTTTTTGAAGGTCCAGGTTTTGTTTAGTTTAACCGAGTTTTGACGCCTTTAAATATTTAACAGAGAAAGATGGTTAAAAATTGAAAAGTTATTTTAAATTCAAAGTTAAATAAACAGAATTTCTAGATTTATTGTGACCATTCCAGTCCAGTGTCTGTTGAATTACAGACTGAAAGCATGGCGAGACACAAACTGTGATAAAAACCGAGGTTATCATTTTTAACTTTTACTAAATACATGTTGTATTGCTTAAAAGTGAATGTGAACTTGTCTTATTTGCAGTATAAAAATACAGAGCACCTTTTCTGTTATGTTTACCTATTCCTCCAGTTTTCATTTTCTGCAAATAAATGCATATGGAATAATAAATTTTATTCGATATTTGGGAAATCGATTGTTAGGATTTCACAGAATGAAAATAATTCTAATAATTTTCCCTAGACACATATACAGTATATAAATAGTTCATTCAGAAAATGGTCTTTGAAATGGTCTGTTAATTTTTTCAAGACTGCATATTCAATCTTCACAAATTTAATTTAGTTTAGTTAGCCTTTAAATTAGGCTACATTGTCAACAATGTAAAAGTAGCCGCCACAAGAGGGCAGCAATTGCCAGTGGTCAATTTCTTTTCAGTGATCAAATTATAAAATTTCAAAATATCCATTTTATTCACTATTCAAATTTAGTTTTGATTAATGTTACAAATTTTAAATTGCATAAAAGATAAAAAATATAAAGTCATTTTCTCATAATCTGTCTGTGAAGTTGGGATTGAATTGTAAATTGAAATTCTTTGAAAGAAAAGGTAAATGACCTGTGCAGTATTTTGACTATGAAAAATCAACACGCTAACGTAACACCCCCTGGGTCTTGTATTATGACACTTGTTCCTCTTTTCCCACCACTGTCTTATTCAAATGATCCCTTGATACAGTGTTTATGGAAATCAAGGACTCCTGATGTTTAATATATAGTCTGATAAACTCTCACAAGCATCTCTCTTTTAAAATATAGAATGATTTTTTTCTTTCTTTTTTCTTTTGACATGTTGTTGTATGTTGTAAAGTCTAAAAGAGCAATGCTCTGCGAGACTGCTTGTGAATAAGAGTAAGTCATTAATTCGGTCTCTGCTGCTCTCTGTAGGTCTGTACTTTGTATAGCCATTTTCCTTTTATGTGCGTTTGCTTATTAATGTGTGTAATAAACCCATTCATGCAAGCAATCTACAGTTCTTTATCCAAAAGATAGATTTTGTATATGTATATGTATTCTAAAGTAAGCTATAATTTATGTAACTCTCTTATCATCAAAGCATATGGTAAGTGCTCTCTATGTTTTGTTTGCCCATATTAGAGAAAATCTAACAATAAGATCTCTTTAATATTTCATGTGTTTCTTCACAGCAATGAGATTATATGTAGAGTGAATGAAGACCTTTGGTAAAATATCAACCTTATCAGAATTGTTTCCTACAAAACAGACAATAACACACGTATCTCCTTTTAGTTTGAGATCTCAACATTTTCTCGACTAGCAGATTTGTTTTTCATATGTATATGTATAATATATATATATATATATATATATATATATAATGTACACTATTGTCTCTAAATTGAATTAGGGTAAGAAATTTTAGGAGAAACATCTGAGAGTATGTTATAACTGATACCATATAACTTGTAACCACTGTTTGTGTGCTGAGGTCAGAGACAAAGCAGAGAGTTTTGCAGTCAGAGAGGGTAACAAGCATAAATAGTTTGTCATAGATGGAACAATAAGATATCTGATGTTTTGAACATGCAAATTCAGTCATATTCTCTCAAGTTACTGTTATATAACCCCTGTTCCATTCACCTTTGTGTTTTGTACTTTCAACAAACACGCAGTAAGAAATATGTTTTCCTTAATAATATTCTCAGTGGATTTGTCATTCGTTTCAGCCCACATTCAGCCTTAGCGTATCAGTAACCATGGCGACAAAGGAATAGTGTTAATCGCTTAAATTTCTCTGTATAAAATGCATGTTTCTCTAATTGATTCTTATACTTTTCACGTCTTGTCGTCACAGTGTGTAACTTAATTACATTGATTATAATGTCACATGATTTCTATGAAACACATCACAGTTACGAGTAATTAAATCATCAAATTAGATTTTGCAAGGTCTCAACATATTCTAGCACGCTGTTTTTTATCGGGGCATTTAATTTAACTCCCAATGACTGCAAAAAAAAATAGGTCAAAGAAAAATTAGGAATGTGTCCATTCAGCATTTAAATATTGACTGGATTTCTAATGAACGCACTGTAACCCGTGTGTGTGTGTGTGTGTGTGTGTGTGTGTGTGTGTGTGTGTGCGTGTGCGTGTGCGTGTGCGTGTGCGTGTGCGTGTGCGTGCGCGTGCGCGTGCGTGCGCGTGCGTGTGTGTGGAACAAGTGACCTAAGCGGTGATTCACAGTGGAGCGATAAGTAACGTCTTTTTAAACCATGCTGTTTATTAAACCAGATCTCCATGGCGACAACAACATCTAAAAGAGACCTTTATAAAAGAGCTCAATACCAATAGGCATCTAGAGAGGATGAATATGCAAACATGTTTTTTTCTTTGCAGGCCTTTTCACACCTCATCTGTTGTGCAGACACTAAAAATGACAAATATCAATACCTTTACAGAAATTTGCCACATTCTTTCATTTAAGCTGACTGAAATGTCTCCCAAGACGTGATTCAACAGCACTAACTGTCTCTAGAAGGTTGTTGATGTGCTTAAATTTCCTTCTGCGACTCAAACCCTAGAGGAGTGTTTACTCTCGGTTATCCTTGTTGAAGTCCATAACAAGGCAATTACCAGAAAAGGCCCTGTTGGTTTTGTTGTGTGCATTAAATCTCTACATGTCATAACAAAAGTAAGTGTAGGTTGTTCTGGAGGATTGCTATAGTAACCGATGAGGAGGGTGGTGTTTTGCGCATAATAAAAAAGGTGGAGCGGTTGGGGGAGAAATGAAGAGGATTTGACGCACAGGTCATTCAGCAAAAAGGAGTCGTGTGAACATATGGACAAAAGCTGTCTTCTCTCTTGTGTATTGTAAAACATGACCAGGTCACAGACTCAGCTCTGGATAAATATGTTTGGTATGCCCCATTAAGGAAAAATTACAGAACAAAGTGATTAGCATCTTTACAGAATGATTCAATGTGCTGTATACTGTATGTGTGAGATGGAGGGGGCTGTGGCTATAAACACTTGTTTTTCAGGCCAGATGGCCGTAAGGACTGGTCATCCTGTTCTAATGGCTTATTTGTCCATATATGTGTAGAAGAAACGTTATTGCAGTAAATTGTTTTGTTAAATATTTTACAAATTTACTTCATGTGATCACTAAGTTCACTGGTTACAGTTTGTTTAAATGAAGTAACCTGGCTACACTAAATGACACAAACAAAAGTCATTTATAGGGTTAGATCATAAAACATGTTTTTTTTGTGTAATATACAGTATGTGGTATTTTAACATTGAGGAAGGACACTAGACAGGTCATTAAAGGTCCAATGTGTGATTTTGTGGAGGATCTATGGACAGAAATGTAGGTGTATAAAAACCGTACATAACGAAACATTATGTTTTTATTACCTATGAGCTGTTTCTATTAACACAATCCGGGTCCCCTTGCATTGTTTCTTAAGTAGTCCTAAATGGACAAAAAGTGCATCTTAGTCCTGTGCTTGAGCCGCACTGTAAAAAAACCTGCAATTTTACAGAATGTTTCTGTTATTCTTTTACAGATTTTCAGAGTAAAATGTAACAGAATTTTGCAGTTTTTTACAGATTTACATATAGGCATTTGGCAGACGCTTTTATCCAAAGCGACTTACATTGCATTATCCTATACATAGGTATCTGCAACCCACAACCTTGGAATCTGGAATCGAACACACAACCTTGCGTTGTTAACGCAATGCTCTTACCACTGAACTACACGAAATATTTTTATACATTTATTTAAAAACGGTCAAAAAACTTAAAATAAAAACGAGGGAAATGTAATATCCTATAGTTTTACAGAATTTTTTTTACAGCATATTTCTGTTTTTCCAGTTTACAGATTTTTTTCACAATGTACTGTTATGCTTCAAATGCGAAGGGTTCGAGTGAGGCGTTAATTGCAATTCGCAACCAAAGCACTAGATGCCGCAAAATGTTATACACTAGACCTTTAATTCGTTTAAATCTTTATTTAGCTTTATTTGGTAGGACAGTATAGATATGAAAGTAAATTGTTTGCAATAGGCGAACTGGAGTCAGGAAAAAAGTATCAGCCGGAATACTACTACACAAAACACGCTGCCCACTATAGGCTACTTTATTTCCTCTTTTATTTACAGTTAACAATAAGCTTAGTCATGACATTTTTTGTTAAAAGTTAACTGAATGATAGCGTGAGACATCTGCACTGGAGATCTTCGAGTGTTTCATCACAAAAGAAAGATTAAGCTTTTTATTAAGAAGATTGTTAAGAATACTGCAAAATGTACAAATTGGTATAATTCAACTTTCCCTGTGTGACCTCTGTGATTTTTCTGATACTCATCTAGGGGCAAAACAAGGTGACTCAGCGGAACTGTTTTTTGCAGACTGTGTTATTTGTCCCCTATCCAAACACTCACAGCAGAGAGAGAGAGAGAGAGAGAGAGAGAGAGAGAGAGAGAGAGAGAGAGAGAGAGAGAGAGAGAGAGAGAGAGAGAGAGAGAGAGAGAGAGAGAGAGAGAGCACTACTCACAGCATGACTTCACTTATTGGATGAAAATGCACGTATCATCAATACAGTTAAATGCAAATCGGGAATTTCAGCAGCTTTGCAGCGAGATTCAAATTAGATTATATTAGATTAGATTCAACTTTATTGTCATTACACATATACAAGTACAGTGCAACGAAATGTAGTTTAGGTCTAACCAGAAGTGCAGTTAGCAAGTGCAGGATATACAGTTAGAATAAATACAGAATACAATATGAGAGAATATAATACAGTGGGCATGGATTATAAAAATATTTTGCAGTAGGAATGTTAAAATATGACAGAAGGTATGTACTATGAACAAAATATACAGATGGCTATATACTATGAACATTAATGTACAGGTGGATATGAACAGATAATAATTTAGACTAAAATAGTGCAAGTGACTTAGGTATGCATAAATTATTGACATTGGCTATTAAAGTTGCAGTGCAATTTAATTTAATGCAGTTGTTGAAGTTACAGTGCAGTGGATGAGTTAATGCAGTTATTAAAGTTACGGTGCAGTATTTGAGTTAATGCAGTTAATAGGTTGCAGTCCAGAAGATGAGTTAATGCAGTTTATAGGTTACAGAGCAGTAGATTAGTTAATGCAGTTATTGAAGTTACAGTGCAATAGATGAGTGGATGCAGTTAATAGAATTACAGTGCAGTAGATTAGTTAATGCAGTTATTGAAGTTACTGTGCAATAGATGAGTAGATGCAGTTAATAGTTACAGTGCAGTTGGTTAGTTAATGCAGTTATTGAAGTTACAGTGCAGTAGATGACTAGATGCAGTTAATAGAATTACAGTGCAGTAGATAGGTTAGTGCAGTTATGGAAGTGGTCCATTAGTGCAAATAAGCATTCAGTTAAATATTCCTGGTGTGCAAGTGAGCAGTATAGAGTGCAAATGATGCTGTGTGTGTGTAAACAGTCCAGTAGAGCAGATAACATGAAGTACTGGTGTGTACAGTTCAGTCATGCATGCAGCCCTGTAGTGCAATGTAAACAATGTTATAGCAGCATTGGAGTTAAAGGTAAGAGAGGTAGTGGAATCAGTGGGGGACAGAGTTCAATAATGAAACAGCTCTGGGAAAAAAGCTGTTTCTTAGTCTGCTGGTTCTTGTCCGGAGGCACCGGAAGCGCCTACCGGAAGGCAGGAGAGTAAATAGGGTGTGGTAAAACCATTTAAGCTGACCAATTGTTCTGATTTGGGAAATTTCTGTTACCTCATCCAGAAGGACAAAGGAAATGGATCACAGGCATCTGTTATATTCAGTACAATATTTATATCTATAATTCAAGGACACCAGATTGCAATGGAGCTATTCATCCATGATACCTGTTTGCAGGACAACCCGGAAGGGCTTTTGAAACTTAAAAACGTTGAAAATTCCCATTTGGGGCACAACTATGTGGAATTTATGCTTCAGAACAAACCAGAAGGCCAGATCTTATTTTACTGATAAATCCAAAGCCTCTTTTCAAAAAAATTATATACAATACCTAGTGGATCCTATGCCTCAAAAATGCAAATTCTCTTCCAGGCTTTAGAATTATAAATTCAACAGCTACATAGCACAAACCACTGTTTCTATGGTGATAAAAATGCATGTCTATTAAATTAAAAGGCAGCGAGGTGCACAGACCAATTATCAGGCTTCTGTTAAGGAGGTCATGAGGGGGTGAATTAAACCCATAAAAGAGTGGAAAGTTACCAGAGTTTCATAGCCACACCTGTTTATTCTCTGTTTTTCACCTTCGCTGGAATCAGCAATTCATTTGCAATGATTAAATTCTTTCAATGTGCATTTAATAGGCGGGTGTGCCTAGTGCTCTCCTGAGTCAACGGCACCTCAGCCGTTGGCTTCCGGCCATGAAACACACCCTAAAAGTGCCACTCCTCCACAGCTTCTGTTCCGTCATATGAAATAGGTCAGCTTAAGTTGTAAAACCATTGTTGTTCAGTAATGGTTTTGATGATATTGCCAAAAATGGTAAAAGCTGTTTAATTTATACATTTAACTTGCCAAGGATAGATAATAGCTAAATATGTACAATATGTTGTTATTTACTAAACATATTTTTTGAAGTTTGCAACTATAGTTACAAAATGCAAAATTACAACATATAATACTAATTTGTAACAAATAAATAAACCCTGTTTAATTACAATTATACTGTATGTGCTGATCACATGAGGTATTTGTCAACGTTCTTTACCCATATCCATGATAAAATGTGTATAAGAAAAAAATACTTATATAAACTGTTCTTTATTCAGTATTCTCAGTCTCAGCTGCCACAAAGCTACATAATTATAATTTGTAACACTTTTTGGTTACACAATACAGTATATGCTGCACCCTTTCCTTTTGATGTCTGTGCAATCTGCATCTTGTCCTGCTGCTCACCATTGTTGCTGACATAGCACTCGTTTCCAAGAATTTGTCTAGTTTCTGTGTGTTTTATATCATTCTGTCGTGCCCTCTGGCATGAGAGTTTGGAAAAAAGTATAATAGAGAAGATGGGGAGGCTAAGGAGGAAGAGAGAAAGAGAGCAAAAGCGTAAAAAGAGACAAAGCGCTTCGTCCCACACACCGGAGTTGTGCAGTAGATTCTACAGAAGCTAGTAGGAAGACACCCCCACTTCTTACATAACAACTATCCACCTCCGCACTGTACAGAGAGCTGAGATTATTGCCTCTCGCACAAGTTATCTACAACGTATGTCTTCCTACAGCTCTGCACGGGACTGCTCTCTCTGCACTTATGATGTCAGTGGTTTTAGAACTGAATTGATGATGCCGTTCATTTGTTAGACATGCCCGGATTCTGTATTCTTCATAGGCTAATTGTGTCTGCTTTCGCTCTGTCTGACAGAATGAGTCACAGTGGGAAACGCTTAATTACTGTGCACGGCCCATGATAGGTATAAGCTTTAATATAAAAAAATTGAGAAAAGCGGTAAAATTGTGCACATATGGATTAATCTGTTAGATCCAACTATGTATAGGCTGAAGATATTAGATCCTACAAATCAAAGGTTTACATTTAGTAAGACACTAGTGGTTGTGATCCTCTCATAATGTGTATATAATTTTTTAATTTATAACATATGAGACAGTTTTCCCAAAATGAAAAATTCTGTCATCATTTACTCACCCTCGGGTTGTTCCAAACCTTTATACATTTCTTTGTTCTGCTGAAAAAAAGAAAGATATTTGGAAGAATGTCAGTAACCAAACGGCATTAATTTATAGAGCAGTCATTATTTTTTGAGAAATCAAGCATTATGTGCCATTCCATTCATAGTAACACACAACCTTTATAATATTATTAGAAATTAACCCTGTATTGTGTATGCTACACCGATTGAAAAATCACACAAACACAATTTAGGTATATAGGTTTCAAATAAAGTGGATATTAATAAGGTGTCTTATTAGCAAATGTCTCCAGCAATGACTGATAAAATCATTAAACACAATTTACAAACCCTTTCACCTCAAAAGTATAAGAATTAGTCAGAGCCAATAGCCCATGGTTAGCACACTGACATATAGTGCCAGTGTGCTTACGGTGACTAAAGTTCGATTCCCAACTTGAGAGTCCTTTGCCAATCTCTGTCCAGTGCTTTGCTGTCAGCTCTATATTGTCCAGTCCCAATAAAATGTGTAGAAGCTCCAAAAATCTATCTTTTAGAATTAAATTCAACAAAAAATTTGTTACATGTGTGAAAAATGTGTTACATGGAGAACATTTAGAGCAATTTGTCATGTCAGACAAAAAGACAAAAATCACTTCAGTCTATAAAGGTAAAGACGGTCCATTTTGATTCCATGTTGAGTTAAACATTGAGCAAATGATGCAAGAAAACCGAATCAAATGGTGGAGTCTGTTATGTCTTTGTTGCCTTGTTAAGAAGGCAGAGTAGTTCATAAGGATCCAACGCAACATTTTCACCCACAGTGATCACAATGGTGAAAGGACAGAAAATTAGAGTACCAAGGGCCAATTACACCCCCTGACTCCTACACACACGCACATACACACACAGGCATGCAAGGTGCAAAATACAACCTCGTCTCATTCAATCAGATTGCCTACACAAACTCCCTGAGCACACCCACATACGAATCTGCTACATCCCCCCGGTCTCCTCACTTTCAGAGGAAAAGCAATAAGATAATCATATTCTGTTCTGTTCATCACTTTCAGTATAGAGCTTTGATGTATCCGCTGAGACGTGTTCTTTTATTTTTCATGTGGTAATCTGAACAGAATGTATAAAATAGATCGACACGTTGAACCTATTTTTCCTCATTCAGCTAAACAGTTTATGTTATTACTGTAAAGCTATTTGTCACTTAATAAAAATGTATGCTACCCTGTCAAACTTTGCTACCTCCATACAAAACAGGACTAACCTCTCCCCTGACCCAGAGCCATTGAGAGAGAGAGAGTCGCGTCAACTCCATTGACTCCAATGGAACAGTTCTTTTTTTACAGCAATGGGGGTTCATGGAGGCTCTCAATAGTTTCCAGTAACGCATGGAGCTGCGACTAAACAGACCAACTGAGGTCCAATTTGAACCCATTTAGAGACGAAAGCCATTTAATTAATAAAAAAATTACAAAATAAAGCATTTAAAGAGAAAACATAACTTCCTGGAACTATCTGAAGGTTCTATGAATCAAGTGACGCTTCAGTGTTTTGGACTTCCTTTGGCAGAACTCTCTCTCTCAATGGCTCTGCCCTAACCCAACCCTTACACCTAAATGACCCCTCCCCCAACCCAATCACATCACCAGGGTAGCAAATTTCGATGGGTAGCATAAATTGACAGAACAGAGGCTGACCTCTATTGAATGCAAGTATGGTGGTAATACACTAATTTTCTTCCCTTTATTGAATGGTCTTTGCCCCATGAATAACACATGTGTACCATGCTAATAACAACATCATACAGTACAAAACTCGCCATATCTCAGTTTTGTCTTTGTTCTTGTTTATTGGGTGGGTGGTTTGTTCGCTTTACAGCTAGTTTAACACCTAGATGCTAAATAGCGCAAATGCTAATAACCTTATTTAATTCCAAACCCAACACAATCGCAATGCAAAAATGTAACAATTTCACGAAGTGGCTTATTTTGGCTAATTCGTACCATTCATACATTTTAGCACAAATTGCTTTCACACGTTAGGGTATAAGGTAGAGGTTCAGTATTGCTTTTTTTAATCGTACGTTTTTGTTGGATTCACAATGTACAAATTCATGCGAACTAGCCACGTTATAAAATTGTTACAAATTCCCTTGAGATCAGGTTGAAGCCGTATGGCGTTCTTTCTTATGTAGAACACAAAATATATTTTTATGGTCTATCCAATCTATAATGAATATACATTCAAAATGGGGCTGTTACTGCATGAAATAAAAATCACAACAAAGTTTCATCTGTAGTCTTAATAGAATAGCTTTGTGTGGGGATTGGAACACACCTAAAATTAAGTTACCTAAAATGTATTTACATCTAAGCCCCATTCACTTTTATAACAAAAACAAGGGGCTGACATATTTACATTTAAATAATGATCAAATAAAGTCATACAGGTTTGAAAATGATCACACCATTTTCATATTGGGTGAATTGTGCCTTTAAATGAACAGACCTCCCAATGCAGCCTCGGAGAGCACAGTCATCATCAGTGCATCCAAAAATTATGTTGTTTGTCTGCTATCTTAGCTTTCTGTTCCTGTTCATTGCAACAATGGATCATTACAACAACACCACCACTCTACACACAAAACCGCATTTTAAGGACTTTGTTACATGTTGGCGAATGTCTTTGTTCCTCTCTGTCAGAGCACTGATGCTAACATATTGATCCCCCTTAGGCAGTGTGACCATGAAGCTCGACCTGTGAGCATCAGTGTTAACACCATAACTGACAGCGGCTTATCTAACACAATATTTAGAATTAAATATATATATATATATATTTCAGTTTCTTATAAATAAATACTGTATACAAATAATCATTAGTAAAAAGGACGACAGCAAATTATTATTTTTTTCACTGGTATGTGCAGATCCTAGACATGACGCAACCTGCTGAAGTTAACGCATAACCTTTCAAGGGGGATTAAACAAGTTTTTTTCTCATTGGGTTGAGTCTGGTCTGAGCCCGCATGCAGGCTGGTTGAAACTCTGCCTCTTTTGGTGTTAGATACACTGTCATGAGCTGTCTAAAGCTAACTTTTACCCCAAACAATTGATCCAAAACCGTTTTTAAGAATTTGAGTAACTGATATTGATCTTTAAATTGGCTTTTTTCTATACATTTTCTCCCTTCTTCTATACTCACTGAAATGGACAAGTAGGTTTACCTGTTCAGACCAAATGGGATGTCAAAATTTGTGATTGTCCTGCCCCACCCTATAACACACACTGTAATTTACTTTCCACATATGAAATAGACTGGGAAGCTTAAAACACGCTCAAACAACGTAAAATTCCTATTGTTGTAATTTAAGGACCATATTTTTTTATATATAGGTCTACGGGTGTCCAGGTGTTACATTCTTGGATGTTAAAGCATGCTTCAATAAATATAATCTTGGAATATTCTTATTTCAAGTTACCTAAGTTCTCGGTTAACATAATATATGTATGTTAAACAAATTAAAAGATATCACAAATAGACAGTGGTCTACTTTGACTTGTAACACTTTATTTTTCTAAATTCATCTCACTCATAAACTCAACTAGTCACGAACACGTAGGCCTACACCAATTATTTATTATTTATCAGGGATTTGGGTCTCGGTAGATAAACTAGAACTGCTGTTGCCGCATCCAGCTTCCAATCATGATGCTGATGATGATGCTGGGTGTGGGTAGGAGGAGGGGGATCGCCATAGCAATAGTGACGTCACCTCCCTTGCTCTAATTGGAGGAAACCCCGTGGCTACAAGTCGGAGTTAACGGGCCAACCTAACTTATTTCCATCGGCCCGCCCCCATTCCCCGCGCTAAACGACTATTGGACGATTTTGCGTAAAATGACGCGTGACGGACGGAATTCGCGCGATCTGATTGGCCGACGGGCGGGATTAGCGACGTCCCACACTAACACTTTCGATTGTCTTTCTCTGGTACATTTTTTTCTTTACCATCCGAGCTCAAAGGCTATCAATCCGGTGGAGCGAACCATTGATCTAGAGGTGAGATGTAATTTAAAAAATGTCATCTCGTGTATGCTTGTAGTACGAGATTATATTTTATAGTAAAGCCTTTTATGTTATCGCAACGGACTGCATAATCGATTTAAACGCGCTGGTCGGTTGGGGGGCAGGAGGGGGTGCCAAAATGCGACCGAGTCTACCAGGAAAAAGGCTTATTTGCGTTAAACAGTAAAGCTAATATAAATGTACCCATTTTAAGGACGATTTGTTCCGTGAGACGCACATTAGAATGTAAAACATGACATTCTGTGTCAAATTCGCGCATAAAACAGCCCCGTGGCTGTGGCATGAAGGCGGGTCTATATTGGCTATATTAGTCTATTTTGTGAGATTTGATTTGCCATCGGTTGACGCAAATAGCATGTAGTCAAAATATAACGTCAAGTTTATATACACGAACACGTATATCTGGTGGTTCATGTAACGTTAGTCAAACAACGCCTCGCATCGTAGCCTCATTGCCAGCAGCCTCATTGCTACGGAAATCGGGCTTGATTTTATCGAGTCGTATTGACTCGGTATGAAGAAGATCGATGTACTGAACTGTAATGTCCTATTTTGAGTGTTTAATAGGTAGTTCCAACTAACGGTCCGTTTTAGAGATTTGTGCATGTTATTAAAGAGGGCTGGGCTAACGTTATAACGTTTGCACTGACACAGATGTGTTACCGCACACACCCTAGCCGTGTCTTCAAACCTAGCGAGCTGCCTACATAGGCACCATTTATGGCCATCGAAACCCCAAAATGTTTAGTAGGTAAGCAGCTTTTCAGGTTTAAAGACACATTTCTCAGCCGACCTGATTCCGAACGTGTTACGTTAGCACAAAAGAGCCTCTTTGAACAATGCATGGCGCCTTCACTGTTATAATTTCTCCCCCTCAGCGTCTTCAAGGATTAAACGGCGGTTCATTTGCCTCCTTTGACCGGTCGAGTGTCCCATAGACCTAGAAACACTCACAGACTTACAAAGCGACAGGATGGACAGAACAGAGCTTATCCAGAAGGCGAAGCTGGCTGAGCAGGCCGAGCGCTACGATGATATGGCGTCCTGTATGAAGATGGTGACTGAGGCCGGGACCGAGCTGTCCAACGAGGAGAGAAACCTGCTGTCCGTCGCCTATAAAAACGTGGTGGGCGCCCGGCGGTCTGCCTGGAGGGTCATCTCTAGCATCGAGCAGAAGACCGAAGGCAACGACAAGAAACTGCAGATGGTAAAGGAATACCGGGAGAAAGTGGAGGTTGAACTGCGGGATATCTGCAACGATGTGTTGGTGAGTGTGTTTTTACAATAGGGTGTAAAGGGGAAAAATTTTAGGGAGAATTATTGCTCTAGACACCGAGAGGTTGGTGGAAGCTAATACTATGGATAAATGGCAAAAAAGAGATCGTTTGCAATCCAGAATGAAAACGTAAGGAGGGGGTCATTTCCAGTGCAATATGCAAATATCGCAATGACGTCATTTGTGCTATTTAGGTTTTGCATGGGCTCGGTTAAACGTTGTAATTTAATTGTACAAACATTTTAATAAACACAGTAGTGTATAATTATATCATATAGTTACAAAGGCTTAAAGCCTGAACAGCATGTGTGTGTCAGAACGCAAGGAATTTGAATACAGTACTGGCTAGCAAGCTATATGCAATGATGTTCCTCGGTTCCTCCATTGGCCAAGCACACTTTGCACTACAAAGGACACGGCAGAGACTATGTCCTCCTTTCTGATAAAACAGCAGCCCAGTTTTGGCTCTCGCTGGAGACAGGCGTATATAAATGAAGGGGAGCATGTACAGTCTTGCAGAAGGACAGCTGTGGAGTTATTACTTTTTATATCTGCTATATGTAAAGATCAGGAAACTGTTAGTAACTCTGCATTTGATGTTTATCGTTTGCTTAACGCTCAGTGAAACCTCAGCCTTGATAGAATTACTATGACATCACAGAGAAGCGTTTCCTGTCGGACAGTAGTCCACAAAAGAAAATATTTGTTTTTTATAATCAACTCATGTGCCTGTCTGTCTCTTTACCTCCCAGAGGGAGAGATGAGATGATCAAAGTTCGGTAGTAGGTGTGTGTGCACTCAGGTGGACTTGAGTAGTGCTGTCTGAACTGTTAAAGGGGCTATGCAGTTCCTCATTTTTGAGGCTTTTGCTACTGGTGGAAAAACGAAACGTCAGCTGCTGAAACACTTTGTTTCTTTTAATACATTGTTTAATGTTGCCAGAAGCAGGATTGCGAAAACGGAAGCTATAGTTTTTAGATAATCTGAGAATGTTGTGGATTAAGACTGCAATTAATAGCCTATTTTTATGGTTTTCATGGCTGTGGTTTATAAATAATGTTTAATGCTGTAAGATTTTTTTTAGGTCTTCTGTAGCGGCTGACCAGAGTGTGTTTTTCAGTGGTAGATGCAAATACTAGAGGACATGATAACTGACATATGCATAGTACAGTTTAGTTTCATATACTTTGTGTCCAAATTGTACAGATCTTGGATATAATGGCTTTAGTTAAGAACATGGTTGTTTTGGCCATTTAACATAACTATTAAAATCAAATCAGAAATGCAATAAAAAGGTCATGTAAATTCAGAAATTGGCCAACTTTCACAAGTATTATGCTTGCTTTTTGAGTTTTTTAGACTCTAGACTGTTCTCTCTACATATTGTGAAACGCATGATTTGCGTAGTAATTGATTTGCTTTGTTACTGCAAGAATCCAACCAGTCTACAAAAATGAAATCTCACCACCCAAGCATTTAACTTGCCTTGAAGGCTCCTAAAAATCCAGAAAGTGCTTCACATTGAAAGAGAAAGTAGTTAGAGTCACTCTAGACTTCCTTGTTCCTAGTTTCCATTTGGTAAATCAGTGAAACTGTTGTCAGTTATTTTGTTGTAGTCCTGTTAAGATCCAGTGGAGAGCAAACTGTTCATGACTCATGGCTAGTTGGTGTGCACGGCTTTAGTTAGATCTCTAGCTTAATTTCCCAGCTCGTCTGTGAGGACTGAGGGTGTGTCTGTGACTCATCTCACTGCTGAGTCTACTCTGGGATCAAGGTTGGTCCACACCCCCACCTGACAGGCTTCCATACGCTGCCAGCTCTCACACCCCTCGGTCCTTCACTCAGAAGTGTGACACTGGATCATGGGTTTGAGTTATGGGTTAAAACGAGTATCTCACATTGCACTGTAAATTGCTTTGAATTAAAGTGTCTAGATAGATGGATAGATGCATAGAGTAATGCATGCACATAGACTGATAAACTGCCACTACTTACCACTAAAGGTTGGTATAAAAAAGGAAAGGGTCACTTCCATCCATGAGTGTGGTTATAGAAGTGTTATATTCTAGACTAAAAGCAGCAGGCAGGGTAGCATTGTCCTTGTTTCACTAGAATGGTCATTCATGTCTGGCAGCTCTATACTGAGAATCTTAGACCAGAGCAAAGAATAAAAAAATGCTCTGGCAGGCTTCCTGGACTTCTGCTCAGACGGACAAGAAGAAACAGGCCCTAATTCCTGAGAACGTTTTTTTACGCTCGTTTTGGCGTTGTCTAGGTCTCCTTTGACGTTTTCTGGTGCAGTCGATTCAAAATAACAGTACTGATAAAATGACCGTATATATGTCTGATTTTGGTCATTATTTTTCTTGCTGAAAATGATTGGTTGGAGGTGATGTTTTCTGCATGTCTGTTTTAACAGTATGTGTCATGTATACTTCACAGGCAGGCTGTGAAGTGTAGGAGGATAGAGAGGAATTTTAAAATCTTGATTGTAGATGGTCTAAAATGGTCTTAAAGTACTAGGGTAAGGAATGTTTTGTTGGCAGTATTGGGTATTTCCGTGGTAGTCTGTCCCATATTTTCTGTGGTTGTTAATCTGGTATTTACCCGTGCCTTAATGCTGCTGCTTTCACTGACAAAGATTACTGGTGAAGCAGACTGGTACTTCTATAATTCCAGCTCTAGAGACCAGTCTCTTAGACACAGAATAATCTTAATCCTGGACTAAAATGACGTTTGCAAGGAAATCCGTTGAAACTGATTCGAGTGGCAATGAAACTAATAGGGTGGTAATTTTATAATTTAGCCAGTATTGAAGATGCTCAGGTCGCTCACCTTGTGCTCTCATAGTTTGCATGGTGATTCAGACCTAATCGATCAACACAAAAAGTGTATGTTACAACTTATTCTCAGACTTTGTGTGCAGTGCCTGACGTGTACTTTTCTTTTCTTATAGGAGCTGCTGAACAAATATTTAATCGAGAACTCCACAAACCCTGAGAGCAAAGTCTTCTACCTGAAGATGAAGGGCGACTATTACAGATACCTTGCTGAAGTCGCCTCAGGAGATGACAAGAAAGGTAAGAATGCACAGCTGTCTGTTTTTGACTGGTGTATGAAGTAACGGAAAACTTTGAAAAGGGAAAGTTTGTTGATCAGTCTATATACAGACAAACCTTTTAAGAATTTCTCATTTTCATTTAATGTTTTTATTGCTCAGTTTGAGGGTTTAAAGGAGTGGCCTTCATTTGAGTATTTAGGTGTCTAATATGCATTGCATGTCTAAACAAGCCTTTTTTTCTTTCTGCAGCAACCATAGAAAGCTCTCAGGATGCTTACCAGAAAGCATTTGATATAAGCAAAACAGAAATGCAACCCACACACCCCATACGCTTGGGTCTGGCCCTTAACTTCTCTGTCTTCTTTTACGAGATCCTTAACTCTCCAGAAAAGGCTTGTGCCCTTGCTAAACAGGTATGTTTCAAGCTACATTATGGCCATACAACCATTAGAAGTGTATGGAACTTGTTTTTAAAAATATGTTTTCAAAATCAGGCTTTCGATGAGGCCATAGCAGAGCTTGATACGCTGAACGAAGAGTCCTATAAAGACAGCACTCTTATCATGCAGCTACTGAGAGATAACCTCACGGTAAGTAACAAACTTATTTTTTTAATCATTTAAGGTAAAACATTCTTACATATGGAGGTGTATTTGAAATAAAAGAATTCTTTGGATCAAAAAACAATGGCACGTTCATGTTTCTTTTTTCCTCTAGTTATGGACATCTGACAACGCACCAGATGAGGTAGAAGGCGGTGAGGGAGGAGAGAACTAGAACACGCTCCTTCAGAAAAGAAAACAACCTTTATACACATCTCCATTCCTAATCACTCCATGTCAGAATTTGTCCAGTAAAGAACAAACCGATAATTAATGAAGAGCTGTTTATGAAAATATAACATTTAGTCCTTTTCACAGTGCAGCTTTTGGGCAAGGAAAGAGATTTATTTGGGGGGGGGGGCCTTGTTCCTTTGTTTGTCTTGGCCTACCATAATGTGCAGTTTCTGCTGTAGAAGGTTATGACTAGAGTCATTTTATACAAACATAATCTTAAAGTAGTTAGTGGGAATTGCATTAAAGAATAACGTTAAATAATGACACTCATTTCGTCACAAATAGGTATGAAACAAAAAAAATTATTGCAGGGATATTGAAAGCATTTAGATTATCGTTGTCATATACACCTACTGTATCTGGTAATTTAACACCTATGTCACCTCAGCACTACCCAGGGTTGTGCGTTTCCGCTGAAATCAGTGGACAATCACATTTTCGGTAGTTCAATATGAAAATTTGAAGAAAAAAAAGAAATTCTGAACTATTGAAATGGAGTATTTCAAATTGCATTTTAGGTTTTATTTTGAAGCAGCGGTTTATAGTTTCTAGACAGACATCGGTTTATAAACGGTTTAATATATTTGTTTTCTTTTTAATGCAGTTGATTTTGGCCTGTTTAGTGTTCCCTTTGCTTTAATTTTATGGCAATCAAAATCATTCATAGATAAATCCATGATTTCTCGGGGCATATTATCATTATTAGGTTTGATCAATGCTATGTTTCAAGTGTTCAATACCCCTACTAGCATGCAGATCAATACTGACACGATCGGTGGCACAGTTTGGTAGTACGGTTCTCTTATAGTTTATTTCACCAAATGATCCACTCTGGAAATTACTGCACATGAAGCATGTTATGAGTAATATGAAAGACCAGGAAAGTGTGTCTTTGCTCTCTGATGGTATTGGTTAATATCGGTGTTGGTGGTAAATAATGTTGCCTGTGCATGTCTTTAATACAGCACACTACAATGGAAATCAATACCATATTGCCAATATTAAAGTTATCTTTAGTACTTCTTCAGTGGAATGTGCACAGGTGTGTGTTTGTCCTGAAAGTGTCATGATAGATTGGACCACTATACTATTTGTGTTTTGTTTCTCCTTTTTATTGTGTATGTGATTTTTCTTATTTCCCATAAATTTTAGTCTCACAAAAGCCTTGTGAAAATGTTTTATGCCCTATGTATGTTATGTAACATGCTTAAAAATGACATTTTATAAACCAGATTGCTGTTGTGGTCGTATTCCTTTTCCAAGTTTTTTGTTTAAAGAGGTTATAGTCATCTGGAAATCAAAGGCTTTATATATTTAGGAAATATAGAGACCCACATAATACGTTATGACGACAAAACTAAATGTTAGTATGAATTTTTACCAAATGTATTCGCACAGTACCCTTCCTTGTTTATGCTAGTAATTTAATATTTTCCAAGAATAAAGGTAATTGGAGCTTGTTTTACAAAATATGTAAAATATGACATACTTTAATAAATGTACTGTTACTCATTTTAAGAATGCCAATTTACAACTTATGCATAAGGGAGTCACTTCAAAATTCAACTCTTTGACTTTTCATAGTAATTTGTATTTATACTATAGATAGTCAAGGGGCAAATTTTGTAGTGAACTACTCCTTTAAGTGAAGAGTTCATTTAAATTGTTAACTGATGTACCACACACATATAATAAGAGTACCCTTTTATTTTAATAATATTGCCCATTTGTCAGTGTTCATTAAAATTAAAATATTTCCAAATTACATTGGGCCAATGTTTAAATATATTCCTTGACTTGACAGTGACATCTTCGTGTAGTTATAGACCCTTTCTACCAAGAACTTCTAAATAGCAGACATTCTGGAAAATAATTCGAGGTGTTAATTTCTACTGTGTTAACTATATTATATTGCCTTTTTATGTCGAGTTTTTTAAGGCTCGTTCACGCGAGCTTTTATTTTGAAATATAAACTACCAACCGGAAGTGAACATGCGTCACCGCTTAACGTCGTTTTCACGTTCACGCTGGGTTGGATTTTTAAAATGTTTAACAAAAAGCCTCGCAGAAATTTCAGGCAAAGGAAAGATGACTCCAGTGAGGAAGACGAGAACGAAAAAGTCGCCAACAGTGCCACTGCAAAGGAAACGGAGAAACCGAGCCACTTTTCAACAGCAGATTTAGCGCGAAGAGGGTTCTCAAGTGGTTCAAAACCACGAAGATCTGACTCGAGTGATGCGGAGGAGCCAGCTGTCACTTCACTGCAGTCTAAAGACAATAAACACTCATCAAAAACCAACACACTCAGCTTTCTCGAGGACAAGGATTGTAAGTATTTTACTGTAATCTCTCGTAAGCGCGTGCCTCTGTCTATAAACAAAGAAACGATGAAACTTTTTTAGCAGCCGCGGAGGGAAGTTCGTTTAAAGTGAAGCGATCAGGCAATAAAGAAGTGCTTTTCCAAGCTCGGAAAAAGGAGGACCCCCCTGTATCGATACCAAGATGTAAAGGTGCGTCTGTAGTAACTTAGATGTCGTGTTATTCATCTGTGTCTACTGCACCTAACACACCCCTTCGTTTGTTTTTAGTTAAGTACAATGTAGATGTCCGTGTGCAGTCTGACAGTGATGCTGAGGATGTGCAGCCTGACAGTGATGCTGAGGATGTGCAGTCTGACAGTGATGCTGAGGATGTCCTGCCTGACAGTGATGAAGGAAGCTCTTCTAACATCTCAGATTCATCCAGTTTGTCAAAACCACAGACAGGTACAACAGTTAGTGCTAATTTAATTGATTTGTGTTACAGTGAGCAAAGAAAACATGACACAGTGACATTTTTAATGCTAACACGTGGTGCATCTTAATACAAGTGTGATATGCATTTATTTGTTGTTTGTTCCAGTCACCATCCCAGATGCTAGAAAGATTCATGCCGCCAAAGAACAGAGAAGACAAGCCCGAGCCCGGCAAGATTACATCCCACTGGATTCACCCAGCACTCCTGGAAGTTTAATGGAAGAAGATCGGAGCGAGGCTGAGCAAAACAGCGATGATGACCCAGATGATCATGAACGCAGAATCGAGTTTGCACCCAAACCCAAGACTCTGAGAGAGCGTATGTCCGTGAAGATGGGTGAGGAGCATGTAAATGTGTAGCATTCTTTTCTGAGCGTACAATACTTCACGTGTTGATCTATGTTTTTACATTTTGTAGGGAGTGGTAGTGAAGACAGTTTTTCAGACAGTCAGGAGGAGGAAGACCAGCACATTTGGGAGGAGCAACAGATCGGAAAAGGAGTCAGTAGACACCAAGTGAGACCCTTCAATGTTACATTAAAGCTCTGTCCCAGAAACGAAAATACAGTTTACGTAGACCGTACGCAATCTAACCATTACTGAACTTATGTGACTGATTTGGAAAGCGTGAGACTTTGATGTTAACACGCAGCTCATCCACCAAGTACTTAGTAGTAATTTAAGACTTTTGTAAGTGAAATAAAACTTTTTAGAGACGTTATTCACATAATTCAACAGTACCTTCAAGTTTGCTTTTGTTCTTAGAAACGAAATCAGGCTTCTGTGAGACCAAACAGAAAAAAGAAATTGGACATCCCTGAAATACTTTCAGCAGTCAGCATTGATGTCATAAAGAAAAGAATTGTCGGAAAGTAAGAAATGCTTTATATTTCATCATTATCATGAATAACTTCAATACACAGTCCATTTGTATGCACCCAGTTTACAGTATAAGAAATGTTAAAAGCATTTTAAAGCACTTTAACTCATTATAATATGTAGATTAGATTCACTGAGGGAGGTGCACAGGGCACGGGAGGCAGAACTAAGGAGGATTCAGCTGGATGTGGAAATGGCCAGGAGTACTTTGGAGAGCCTCGAAAATCACGCTGCAGACGAGCAGCTCCGCTTCTATCGCACCATGAACATATTCTCACAGAACTTGCTGGAATGCCTGTCGGAGAAGGTTAATCTCTAAGAACGTGTGTCATTTAATATTATTAGATGCAGTATAAATTATATCTCACAGTGCATGCCTTATTTTTCAGATGGCTTTAATAAACTTGGTTGAGTTGGATATGCACAGTCTTTACATTGACCAGGCGGAGGCGCTGTTGAGTCAGAGAAGAGAAGAAGTGCAAGAGGAATCCACTCGAATTCAAAAGCTAACTTGTAAGATATATAGAAATGTTCTAATAGCATTTCTTTAGAAAAACTGCAGCATTATATAATATAAAATGTATTATAATTAAATGAAAAGCATATTTCTCAAGACAAAAAAAGGTTGAATGTTTCATTGTTACAGACAAACAAGCACACACTGTTACCTTCGAATTGTATCTACAATTTTTTTTACTTTATTTATATAAGTTTCACATTATATTAACTGTTTTGCAGAAATATTAACATGTTGAATGAATTTAAATTTTATATTTTACACTTGTGATTTGAAAGGAATCCAGTTCTTGAGTTTTACTCGATCCTGCCATCCATATAACTTAGTCTTATTTCCTAGACTAAACCGTTTTCCTATGCAAAAGTCTTTCTGTGTCTGCTCTTGTCTTCATAATATCGTATATTGTGGATGTCGTAGATAATACTGATTCACAAAGCAATGGTGACTCAACAGGAGGTTCCAGCCCAGCTCTGCAGAGGTGAGACACTTTCACTGCTTCTGAATGTCTTTTCTTTGAAATCTGAATTAAGATGCTTCTAATCCTTAAATTATAGTCTTCATGTTGTTTTATTCTTGGTTCCTCAATTCTTCATGTGTTTTCATGTCTTAGCTTGCTTGACTATTCTGAAGATGTTGGGTGCTTGCCGTCTGATTGGGAACCTGCGACTGCCCAGGAGGCGGAGCTACAAAGTAAAAGAGGTGAGGGAAGCTGATAAATGAAGACATTTGGTTATGTTTACATTTATATAAATTATGTTATAATTTAAACATCAAAATTGATGTGTTCCTGCATCCAAAAACACTGAATCAATTTCATTTAACAGCTGACCTGCTGAAAAGGTCTCAGGAAATATTTGCTGATGTTCAGACAGACTTTTGGGACGTGAAGAAAATCCTATCTAGATTTGATGAGTGGCGTGTCTCATTTCCTGAATCCTACAACAATGCCTACATTGGACTGTGCCTTCCCAAACTTCTGGCCCCTCTGATTCGACACCAGCTTATTGGCTGGAATCCACTTAAGGTGCAATATTACATCATGCCTATAAATGACATCACTATTTATATTTATGAGATTATACTGTACTGTATTCTGTATCTATATATCACTGTAGAAATTAAACGGAATAAGTAACACTTATATACAAATATACTGTAAATCTAGTTTAAGATTTCCATTCGTTCATCAGTGACTTGCACTCAATGTGATTCTTGGCATGTATTTGTATTTCAGGCAGAGGGGGAGGACTTTGAGGCGTTACCGTGGTATTCTGCTGTTGAGAGGTTCTGCCATGGTCAGGGTTATGAAGAATCGGAGAACATGGATATGAAGACACTGCCCACCATATTCGAGAAGACAATCTTATCCAAAGTTCTAGGTGATTCTTTTGCAACTACAAGTGTACCTGACTGAATACTTGGATGCCTTAATGCATAGTAATAACAATAATTATAATAAAATGTAATAATCTTCTATTAAAATACTTGTTAGAATTGTTAGAAAGCAATAACATATTTTTTATATTAAAAAACCTGAATGTACATGCACATTTGAACCTACCGAAGCCGCCATTACTTGCTCATAGCATAAACATAAAAATTATTTACTTTTATAATACTACAGGCTAATGTTATATTTTTATACATTTTTATTTAGGTCAGAAACTATGCATGCATACATACAGCATTGAGACAAACCGAGAATCACACTAAATTTAATATAGACAAGTCTGGGTAGCAGGTCTTTGGTGCGCTTTAAATGCATGTATCTTATATCTTGAGTTTGGGAACAGAACATTGGCCAGATTGATCTAATATATTCGTCTGATTTTCCATTAAGGTTGTCAAAATGCCTTGTTCGGTCTTTCCGGTTATTGATTTTCTAGCTACCAAAAACCATGATGTAACCTTTTGAAAACGTATCTTAATGTTTCGGGCAGGTTTTGTGGAGCTGGTGTGGGACCCTCTGTCTTCACATCAGTCTAACAACCTCACCACACTGTGCAAAAGAATACAGGATGACTATTCTGTATTTGATGGTGAACAAAGCAAACCAGTCAAGGTATTGTTCTACTACACCATTTCACAGTTTTACAAATGCATTTTAGGGATAGTACAAACAACCTCTTGTTTTGTCTCATAGGCCTTTGTAGAAGCAGTGATTCAGAGACTGAGAAGTGCAGTAGACAATGATGTCTTTGTCCCAATTTACCCCAAAAAGTAATTTGTTTTATTTGTTTGTTTTGGAAAATCAGGGTTTGGCAAAGCTGTGGGTTTTGCAAGATTAATGCAGTCTGGTTAGTTTGTGTATGCTGTTTATGATTTAGTACATGGTGCCTTGATCTGATCCGAAAATGTTGTATTTGTTGTACGTTTAAGGTCTTTAGATGACAAGAGGTCACCACAGTTCCTGTTTCAGAACAAACAGTTTTACTCTGCTGTAAAGGTATGACATTTCCCTTCACGGAGTCATCAGTGTACTACATATTTATACACCACTTTTAGAATAACTTTCTTATATAAAATCTTAATATTTATGTATCATATAAAATGTCATCTTAATAATCTTAAATATTGCACATCAATGTTTAGGTTGTCCAGTTAAATTTTTCACATTCTGTTTCAGATGCTTGGTAATATGGCTTTGTGGGATGGATTGATTCCGGAGCAGATTCTTAAAGAACTGATGTTGGAAAAACTCCTGGGTCGTTATTTGATGATAACTGTCCTTAATGATTCTAGTCCAAAACATACCGTCCAAAAATGCAAAAAGGTGCATATTCAGATGACTTCAATATAATCTCATGTGAAAATGTTATCTACTTGAAATGTTATCGTCGGACTAACGTTCATCTGTATAAAAGATTGCAGATTGTTTTCCAACATCATGGTTTATGGATGTGAACGATGGGTCGTCTCTACCTCAGCTACAGAACTTCAGAAAACATCTTGAACAGGTTGCTCACATGATATGCAAGGACAGCAGTGATCCCATCAGCACTCGGTAATGTACAATATAGCCGTTTTCCACATGATGCGAAATTATTCAGTATTTGTGGTACTGAATAGGTACTTTATAACTATACAGTATGTATAAGGTATGTTTAGTCAGATAGTGTTAATTAAAAGTTTCTAATATAGTTATTTCTTTATACCTTCCAGAGAACCTTTATCTGAAGTCTTGTGTTTACTTCAGAACATCAAGGCACACGACAGTATTACGACTATGATAAGCAAATATCATTGTGAAGATCTGTTGAAAGCTCAGTGGCATCCATGATCATTTTAATATATGTTTAATATGTACATGTATAGTGAATAAAATATTTGGTCCGTATGGCTGTAGTATGTTAATTCAATTGTTGTTTTTTTAACCTCCTTCCAAGACATAATCCACTACATTTTATTATTACAGTTTTTCTTGATTGCCAACACTCAATTCATGAAACAATTCACCATTTTCTGACAACTATAAACACATTCTCAGAACAATTGGGCATCCTAGAATCATCTAGTGGGCTTTATACTACTGAAACATACAGTTTAAATACAGTACACACTTTATATGAGAGAAATTTCACAGTCCTGTATCCAGAAAACTTTAGCATGTGTACACCCTAAAATTTGTGATTGTGAAGTTTACATATTCGTATTTGTAGCCGTTTTTACCTGCTCCGTATTTCTGCAGAACTCAAAGTAAAAAAAATCTGCTATAGTATACTTTTACAAAATTGGGCCAAAGCCATATTGTTTATTGCTTCCTATTGACAAATCACTTTACTTTTTTGGTTCCTTTATCATCTCTTTAGCTTATTAGCTTGCAATATTGGCTGTTTATTAGTACTTATAAAGGAAATATTAATGCATTATTCTGTGTGACTATATTCTACATCTCTTTATCCTACTCCATACCTAAACGTTACAACTACCTCAGAAAGTATTAATATGCAGTAAATGAAGAATTGTTTAGTTAATAGTGAATATATGTACCCCGTACTAAAGTGTTACCCGACTAGTTTTTATAGGTCTATTTCTAATAAGAATAAATTCAGTAAATTGACTTGTTTAGTTTTTGTTGCATGTTTCCTCCCTGCCGACATGTCTCTGTGGTTCCTGTTTACAAGGATGACTAATGTCATCATGACCTGTAAACAAAACCCTTGTATTTTATTGAATGAGCCCTTAGAGAATACTTGCATATGCAGGATGCCTTTCTATTAAATGAGAGTTGCACAAATGAATCGTGTTTATATATGTGGCAGAAGAGATTCAGAGCATAGCCTACTTACATTTTTACCTTCATGACTATTAGGTCAAGGTTGCAGGATACAAAACTAGTAAATTGCAAATGTTCTGATCGGAAAGTCTGTTAAGACTAACATTTTGCTGTGAGAGTGGAAGATCTAACACCTTTAGACTAGTCTGTCACAGCCATGTGAGGTTTCACTTTTATTCTATTATGGTGATAGAGTTCATGAGGGATTCCATTACTAACAGTTTCCATGTCAGCCAGTAACACCTGCTATATTTTCAATAAACGTAATGTACTTCGAGGAAGTGCATTTCTCCATTATTCTTGCTGTGCAATGTTTAGTTTAGTTTTGTTGACCCCTGAAGTGGGGCTTTGTAAATGTAATAATGGGATTAAAAAGCAATGTAGCAGCAAAGAGCTGTTAAAAAATAAAGAGGGAGAAGAGAGGCAAGTGGTCTCTTCTGAATATGCTGACTACTGTGTTTTCCGATTGTAAAATGGGTGAAGAATTGTTTGTGCAGTGCAAAAAGGAAGCAGAATTATAGCCAAAAGAAACTTAAATTCTAAAGAAGAAAGTCTTTGAGCGATATGATAGCTATATTTTTTATAAGTTATTATTTTCCTTTTGTTACCTCACATTGCTAGTTTTGTGTAAGCAATTTATGTCAATTATGTTAATAATGTCAATTTTCTTTCGCTGGGACTTTTTGGGAGTTATTAACATTTAACCAAAGCAGTTGAATTATCGTTTCTGTCCTTTTTAAGCTGTTTATGACGTTAAGATAACATGGTATAAATCAAGGACCAAACACAAAGATATGACCCATGTAGAAGAGCTGAACAAACAGTTTTATGATGTCCCTGGTTGTCTATAAAGGCGCCTTGAAGCATTTCATATATCTTGTTTTTAACATTATTTTAAAAAGGGGAATTCTCCAGTATTAATCACATTTTCCAGATAACTACCAAATCCTGCCTGGTTTTGTTGATTTGTCTTAGTCAATGTGGAATTTCAGATATAGCGTATGTTCGTGTTGTATGAGGTGGTGCTAAATGATTCATAACATAAGCTGTTAATGTAGCTTGAGCCACACATACTGTATGTATAGGGTACATCAATGGCTAAAGTTACATTTATAAATAAAGTATTGTAACAGGAAGGTAAAGCTCGATGCCAATGTAATCTAGTTACTTGACAGTCAAGAACAATATGCTTCTTGCTAGTTGGTTGCGGATGAGGGGCATTATCATTCTAAAGAGTATTGGATGTGACGAATCAAATGTAGCTCTGTTTTTTATTTTACTTTTCGTCCTCAAACACATTGTCTAAAAGCCTCAAAACTTTCCTCTTGGTTCAAGGTGTCTTTTAAGTTTCCGGAGAATAGACTTTCTATAAAAGGCCTGTTCTTGAACTTCCATTACCTCAACATATTTTACTGGTGTAGGAGCCAAGTCAAGCCAGTTCAAAAGCTCTGTTCCGGGATTTGCAGTGGTATGTTACTTGCCAACTGTGGATGGTAAATGTACACGACAATCTAAAAACTGAATGAAACAGATTTTGATCAAAGACAATGATTTGACAAGCAATCCCAATTGAATTAGTCGTTCATTTTTAAAAACCAATGTAAAAGCAAGATAGATTTTAATCTCAGAAAACAATCCTCCGGCAAACACATTGGACATTATCTATAGTTGTGCCGCATTTGATTCATATATCCTTCATCTTACTAGTTTTGTTACACAAAATACCTACAGAGGTTATCCCAAGGGTGGAATTTGATGGGAATACAATTTTTTCTGGTCATGGTCGAGAGGGTGTGGTAATCCTTACTAATGACTTAAACAGACCCCGAGTTCAACTTTAAGGGATAGTTCATGCGAAGATGCCAATTCTGTCTTCATTTCCTCAACCTCTTGTCAAATCAAACATGTATGACTTTATTTCTTCTGCAGAAAACATGAAAGCAAATATTCTGAAGAATGTTGATAACCAAAAAATGGTGTTAACCATTGACTTGCATTGGTTTTGTGTCCTTGTAGAAATATAAGAATGAATGAATGTTTACCGCCGTTGTGCGGTTACCAAGATTTTTCGAAAAATGAGTTAGCCATTTCTCCATCTGTTCAGCCTTATTTCTGTCACAGTAAGAACTTTTTGCTTCCTTTCTTAAGATGAGCAGAAGTTTGTCACAACAAATTGCGCAACAAGACAAATCTGGTCAAAATGAATCAAGTTTTATTATACAGACATAGACACATAGGAAATATTTATATGCTGTAGGTTCAAGGAGTTCATATTTTGGTCATCCACACAAGGACAAGAGTAATAGGGTGCTTTTGGCAAGGCTGTTGAGCATGAGAGAGTTATGGGCACTCAGGGCTAATGCACTATGACTGTACTGTCAGAGCTACACTATCATACACTGTCTGGAGGCAAGCAAAACAGCACAACAAATGTCAAGCACGGTTAAAATAACCAGAGAAATAATCGTGTCTAGTGGAACCAGAGTGGCCGTGTTCGGAATAGTAATTCATTTGTCTGCTTATTTGGTTGATTTGAATTTGCATATTTTGCCAAAAGTATTTAAATTATGTTCATTGTAACTCCTATTTGTATATAAGGGAAAAAATAAATATTACCAAATCACTGTCATCATTTATTCACCTTCATGTCATTTAAAACCTGATTATGACTGATCTGTGAAACACAAAAGAAGACATTTTAAGAAATGTCTCAAATGGTTTTGTGCACACACCATTGAAGTCAATGGAGGGCCTTGCTGTTTTCAGTAACTTCTTTTGAAAGAAAGTCATAGAGGTTTGGAATAACATGAGGATGAGTAAATGATCAAATAATTTGTGTGTGAACTATCCTTTAAACATTTATAAAATATTTCCTTAATGCATTTGTACTTTGGAAATTAAATGCATGTAAATAATAAATCATTATTAGAAAGATATCTTGTGGTCTGTCCTGTAGCTTAACAGGTGGAACATGGCACTAACACCACCATAGAAGTGGGTTCAAATGCAAGTATTTTCAGGTTTAAACTAATATAGAAAAAAACATCATCAACATTTCATGTGAGAACAGACATAGCCTGCAGGTAAAGTGGGAATTAGGGCATATAAATGCTTGGGTGGGCATTGTTTAGACAGCCTGTCTAGAGACAAGAATAGCATCCATCTCCAAGTATTCAGCTGGCAGTATTTGTTGAACACAGTACACATTTCTCTTTTATATTTCCTTTTAATACAATGCCTTACTAAACATTTAAGGTAATGCCAGATTTCAGCTTTATATGGGTCTTCTTATAAGCCTTTTGCCCCTGTAACCCAGCACAGTAAAAAATAATTGCATATATTTATGGATTAAAGGGACGGTTTACTCAAATAATTTTCATTTACTCACACTCAGGTTGTTCCAAAACGGTATCAATTTCTATGTTCTGATGAACACAGAGAAATATATATGCATGTAACCAAACAGTTTTAGCCACAGTTTATACATTTCTTTGTTAAGCACAAAAGAAGATATTTTTAAGAATGTAGGAAAGCAAACAGTTTTGAGACATTTTTGACTACCATTGTCATTTTTCCTACTATGGTGGTCAATGGTGGCAAAGTATCAATGGTTACAAGCATCAGTCCAAAATATATTTTTCTGTGTTCATCAGAACCTAGATATTTATACAAATTTACAACAGGAATTGACAGGGTTTTGAGTGAACTGTCCCTTTAGCACAGTTGAAAATATTTGTTTGTGGTTGCTAACATCACTTACCTCAGGATTCCAGATCTTAATAAATCGTGCTGTAGTAAACCACATTTTCTTAGTCACAGAACGCAAACTGTAGGTTAAACTGGTTCGAATAATAGAACGTCATGAAATATTTTTAATAGCTCATGCCACTCAGCAAATTTGATCCTCTTAATCCAACAAGTTTGCTAACTTTGTGGAAAAAAACATTTTATTTTTGTGACATTTTACACAGACAAAACATTCAGAAGAATTACCAGAAATCTCCAAGACCTTTATTTACGTGAGGCTATGTGGAACTACAAATACTGATGAATGACTTTTATATCCCTGACACTTTCATACCTATACTTGGGTATTGAGTAAAAGACAGCATTATTGGTGTAGGTCTGAAACAGTATGACTTAAAGAGACAGTTCAACCCAAAATAAAAATTCTGTCGAATTCGAGTTGTTCCAAATCTGTATTGTTCTGATGAACACAGATAAAGATATTTGGAAGAATGCCCGTAGCCATACAGTTCTTGGCCACCGTCGACTACCACGGTGGTCAAAAGTGCCCTAGAACTGTTTGCATCCTACTGTACATTGTTCTTTTGTGTTAATCAAAATAAAGAAATGTATACAGATCATGAGGGTGTGTAAATGAAGACAGCATTTTATTAAACCGTTCCTTTAAATGTTAGGGCAAGTCAGTGTTTATATGTAATATTTTTTTGAGTGCCGACCCATCAGTGGTTCTGAGTCAAATTCAGACAGTTCCCATCAGCGCGGGTTTGTTGACTCTGGGCAGAAGGGCAGTAAAGTCCAGCACACGGGAACAGGGACATCTGAATTGTGCTGCTTCATCAGACACTTGCCAGTTGTTCAAGCAGGACCGAGGGGGATGGGATGTTTTTTTTTTAAGTTGTGGTTTTTGCAAAAAAAATTACAGTCACTGAGAAAGAAAAGCAACATTATTGTAAGAGCTGGTTCCAGATGACTAAAATTAGACATCAAAACCATAAAGCTGGTGAGTCTCCATGTTGTAATAAACACATTGTTAGACCCACAAGGTTTCTGTTTTAAATAGACATTAAGCCATTTCTAAACGGTTTGATTAGATTCAAGAGTAAATTTTTATAAATTGTCATTTCGTGCTTTTTGCTCCATTTTGAGTGTGTAAGACGTCATCTCTGGTCCGGATGAAAACAGCTCTCTTTTTTTCCTGAGATGCTCTTACGTAAAGTCTCTTTCGTTACGTAAAGCTTTTGCACAATCACGCTAATCGAATCATCTCCATGAGTGAGTTTGGACCTCGGTAGCAATCTGCTACATAACGTGGCTTCACAATCTCTTCCAGTCTGTGCTTCTCATCTGCCTGCTTGCTGCTTTTCTTTCTGTTTTCATTCACTGGTGTGGTCATGTGCTGTTGGAGAGCTATGAACACGGTCATTAAATGCTTAATTCCCTTCCCTGGGAAAAGAGGGTTTTCCCCATAACGCCGGGCTAATTAATCTGATCCAATTTAGCCTGTGTAAAGAGAAAAAATATAGCATAAGATGAGCAGAACAACATGGAACTCATAGTTAAAATGCATGCACCTGGTCTGAAGTTAACTTCCGGTTTGTGTTTGTTGATCGGTCTGCCTAGTGGCCATAACTAATTATATTTAATTTAATTTATATTAGTTTATAATCAAATTTCATTGTATAATAATTGTATTAAATCAACAATTTGTTAAATTCAATTTTTATGTTAATTTTATTAAATAATCAATTTGTTGAATCGGTTGTGTAACTTTGTCACATTTAAGGCCCTGTCCACACAAACACAGGTATTTTCAAAACCGCTGTTTTTTTCGTCTACACGCAAACGCAGTACTCGGTCACTAAAACCATATTTTTTAGAAACACAGGTTCAGTGTTGTCATGTAGACAGAGATTTGGAATGGATTTTGCTATCTGCTTTGTTTGATGTCAGATTCCAGGCTTCTGATTGGCCAACACGGCTTTATGGTTAGGGTTATATCGCCACCTGTTGGTTTTGAATGC
This sequence comes from Barbatula barbatula, assembly GCF_947034865.1. NCBI lineage: Eukaryota > Metazoa > Chordata > Actinopteri > Cypriniformes > Nemacheilidae > Barbatula > Barbatula barbatula. The sequence goes on along the minus strand of NC_136765.1, from coordinate 14,318,230 downwards.
TTTTGACAGGGCATTAGTTTGTTTTTGCATTTTCGTGTGGATGCAGGTTTTTTTTAAACGAAATTTATAAAACTCTGTTTATAAAAATACCTGTGTACGTGTGGACTTGGCCAAAGTTTAGCCACGTAATGGTTCTTCTAACCAAGCTAGACATACTTTTAACGTGCTAGCTAATGTAATTTACTTGCTATTTCTTTTGTTTGTTTTCAGAAATATGTGGATGTGTAATGTCAATTTAGTCAAAAGCGCACATTCGTAGTAACGTTTGTTTATGTTGTTGCTTTGAAACCGTCTATGACATTAGTTTGTTTGTTGCCAGCCAACACAATGTCACAGGAATTCTAGGTACTTATTCTTATTTGTACGTTATAGTACGATTTGCTTTCACGCTACTGACGGTTAGGTTTAGGAGTGTGGTCAGGGGAGGGGCTCCAGTATTGCTTTTTTCTAATAATCTTAAGTTTTTGTATGATTCACAATGTATGGATTCATAAAAATTAGCTTCCTCGTAGATAGTTACGAATTTCCGTGAAATCCAGCTGTCTCCACTCTAACAACAATCTAGTGGACATTTCACCAGGATGTGTAGGTGTGTAATATGGTTTTGTGCAGCAAAGCTCTCATATTTCTTCAGCACTTTGTTGGTTGTTTATAAAGCATACAAACTAAAAGGTAGGCATCCTGCATCCTGACCCATTTAAAGCCATTACGGCATTATAACATTGACCCTAATCACATTTCAGGAATGAAGACATTGTTCATAAGTTTCAGCTTAAAGGTGTGTGCAATTTTTTTGAGAATCTATTGACAGAAATGCAATAAAATGCGAGGTGTATAACGACTTTACATAGAGAAGCGTTTAGTGCTGCCAATGGATTAAAAAACATCTGATTATTCACACATTTATTCTGTGATTAATCACGATTAATCGCACATAACATTGATGTTTTTAAATATACATTTACATTCTAATAATGACACATTTAATCTCCAAATTAGAAACAACATATTTCTTTAACAGCATCATTTAATGAATGAAAGCCAACATTCTGATATTAGCAGCCTTTACCCCGTGACTGTCTACACCATATGGGACCGCTTTTGCATTGCATTTTGCCGCATCCCACAGCTAGAAGCTGTCTATCTAAACTGCATGTGTCAAAGCAACTGTTTCAAATCGCATGGCGTGGAGTGAGCCGTTGGTTTGTAGCAATAGATACTGCTAAATTTAATACACTGGACCTTTAAATTCAATGATACCTCTGAATAGCTTCCTATATTGGTGTTTTTCACCTTTCCTAAAACTTAAGGATCCGTATTAAAAAATTTTGTTTTCTGCATTAAATTTATAACCTTACGGCTGACTTTGATCACTTCGTGGAAAGCGATGAAGGATCTGATAGATGATCAGGGTGAGAGATCAAAAGCTCAGGTCTCAATCGCAGTTGTAGACAGACAGTTATAGTGGTGCCATGCTAAATGTCCTGTCTGACTGTCTTCCTATCAGATTAGAAGAACAGAGATGCTTTAAGAGAGAGGTCAAACACTATGTAAAGCCTTTATGGTCTATAAAAGCAACAGATACTGAACTTAATGAGTGTGCAAAGAGGTCATGAGAATGTTCATTGTGTATTTAGTCAGACCTGGGTCTGAAAGCATAGAAACCACTTCATTTGGGGTGTATATATATATATATATATATATATATATATGTAGTGACCCTTCCAAAGTATTTTGACTTTGCAAAATACATTTAATTGCATTAGACTTCAAAATACAAGCTGAACCTTTTCTCAGGACAAACTTTACCTTCCGGAGACATTTTAGGCTGTTGTATTGAACTTTTATCGGTACTCACTCCTGTTCACAAACTCACACATATAAACAAATACAATATTTCATAGAGCCTCAGGACAGAAATCTCAGCGAAATTTTAAAGGCAAATTCCAAGTCCAGGCTGAATGAAATTCCCATGTCATGTCGTGTTCTCTTGTCGGCTAACCATCCCCCTCCTTTTTTTCTTTCAAACTCTCTCCCTCTACCTCTCTCTCTTTCACTAGACCACCCTCTTTTTTTGATACTCGCTGCTCTCGGGAGCTCCATTCTGTGACGGCTGTGTCTGTCAGAATGCGATCACTTCTGCCTCCTGCTTGCTCTGTGTCACATTTCCAGCTTCCAGGGCACAATGTCCATCTGACATAAGTTAAAAGATCCAGTGCGTTAGTGCACACAGCGTTATGATTACCTTTTACCTTCAACCACTTTTTCGAGTACTTTTCTCATGCAAACTCTTTAGGAGAACAGATACATTTGCATTTTTCCTGTGCTTCTATTGAGTTCTTTGGACTTAACAGGATCAAACTAACTGGTTTTATGGTTTTAACCCAGATGAGCACGAGAAAGGACACAATACATTGGGTAAGTTTCTAATGATTGTCTTCACTGGATTAATATATAGATATTCAGAAAACATGTATTTTACTCATACATGTTTAATGTGTTGGTGTCTATGTGATGTTTTCATTGATATGAATGTGGATTATCAGTTCTGGATGATCATAATACATGGAGAATAGGAGAACTATTTGCTCCAAGCTATTTTATACTTAACTATGTTAATGTTTGTATTTAAAAGCACTTCACATGACAAGTGTTTATAATCATCAATATAGTATATACTCTTTAGTATGCTATGCCATGCATTATAATATCAGTAGATACGACTGGTAGTGTTTGAGGGTTTTCCAGAATCATTTAATGTAGATGTAATTGCATAGCACACTATTTTTCTGACTGCAGACCATTGATTTGGAAAATTTTGCCTTTTGGTGGTAACCATTACATTTATATAACATTTAGTACTTTGGCAGACACTTTTATCCAAAGCGACTTACAGAGAGTTCAGGGAGCAATAAAGCGATTTGACATACAGGGGTAATAATACAAAAGGTGCTAAAACCAAGTTACCAACAAAAGCTAGAACAATACCCGTTGAGAGAAAGAGACAGGGTTAGTTTTTTTCTCTTATTTGTCTTTCAAGTATTCACAGGGTTTTAAGTAGTTTTTTTATTATAAATGAACTTTATTATATTGCAGACATTAGGAATATAATGGTATTGTCAATAACTGTGATATTTAAAACTATGATTATCGATATTGCATTATTACCGTACATATACTAATATTGTAAACAATCCAGCACCAGTTTAAAGTTTTGCCTTAAATAAATAGTTCCCACAAAAATGAAATGTCTGTCATCATTTACTTGAAATTTCAAACCTGAATGGCTTTCTTTTACTACAAAAAAAGATGATATTTTGAAGAATGTTGGTATCCGTATAATGGGAGTACCCATTGACTTTACTGTATAAATATTGTCTGTCCATTTACCGGTTTTAAATGACAAGAAACCCCCAAAAATAATTAAGGATGAATTGACTGATGCTTATTCATTCATTTATTATTATTATTATTCAAAAAACACTTCAGTTGATATTGTGAAAATCTATCTAATTTTGTGAATTCTTTTAGCCAGAATAATTTTGTAGTAAAATAATAAAACTTATATTGTGACATCCCTAATAGACATATGATTTTGAATTGCATATAATTTGAACACATTATACATCCCATTATAAGATATCTTTGAATGAATTTAGAATGCAGTTGTTCTGAAATGTAATATCCTTATATATGCTGCCCTGCTAATGTGGGACCAGTTTCTCTTAGTCCTACCTCATATACACCGGTATGAATCAGTCTGAAATACAGGTCTCAGGTCAACAGCCTAAATTGACTCCATCATAGAGCATTGTTCAAGTTGAAAGGGAACACCTTTGCTCTCTGTGTTTAATGAAAGCTGTTGAATGACTCTCAGGGGTGCTGAGCTCTGTTTGAACAACAGCATGCTAGCGGGATTTCCTTTAACACTTCAGATTAGATTGATGTCTTTCCCTGCTCAGGAGGGCTGTCCAGGGTCAACGTCATCCATCAAACATAACCAGGCACCCACTGATGGCGGCATCAAAACCTCAGTGCTGTTCAGTTATTTGTAGACAGTCATTTAAAGAGTAATGTGCCCACAATAATCTGCAATCTTAGCTTTGCTGCCCCAAAAACATAGGTTATTTTCCTCTATATGTAGTCTACATAACAATTGGCATAGATATACTTCAATCCCTTTTTGTGTTTCCTAGAAGAAAGTAAGTCACATAAGGTTAAAATAACATAAGCGTGAGTAAATGATGACATAATTTGTATTTTGGGGTGAACTGTGCTTCTAAGGTTTTTCTTGTAAGCCAAAAACAGCTTAACATTACAGCACAAGGCCATATATACAGTACACACATTCCGGCAGAGATACCTCAGATTGTTCAGCATTATTCTCAAATCTAAATGCATCAGCTGTTTCCGCTGATAACAGGAGCTTCTCTGTGCCTTCCTTTTTCTGTTTTAAAGCATACAACCACCACCGTCAAATACACAAAGATCTCAATGTCTAGACCATCATTGAACCACACAACTAACTAGTCAATTGTGAAAGTGTGGAGTCCGTGTGGCCACTGACCTCATTACTAAACACTCTTTTCTCTTTTTTTCTGTCCTGCTGTCGCTTTCTCGAGGGTCCCTAATAGAAGGACCAGATGTTGGCAGAACTTCCTGCCACTAGTGCTTTCAGACAGCTGCTTTGTGTCAGCTCCTGTACCGGTGCCTGCTCTCAGAGCTTGGAAGGCAGTAATGGTGGCCCAGTGGCCCTGAACACACACTGAGGAGCATTGTTTAGGAACAGCCTCAGGACTAGCATGGGACACACAAGATTCACTCAGGTCTGAGGGAGTTGACAATGTAAGTTAGGTGGCCACCATTTATACTGCAGAGTTTATTCTGAATGGACATTTAAAAGAAAGACTTCTGTGTCACAGGGAAACTACGGGTCGTGATAATAACTCAATGGGGTGGTTTCCTCGACAGGGATTATTTTAAACCAGGACTAGGAATTAGTTAAACTAGGATATTTAAAAACACACTTTACAAAAAACATTACTGTGTGCATCTTGAGACAAAACCAAAAGTTGACTTAGTTTTTAATCATATTTGTGGATGTAACTAGAAACGGATAGTCCGAAACCTTTCCCCTTTTTGGTTGTCAGTGTGTGATGTAGTGTTTGGATTATCCTTTGACTCACGTCGTTGAACGTAATCTTGTGTGCATCTTGAGTAAAAATGTCATTGTTCCCTATGCGCCGGATGTGACTGAGCGGACTGGGGAAAAAACGCGGAAGTGATATTGAAGTGATTCATTGCATCATCCCAACCTCTGCCTTACAAATCTGATCTTTATTTATTCATTAAACAGTTTACTCAAAAATAAAATTGATGTCATCATTTTTCTCTTCTTTAGCCGAACACAATTGGAGTAATAAAATGAGGAAACTTTGTAATGCCGGCCACAGCATGTGAGTCAAATAATCTCAGTGCCGATGCCATTGATTCTGAGACACAAGAGAACCAATGAGATTTGCCGTTCAGATAAAGTCTAATACAACCTATTTGGTTAAATACGCTCAAAACATGAATCTTTTTTAATCACAAACGCATCATTTCACTTCAGAAGACATCTATTAACAACCTAAGGTGGATCACTTTTATGATGGACAAAAATGTGCTCACTACAAAGCTAGGAACAGCTAGGGTAATATTTATTATTACTTAAATTGTGTTCAGCTAAAGAAAGGCATGCACAAATAGGATGGCATGAGGGTCAGTAAATTATGGCATACATTTGATTTTTTGGGTGAATTATTGTATTATATATTGAATTATTATATTCAACTACATCTTTTAAGAAGCTCTGTACATTTCTACAGTTGTTTATTATGCTCAGTTTCCTCTATTGCAGTTTGCCAAACTCAATTTTCATATCTTTCCTGTTGACTTGTAGGCTACAGTCACTAAGCAATGTCGTACCACAAAGTAGAAAAAGGCCTCAGTCAGTATGAATTAACATCAGAGGTGCTTAGGAACTTGGCAGGAGGCATGTGGTAATTTATTTTTCCCAGTACAAATTAAACTCTTTTTGCTCAGAATTACAAGGATTTACCTATATATTGTATGAAATGTGTTTTGTGTGGCACTACGAGCAGTCTGGCAAGCTTTCAGAATATACTAGCATTGCCAAGGGCTGCAGAGCTAAGCGATTAAAAATAAGAGAACAAGTGGCCATGGTTAAAAACAAATTGCAACTAACAAACTCAAACAATGGACCGTTGTGTCCTCTGTTTTGGGGTTTACGTCATTTAAAAAAAACCTGCCACAAAACTGCAATGTTCCTATTCAAGTAATTGTATAAATATGTCCCTCTTTTGAGAATGCAAAGATATACTTAGTATATTACACTTACTATGTACAAAAGCAGCTTTTTTGCCTAAAATAAGAATGCAGGTCATTTTTCTGATGTTAATAACACTGAATTTTTGGCCAGTGATTAAGCAGTAAAAACGACTACCACTGAACTAGCCAGGTGTATAGTTGCCGACAGTAGGCCATAACCATTTCAATTGAAGTGCTGAATCGTTTCTAACACAAACCCGTCATGTGCTGCCTTGGTAGCACAAGAGACTGACACCGTGTCTACACCGTATTTAGCGCGATGCGACGCAACAAAAGACAATAGAGCGCATTAGAACCCTTTAAATTTTGTCCACACTGTTGCGATGCGACGCAACAATCGCGTTACAACAAGCGTCCGGTGTTGTCGGTCGCGTCCGGTGTAGACACTGTGTGAGCTATGTCTCTGCACGCATTCAGTTAGCCTGATTCACCACAGTTAGACAACCATGCAGAAAATTCCGTTTGCAATCGTGCCGTGTCGCACAATTTTCTATTAATCTGTGATTCATGTATTTACAGACTGCTATACATACATTTTAAAGGTGGAATTCTGTGACAAGAAAGGCGGACTTAAAGGCGGGGTGTCCGATTTCTGAATTACGCTTGTTTAGACAAAGTCGGGCCGAGTACCAAAACAACCTTGTAGCCAATCAGCATTAAGGTGCACAGTGCGTAGTACGGACATTAGTCGAGCGCTGACGAAAGCAAAAGATGGGGGTAGGGGTTTGTTTTGGTGATTTGAACATCAACAACGGCTAAGAGAAATCGGACACGCCAACTAAAACCTATTGTTTCATTGATGGGTTGCATGTTCCAGGCCACATAAATTTACTTTAAGTGTCAGCCCTTTGGCCAAATTTATTCTAGGTAAATCAATATGAAGTTAGCATTATCAACTCAAGTTCCAATGTTACAGTCAAAACATCTTTCAATTTATGACTTACGTAAGTTAAATGAAATAAAACTGAGGTTTGGTAAACACTTAATAAACATGCCTCTCAGTCAGATCAGATGTTCAAAGAGGAAACTGTGTACCATGTGTACTACAATGGCTAGATGACGGTCAGTATGTTAGCCTGTTTATCCCGTAGGGTTTTTCTTTCTGTGTGTCTGTGTGCATGTAAATCAATCTGTATTTGTGTGATCTGTCAGTAAGGGCACATTCTGGCCCCTGGCTTGCTTACGTGTAAAGCTACGCTGTGTTCTCAGAAACAAAGGCTTCGTGAAGGACAGTGGACTTATATGAACCTTGCTATTGCATTCATATTTCAATGGGAATATATTGTATTTGGTAGACACAAGCATCACGGTTTCTGTTGGTTTTACTGCAAAAGGGTTTAAAAAGACTAGGCCGCATCTAACAACACCATGGCATCCACATCAACACCCTGACATTGTAGCAATGGCTTTTCACTCAGCAAAGCACCCCTCATCTATTTAACTTAGTTGAGCTATTTCTATACATACATTTATGAGGTTGTCACAGGCTCGTGAGACACTACATACACATACTTAATGTTCTTTCCGTTGAAATCGTGTAGTAAATTACTTCCAATTGAAGGGAAATTCAAGCGGAGATGATTCTGTCAAAATGAAGATGATAGGTTGTCGTCATATACAATAGCCCCTTGTTAAAGATTTCTGCCCGAGTTACTTTATGTACATATGTGGGTCACCCATTCCATGAAAAACTACCCACAAACCCTAATTTTAGAGAAACATTCACAGCAGAAGATTCTACTGGGAACTCTTTGCCAGTCAACTGCAGCCAAGGTACACAGGCTCATGCAAACATACTGTAGAACACAGACTTTCACATCCCATGGGGACATACCTCAAGCATAGCCTTCAATTTAAGTGCAGAGAAATGGCAATACTCTAATAAAAGACGAAAAGTTCACGACGCCTGCCTTAAATTAATATACATTATTTTTGTTTTGATTTTCAGCACCATCCTAAGCATCTGGGTTTCTTTTCTTACATGCTGGTTGTGATTTTAAGCGGGTCAGGGCAAACGTTGCAAAAACGGTGAGAAATGGCAACATCCTTCAACATTGCTTTGATTTTCATACCAATATACTTCTCACCATGAAAATAAAGGGTTAGATGTGGCTTTACAAAACCGCTCTAAAAAGTTATTTTAAAGTAACAGTAACAGTGCGTCCGTGTGTCTTCTTGTCAAAACAACATAGAAATGAGTTACCATCTGTGTGGGGTTACAAAGAGTTACTAAAGTACATTCAGATCATCCAGTTCCATTGTTCTGCTTCACTGAGCTAACCGAGGCTGAGTTGGAGAGAGCCGAGGCTGGCCCTGCATTCTGCAACCTAATATTAGAAGAGAAAAAAGTGAGAGAGAAAGGAAAAGGAGAAAAAAGGATAGCATTAAGGTTGGCAAATGAATCTACCCCAAGTCATGTTTTGTGATTATAATGAGGGTGAGGCGGTGTGGCACAGGCCAATGAGAGTCAAACAAATCATGACCATAAAGGACTTGAGGCCCTAATATGAAATATTTTGGTAAATATGTTTTTAGTTCTGTGTCAGGGGTAAGTTAGCATGTTTCAATGACTTGCTAGTATTGTTGCTATTAGTTCACAACTGGTAACTTCAACTCAAACTATATGCCACTGTTAGCTGACATAACTAAAGTTTTCAGTCTGGAAAAACTGAACAAAAGTTCTTTGACTTTCTTTAAAGGTAGTTTTTTTTGCAAATGACAGTTAAATCTGTAGATTATACAGAGCAGAGTAATATGTGTGTGTATGGTTATGTTAACAGACATCAAACATCTTGAGAAGTCACATACTAGCTTTCCTAATTTTTCTTTATGAGGTGGGAGGAGATTGTTAAGTTGGTTATGTGGTTTAAAGCAGCCCTGGATGAGACAAAAATTGCACAAAACCAAAAACAGTCATTGGTGAGAATTCAGCTTTTTGACTGATAAAATTATCACTCACTCATTTGCTCTGTATATACATATTATGCTCATTTTTACTTTTTTAACTGGAAGTTAGAGTGGGACACATTGAAGAGCGGATACCTTTCAAATTAACACATAGGCTATAGCTACATCACAGCCATGAACCATGATTTGCAAGTGGGTTGCAGATGGTTAGGGCGAGGGGCATTCTCATTCAAGAGAGCATCTGATTAGCCAAAAACTATGTAGTGCAAGATGAGTCATCAACATTTTTTATCGGATTTCAAGAAAGACTAGATGTATAATTTCAAACAAGTCTCACGGCAGTTTGTGGCATAGGTACGAAATCTTGGATCTATTGATTCATGTTCATAAACACGAATTTCCCAATTTTTCGTGTCACTCAGCACGCCTTTCAATACAAAGACCACGTGTGTATAAACATTTACTGTATATATTTATAACCTGATATAGAAGGAAGTCGTACATATTCTCGGAGGTGGCTAACCAAAGATTACCCCACCCCAAACACTAAATTCACTTCCGCAAAGGCAAACTTGACTAAAACGCACAAGTTTTACCAGGTGGAAAACCAACGATAAAGGGCCACCCTCACCCCGCCCCTAAACCTACAGCATATGGCAAAGTCAAAACCATAATAAAACGAATGAAATTGCAGAAATTTACTCAAATTAGCCACCTCGTAAAATAGGTACGAACTCATATCAGATTGCGTTGATATATATGAAAGATACCGCGGATTAAAATACGTTAGACTAAAAGAAAGGGAAACTTTGTGTCTATAGACACAAATCAACAGATTACATTTAATGAGAATGTAACAAATTTGTGTGAGACTATGTGGATCATAGAGATTTGTTTTACAGGGTTAAAAGTGACCTGACCTGCTGAATTATAATTATTATTTGCACTCTTTGTAATATCTGTGGTTTTTTTTGTCATTATCTTTGCTTCTCTAAATATTATTCAACCAAAGCTTTTGTCATTCCTTGCGATCAGAAACAGCTGTTGGGAAACTCTGTATAGTCCTCTATTTTAAACATTTCCTCTAAAAATAGATGAATCTCTATCAATAAAAAAGCAATAATTAAGTCTGACTACCCCGTTGTGGTTTTATTTCTCAGATGGATCTCTTGAGTTCACAGTAAACAGAGACTCTTGTGAGAAGATATTTTTAAAGGCAACCTAATGAGGTAAGGACCGTTTAAAGCCCTCTCCGATATTAAGGGATTTAAGCGATCTTGCGCTTGTAACTCGGTTTGTTTTCCAAACCTGTGACAAAATAAGAATGTAATGTTTTTTCACAAGATGGGCACAAGTTTAAATGGCCTGTTTCTGTTTATTATGATTCCTACGGAATCCCATTAGGGTGATGGGGTGGTAAAAATATGGAAGAGCTAAATATTTTTAAAGCTTTTGCGTTATCTCGCAAAACTTTTGCATAACCTGAGAAACATTGTGTTCTCTCTCAAAGACATTTGCGTTATCTCGCACAACTTTTTGTCTCTCGCAAACATGGCTGCATTATCTCACAAAACATTCTGAGGGTTTGAGACTAGTTCTGTACATAAACATTCTGAGCTAAACGTTCTTATAACACAAATGACACCTCATTCTATGTAACGTAAACAATGATCTACAATTTACTTTCCACAAACCGAGCCTTGTATTGACAGAGCCGATCCTCCCCATACGCAGAATACACAGGTTGTGTAGGGCCCCCTTGAGTACTGAATCCAAAACTCTGTTGTCCTACGCTATTTTTTTATAACTAACGGATTCAACTTTACAGGAATCATTTGGAAATTTCCTTTCTAATACTCGATTAATTAAATTACTTTGACATACTCAGTCTTGGACATTGTGTAGTGCGCAGCAGGTGATGACATGCGCTTTGATGCATTTTCAAACTTAGGTGTTCTAGCTGTCAGTTTAATGATTTTTGTCTTTCCGTTTTTATTCATTGAAGTGTGTAAATTAATTTATTATTTTTACTTCTTACAGTTTACACTTATGCTTATCTAAATGTAACTACGACTAGGGCCCCCACAAAGGTTTGCTTAGGGCCCCCATACGTCTAGGATCGGCAAGACCGAAGGGATCTTCTGCAAAGTGCAAAACTTGAAGATTATTAGGCTACTAAAAATAATCATTAACTTAAGTGCTACATACTGTAGTATAACTAAAACCAGTTTAAATTCAGCAGGAGAGCATTAATGTGTAAACTGAATTTTGTCACACTACAGTGTGTAAAATTGAAGTTATAAATGACTTTCTTGTACTAACAAAATCTGTAAGGTTAAAAATAGACACACCCTATTACTTTTCATAACGTCATGCTTTTCCTCACACCTCAATAACATTTACTCACACCTTGAGGAAATTAAGTTCTTAACCACTTGCACAAGGCACCTGTTTATCCATCGTCCTGTCTGTTTGTTCTTGAGAAACTGACGCCCATGGCACAGGAAAATGCCTGGCCAGCTAAAAGCGACCCAGTTGGTCAACAATGCGTTTCTGCTGCTGGCGTCCTTGTGGGATGTCCCGTTGACATTAACTGATTTAACCCTGACTACTAATATTAATGGCAACAGTTGTCCACCCATTATTGTCTTAACACAAATATCATGTTATAGTTGGGAAACAGGTGCTCAAATTCCTACTAGAACTAGAGCGATACTTTTAAAACAAACATATAATTTGTTTTGGATTTGTGGCCCCGAGCAATACACAAAAGATCCTGCTTAACTTCTCCAACAGGGGAAGAAATAATTTCAGAGTTACTTGTTTGCTTGACTTCTATTTATGAAGACAAATGAAAGAGTATCGGCTTATGCCAGCTTTGAAGCTCAGATTCGGGCTTAGTTTGGCTTGGTGTCTGATTAAAGCCAGTCTCCGTTGGTCAGGTCCCTGAAATACTACAGACTGCTGGCTTCAATAAAGCCCTGCCACAATGAACTGCTGCTTTCCTCTCTTGATTGCGGTACAGAATGGCAGATCTGTTTGGAGCGTGGCTCTGTAAAACCAAAAATGTGGTGAAAATATGGGAAAATAAGAAGTTAGTTAAAGTATGAAAACAAGTCAAGATCGTATTTATCATTTTGCAGTTAGAACTTCTCTAACCTCACTGTTTGTGTTTCTTTATCTTGCTTGTCAATGCAAACACAAAAACAATAAACGCCTTATTAACACCTTTAGTCATTACAATAAATAGCAATGTGGCTTGGATTCTAATTGTTTTATCTGCGGTCACAGTGTCTTTATAAGGCGTTGTCAGTGTAAAGTAATAAACCTTTAATGCTTAATTCACCTTGATTAGAGTTGATTGATGTAATCAACCCTTTTGGCGTTTATGATTCATTTACAATCTGCTTTTAACTTTGTAATGATATAAAAAAAGAGTGTAGATCTTTTCAATAACATTGACCGTACATGACGCATGAGATTTCGTGGGAAAGGAGGGAACAGTCTGGGAAAAGCCCAGTTTTAAAAAACATGTTCAGCTTCAAAATATAAACCACAACAATATTTACCAATTTAAAAATAGTAAAGTGCAGATAAGACAACAAAGTTTGATGTTGTGTATTTCAGAAACCTTAAAAGCTTCTCTTTAGTCGCTGTGGTTTTTAGTGATCTGCCTCTCCCTGACATCCAACCAGTTTCAACACACGTTATTGTTTTTGGTTTTTGCGTCTGGTAAGGGAGGTTTTGGTCGTAACAAATCGCTGTGGTTGGCTGGAGGAGTGCGTCTACTGAAAAAGCACTCATAGTGATACTGTGTGATGTATAATCTCTGACATTAATACAGATGGGGAAAGGATATTTTGCTACTGATGGTCTTATCATTGCTCTGAGGGGGCAGCTCCGTTATATACATCATTATGACTCATAATCTACAGTAGTTATTTTTTTCTTGGGAAGATTGTAATGCGTTTTCTTTTTCTTCTCCTTTTTTCTTTTCTCAAGATCTGCTTTCTTAAATGGAATGCAATGGATACAACATTCAGGTAAGAAAAACCTTTGACCTAAAATAGAGCTTTCTCATGTTTTATGGGTTAATTGAACCACTGAACCACAATCAGAAATCCGAAAAACTATAAAGTTCGAATATAATTGTAAAGTTTTGTTTACCAACAAATCATATAATTCATCTCAGACCTAAGCACTATAGTTCTCATTTGCAGTAATTTATGTGCTATATTTTTTGTGAGGGAGTACAGACATTACCACTTACTAGATTGTTTATGAGATTGCTGTGGGGTACTATTTACCTGAATATACTGTTTAAACATTGAAATTATGGGAAAGAGCCCAGGGGAGAAACATAATTAAAAGGCAGTATTGAAGCAGAATGAAAAGCTTTAATCTAAAACATACATGACAGTTGAATGAGCTTTGGAGTGCTAGGTAACTGTTTTTCAGGTTACTTAGACTCAAAGAGCAGCCTGTCTTTGTGAGACAGGACCAGAGACTCTGCATTCCATTACACCCACGTGAACCACTGGATCTGGGTCCCGTTTCTACCTTCAGCCTAAACTACTACTTCTGTTCAACCACAAAGAACAATGACTTTGTGTTGACCGCCTTTATTTTGTTATTTTTCTATTTCTTCCTCTTGGGATGAAAATGAAACACATGCCAATAAATCATGGCATTTTAGCAGTAAATGTATGGGTATAAATTCACATATGACTAAATGTGGTATATGTGGGTATTGAGAGATTGTCAGGGGAATTATAGTAATCTCTACATAATTCTGTATGAAAGATTATAATTTCTGTTATGATTGTCTCAACTTCTGTCATCGATCTTGTTAGTGAATATAATGTATACAGTGGAGGTACATTTCTGTTCTTTGTTGATCTTGTGTGACAGTTTAACGAAGAGAAATTTAACTTTAGATTGTTACCCTGTCTGTGGTTGTAAGGTATTATCATTCTGCTTCTTCTAAAATTTCCAGACTGTTTGATTGTGTCTGTGAAAATACTTTTCTCTGCACTGTCGATGCTACACAGTTCATGTTGGGAGAAATCCCAGTCTTTATAAGCAATGGTTCTACACATCTCTCTATAGTGATTAAAAAAATAAAGGTGAGTTCAGACCGGTTTTGATTTGTATCTTATTGTCTCTTTCACTTTCTTTTAGTACTAAGGCAGTAATAAGTGACCTATAGAGCACATATAGATGAAATGGGTACACCTTTCCTCGAAAGGCAAGCCACAACTGAGGAGATGGCTTTAGTGAGCAATGCACTGGCTGCTTACTCCTTTATAGCAGGTAATAACATGTTTGATACCTACTACTACTACTCAACTTTTTGGCTATACTAACCACTCTTGTACTACCATATTTTCAAAATATTCTTCTAGTCCCTCTAAAATTATATTCCCTTTTCTACTACCCCACTACCTGCTACCGAAATCATACCCTACCACCCCTCTATGGAGTACAATTTTACTAGCCTGGTAGCCAACTACTTTTTAAAGAAACGTATAAACCATATAATGTATTATCTCAATAGTAAATTCTCGCCTTAAAAGCAATAGTGCACCCAAAAATGAAAATGATCCCATTTTATTCTATATGTATGTAAAGGCTCCTTGCGTAGAAAAATCGATGTCTTAAAACTTGAAAAGTGTCAATAATGTCAATAAGTGGTCCTGCATAAAACAAAGTCATAAAGTGCACAGGAAACTTACAATGCAGCAAAAACGCATATCAGTGCCAGAAAGTGTAGGCCTGCTTGTCGAACATCACATCACCAAACAGAAAAACTGTGACATCAGCCCTTTGGGAGAAAGCGTAAACAGCATTTTGAATTAACACCGAAATATAGATTTGTGAGGTACCTAGCTAGTTGTATTAAAATGTTAATGAGAAGAAGAAATAGTCTATTATATCAATTTCCATATGAAGCGTTTATATGCAAGCTTATTTTTTATAAAATGTTATCATATTTTTTTGTGTGGTCTATTGTGTGAGTTAGCTGTATTTTTAAGCTATTATTACTTAATCTTAACAACATAACCTATGCAGTTTGTTTGATGAATCCACGATACAAAAAACATGATTCCCGAACATGTTTAATAACGGAGTTATGTTTTTGAAAATGCACTTTGTGTGTATGTATATATATATATATATATATATATATATATATATATATATATATATATATATATATATATATATATATATATATATATACTTACTGGGTTCGTGTTTAGTGTATTTTCCTAAAAGCATTTTGAGTGAAAACAGCTCTAGCCTACATGTACCGCGCGCATACAACAGAGCTGAAGCAGATGCGATGAGAGGAACTTCCGGTGCATAAGACGTTCGGCAAAAAGACAGCACATCTAACTTTAAATAGCCTATCTTTGGTAACATCATCACATCACGTGACAGCGGTTCCCTTAAGTTACTTAAAGAAAGAATTGAATACTAACTCTCTGTTTTTCTACAGATCACCCTGAACGGGCGGCACTGTACTTTGTGTGCGGGGTGTGTTTGGGACTGGTTCTCACTCTTATAGCGTTAGTGGTGCAGATTTCCTGTAGAACTGACTGCAGAACACAACGAGCGTCCGATAAAACGGGAAAACCCGCCGAGAGCACCAGCGATACAAGCGACAGCGACTCGGACTGGGACAATAACTCCGATCTGTCAGCACGGCGACACCGGCGTTTCGAACGGACGCTGGGTAACGTGTTTACGTCAGCCGAAGAGCTGGAGCGAGCGCAACGATTGGAGGAACGAGAGAGAATCATACGCGAGATCTGGATGAACGGACAACCGGATATGCCCGGCACGCGCAGTCTGAACCGCTACTATTGAAGCCTCTTGTCTGGGGACGTATTCTGGCGGTAACATTGGTGCAGTTTTTCAATGAAGATTCATCATGAAATAATACAAGTAACAGAAATATATATATATATATGCTTAAGCTTTCGTTAGGCTTGACTTGAAATACTTTATTTTTTATTGGAAGACAATTTTGGATACTGTGTGCATTTAAGTGCATTTGACAAAGCGCCTAACTTTAAAGTCTTATCTTTTAGTCTTATCTTTTGGTTGTTGTTTAAGCTAAATGTGAAATATTGCAACCTCTTATAACACAAAAGCTTAGTTTTGGTGCACTGGGTCATTACATTTTCTTTTCATAATTTGAAAACTAACCAACCAAAATTATGGTTTGTGCCTTTTTTGGAACAATTCAAAACCGTCTTCTTTGAGGAAAGAAAACAGTCACCTCTATTTATAACATATATGTATAGTTTATATTATTTTTTCATGTGGTGCTAATCATCTATAGGAAAATCCAGGAAAACCTCAATTAGGCAATCGATTGTCCAACAATGGCACAGGAAAGGCACATTCCACCTTTATTTAGTGTCAACAAGAATACATCCACCCTCTAATTGATGTTATATCATAAGTTATACAAAACTATTCTCTGGATATAAATACATGAACCTAAACTTGGATCTGGCTACCTTTATCATAACATTGGAATGTATTTGTGTTGTATAAGAAAAAAATGGCCTGATGTTTGTTGGTGGGTCCACTCTTGCTATAAGGAAATAAAACCAAAGCTTTAACAATACTCATACTACATTCTTAAATAGTCTTGCCTAAAGCACAAAATCTCCCAGGTTTTTAACTTATGTTGTGCATGGTCATTCCACATTTTTTCCACATTTCTAGCTTTGGCAGATGTGTTTATCGTATTGTAAAACTGACATCTGTTATTTATCCACTGAAAATGATAATAGTTTGAATGTGTTTTAATGATCCTATCAGCCACATCATTAAAACCACATAGATCAGTAGGCCCCCCTTGCTCTGCCAGAACACCTCTGACTTTAGTAAAAGGTTAATTACTCATGTTTTTAATTTTGTTTTTAAATTAAAAAAGTACTTGATTTTTTTATGTACTTATATTAAAAATAAAAAGTACTGATGATCTACACGTTTATTTATATAATAAAAAATAAAAGTTGTTTCCACCAATTTGCATCAGGTGTGAACATATGGGTCCCTCTTGCAAGTATGACTGGCACCTGTATAGAGATTAATGTATAATTACTGTATGCCATTCGGTGTAACATTTAGCTAGCAATAGGTTGTGGTTTTTATTTCTAGGGGTCACCAATACCAACAAAAATGTACAAATATGCATTCATTGAAATTCCTTTGAATGAATGTGAAATCCATAAAATGTCAAATAAATGGTGCCAATCTCATTCAAAAGTTTTACTAAATGTAAATATAGATCTAAACTGAGGATCTTTTTTTGTTAATTCATAGCACACAAAACGAACGATTGAAAAATTTTACAAAATACAAAACTAAATAACCTTTCATATCTGTAACCATAAAAAGTACAATTAAACGCAAATTATGTTATACAATGTAAAAGTAACAAACAATACTAAAACGATTTAAAGCTTTTGGCAGTAGGCCTAATGACTAAAAGGCTTTAACAAGCTAATATTTGCAATTACTTCTTTATTGGTATAGATAAACAGCAATTTTTTCTATACTATACTATAAATGTTTTTTTTACCTTTTTGTCAGACAGAGAAGGCAAACCATAAATATTAAAAATGTAAAATAATGTTTTAAAATATATGGTGTTTTTTTACATAAATATACTATAAAATTACACATGAATAAAACATATAAACACAAGACATTTAAAAATACACAAAACATACTCAAAATATATTAAACCACCACACAAATGCTATGGTAATTCATACAAAACGAGAGCAGCAAGTTGAACATTTAAAATATATTTGTAAACTAATCCGATATCACTGAGATTATAACTAGTCGTACCAATGAGTAACGATACTATAACTATGAGTAAAAATACAGACAATAGCTATAATGGTTAGTATATGATTGTGAAGGCAGAAAAACTTAATACACTGTTTTCCAAATTAAACCAACCTTTCCCCCACAGTTTATTGATCTAACATTAAAAACGTACCTCTCTCCTAACTCCCCCTAATCGAGGACTTGTATTGTGCATGGTTTTGAGGTGTGGTATTGGAGTTGAGGTAAAGCATGGGTTCCTGTTTAATAATTCTTTGGCAGTCAGCTGCCGTGCAGCTCCATTTATGATAGGACTTATTATAGTCATGTTTTCTTTATATAAAGTACTATCGTCAACACTATAAGAAGAGTGGGGTTCTGCACTAAAGTAAACAGTACTGCTGCCATCTACAGGACATGTGCTGTAAACCGCATCCTTCAGCATCTTAGAGTCGCCTTCAGGAGAGTCTCCGAGCTCAGCACCACCGAGTCTCTCAACATGTTCAGCATCCCCTCTGTTTTCAATGGCATGGTCGGGTAAACTTTCTAAATGTTCATTTACATCCAATGGTAGCTGATTATAATCTTTTAATCCAGAATGTGAGTCTTTCACATTATAATTCCCTGGTGAGGCTGAAAGTGTTTGACAAAGGTGATCGATCTTGCTTGGGGTTCCAGTTTTTAGAGCAAGGTAAAGTAACATATTATGATGGTGCCCGCAGTCCTCTAGAGGTTGAGTAGAACAGGCTTCTTCATGCTTCTCAGGAGCAAAACCAGTGATGGAGAATGTGCCATGTCTATTTGTACAGGATTTAAGTGTTGTGTCCTTGCACTGTCGATCAGAGGCTGTTCTCTCAATAGCGGTCATACTCATTTGAAGTCTTAAGCTCTGAAGGATCTCAGTAGATTTTGGATGAAGAAATCGGTAGTGAAGAACAACAAAAATGACACCTAACAGAGAAAAGTATAAACAGCAGGTTAAACTGCATTATGTCAGCACATTGTTCCACGTTTTTAAATATCTGTAGCTGAATTTTGGGTTTGTTGATAAAAAATGTATTCCTTAAATACACTTAAAGTCGCTTTGGATGAAAGTGTCTGCAAAATGCTTAAATATAACATCCTTACCAATAAAGAAGCTGCACAGGACAGCCACAGGAAAGCTCATACTATTCCATGAAGGTTCACTGAGTGAATCTGAGGCCAGAAGAAGAAGGAAAGTGTTCTCCAACAACATTAACTACGACAGAGATAAATGGAACAGGTCAGTGATCTTTTAAATCAATGTGCCAAGAAAGAAAAACGAAGCTTGTAAGTCTCACTTATTTCGGATATCTGTTAAACTGATTTCTGCATTCACACATTACACTGAGAAGAACCTACCAAATAAAACCCAACCATGCGATACCGCGAGGGGCCATCTTTGACATTGAAGAACAGAAAAATGTGTATGGCTCCCAAGACTAAGTTGAAGAAACGCCAGGAACTACGGTTAACACAGATTTCTGTCTGCTGGGACACTAGCCAGAATGTCATTATGAGCCAGTGGAAACCTGAGCGGGGATTTAAAGAGACAGTCACAATGCAAGCATTTATTACCAAACCATCACTTTCCAGGTGAGAGTTGGGCAATGACACGTTACACAAAGGTACTGTATACGGCTATCACGCAAACTAACTGTTAAAGGCTTTGTGTTAAAAAAGACAAAAGTTTTTCAACGCAATTTGTGACTTGAGAGTGTATTTATTTTAAGATTGAACTCACCCATGACCCCACAGGCCCACCAATGAAATATACTGCAGAAAAACATAAGGCTGGCAACCCTGGCGCCCAGCATGCCACCTCGCCATATGAGTTGGCACAACAAAGCAGCAGGGGTCATATGCAGGTGACCAGGCCGAAGCAATAAGCATGATCGGCTGTACAGGGCCAGGAACCAGGACACGTTTAGCAGGCTCAGTCCAACACACAAAGTCACTGTTAAAAGCACATCAATTCAACACAGTTAACAGTCAGATTCTGATAAGAGAAAGTTGAACATGTGAATACAAAATTTAATTATTAATTAACATTTAATAATTTAAGGCATTATTTAGGCAGTTTTACGGTTGCATATCAGATACTTATGTTTGCTGTCCAGTGCTGTTTCGTTGTGCTTCGTACCTTGCCATGTCCATATGCCTACATTGTGTCTTGATGCCTGTTAGTTACTTAGTCCTGTCAAAGTCGTTTTAAAGAGTAAGTTTTAGTTTCCTGCTTCACTTGATTTTTGCCCCCTGGTGGGAAGTTTTTTTTCAGTTTATATTTATGTTCTCATTTTATTCCCCATCGTGGTCTTTTGTTTTTGTATAAAAGTTGTATTTAATCTGTGCAACACTGCCTGCAATTGGGTTCATTTTCCTCGTAAATTCTGACACAGTTAATAAGTATTTAATTTTTTTTCCTAAAAGTCAATGACTCATTCCATCATACACACTGACTGATAATTTTATTATTTTCACAGAAAAATGTGAATGCCATGCTAGTTCTGCTTTTGCCTATAAGAAGTCGTATACTGTACCTGGTGTCAGAAAGCCAGGATGAAGAGTGAATAAACCGTATGTCTGCAGTAGACTTTGAGGCAAGCTGAGTGACAGAGATTCGATCAAACACAGAGCCGACACATCGGCCTGCTGTATTAGCAATACCCCAGAATCAACCTGCCCTCTCTGAGACTTCATGGCTTCCCGTAACCTGCAAACATATCACAAAGCATCATATGTTTATTATGAGAGATCGCATGATTTAGGGACTCATGAAATCTGTAACAAGGGGTCACATCAAAATAAATAACAATTATGAGGAATAAAATATATTTCATGATTATAAGAATGACGATATGAAATCAAATTAATGATGTTACTTCATTAAGAATAATGGGAATGATAAAAGCAGTAATAATATAGATTTAGTTTTTGACCTGTGATAGATCCCCAGATGCAGGCAGTGCACAAAGATGATTGAAGGCTTGTGTTTTTCTGTATCTGTAAAGTACCACTTCAAACTAAGTAGCTGTACTGCCATTGCAGGCAAACATAGAACCAGAGTCAGCCAAGCCAACAGGTCCTTCTCCATCCAGTTGTAGTGCAGGAAGCATAAGACAACTGGAGAGACAAATAAGTTACGCATAGTTAAATCTGTCCACGGGGGGATGTTTGGCACATCTCATTATGTGTTTTTTTTAACTCCTTGGTAGCACGTTTAAAGTTGATCCCTAACTGAGAGAGAAATCAGAGTTTAAAATAATGAAGCAACAGAATTTAAATTAATCTAGGTATACTGAAAATTTTAAACCTGGATCAAATAAAAGTTTAAATATAAACCGGATTATTTTTAAACAAGGTTTACAATTTGGTGCAACAGAATGAACCTTGATTTAATCTACAACCTGAATTCCGGAAGAGTTGGGACAATATGAGACAATGAGACCATATTGTATTCACAATAGAACATAGATAACATGGCAAATGTTTAAACTGAGAAGTTTTACACTTTTATCCACTAAAAAAAATATTGGCTCATGTGATTTAAAATTCGTTTAGTTTTAATTTTATTCAAATCTAAAAGACCCCAAGATTCGGGTTGTAGATTTAAACCTAATCCTTGGTGGTGCAACCCACCCTATTCTGATTTCAGTCTAAAATATGATGCGTGGGGGGAACTTTAGACTAGAAACATATTGTCCAACATATATAACAAATACTGTTCAAACAACACTTTAAAAACAGATTCTACTATTTTAATTAATATGGTGCAGTTTATTTTCTTAACGTGTGTATGCTAACCTTTTCATTATCACATGTACGTTAACAAGACATTAGTAAGCATTTCATAATGTATGACAAATGCTTAGCAAATATAAATGTATAGGCCCAAATATGTCGTACTACTGATCTGTTAAATATATATTATGATGTAATCATGTTATTTATGGGCTCTATTTTGTTTCAGATCTTGTAGTGTCTTAACTAATGTAAAGCAGCTCACCGAACAGAACACGCCCCCTCCACTCTCCATTCATGAAAAAGGCGCTCAAATACAGTAAAACCATGGCAACAGTAATGAATGAGTAACACAAAAACACGTTATTTTCTGGCACAACAGGTCCAGGAACACAAGAACAACACGCACTGCATGTTGATGCGGTTTACAAAATTAGCGGTTTGATAAAGAATGATTCAACGGAAAATACTTTAATAGAAAATAACTCACGTGCCACTTTCTCTGATAAAATAATAACTCCTGAGAAAGAGTACAAGCAGACGTGACTCCACATGATCTCTCTTCCCTTCTGATTTTGCATGTTTGCAGGAAAGCTTCCTCTCATAGTTCAGTTGTGGTTGTGAAGGATGATATTCTCGGCGCTGTCCGCTTTGTCTTCAGTTTTTTGGATACTGCCGCTCTCGTGACGTCATCAAAGACCGCATGCCTGATACTTCGAACAATTTATTTGATAAAAACGACTCAAATTATTATACAAATAATTATACATGTCTCTGAAGATGCATAAACAGATTTCCTTCTACGAACATGGATATTTTACCAATGTGATTGTCTCATATATTGCTTTGATTTTTTTGCGTGTAGAGTGAATACCGTTGAAAGTTTAATACAATAATATTTTATTATTTATTTGTTCAATTATTTAACGTTTCATTAAAAAAAACTCAGCGCCACGAGAAAGAAAACATAATAAATAAAGCCTGATTTTATTTGTTTGGTTTACGCATTGAATAAAAGCTTCCCAGGCCTAGGTTAACCAAAATGAGTTACATGGTCGTGAGATGTAGAAAAGAAAACTACCATAAAGTCGGTGATGATTACATTTACAAATCAATCAAGAGTGACTACTCAAGAAGAGATATGTGATCACGTGAGAGTCATCAGATATACGTGCACATGACTTATCACGTGATCTCTTGTCGCTTTATAAACGCCATCAATGTGCTTTGCGCTTTGACTTTTCTTTTTCCGCTCAGATTTAGGGAGTGAGACGCTTAGCCCCGCACAAGAAGCCGAGTCTGCGGACGAAAGGAATTCAGGTATGACCCATGTGGTCCCGAAATCCTAATATATTTTTTGTATTTGCGTAATTTGTTTAGTTACACGAACGGGACGTGTATAGTTGCTATATAACTGTTTATAATAGAACATTCCTTCTACATTTGTTTATTATTGTTTGATCACTTCCTTTTATTTCAATGTCAATCTCGTTTAGCTAGAAATGGGTTCGTGTGTTACCTTTAACCTTTCTTGTGTAAACGGGGCCTGTTAAAGCGAAAGTGTTATGAAACATCATATCTAAAACTGGTTGTAGTGTGCATCTAGTTTCTTCAATAATTGCAATATTCGTACACTTGTTTGTGTGAGCTCATTGTGTAGCTAGAAACATCTTAAATTAGCAACAAACAAGATCCGTTTACATTTGACGCCTCTGCTTCCTCAAGCATGTAACCTCATATATATATATATATATATATATATATATATAGCCTTGAGCAGCGAATTTGATCGTATTAACTAGTTAAATTTACTAGTCTTGAGTCAGTAATCCTGGCTTTGCCTGTAAATCGGCAGGTTTCTACAGTAATTCCGGTGACTCATGACTCCCACTTGTATCAAAACACATGATTGGTGATGACAGTGGACCGTTTTGAGGAAGTGCAACCCCACTTCAGCATAGCAACAGTAAATGGGCTCTATCAAATCCGTGCTACATTTAGGCATTTGTGCTCATGACTTTTGCGTTGTACAGTTTTGATCCAATTTGGTTTTGGCTAAAGTTGGCTAAACAAAATAAAGATTCTGCAGTCTTAAGAGGACACTGCAGAGTGCAGTCACTGTTTTCTAGTGTCCTTGAAGTACCATACAACCTGTTCCGTGTCCTGTTGTTTGTATTTTAAGCTGATGTTTTGATATGCTTTCGGCTTTTATTTCCTTAATCTGGTTAATAAATAATAGGGTGAGATGTGCACATTACTGAAATGGTTTTTCAAAAAGCAGTTTGGTTAAGGGGTGCAAGTGAAAATGTGACTTGTTTTCCCTGTAGGATGTGGCGACTGGCTTTTCTGTGCGTGCTCTCTGCCCTTTCTGTTGGCTGGGCACGACCTCGACTTGCTCCTCTCTCCCATGAGATGGTCAATTTCATCAATAAAGCCAACACTACTTGGACAGTAAGATAATATTGTTATACCGTTTCTCTAACTGTTGCTTAAAACATGTTCTGTATAAGGTATTGTTCACTTTTGTGAAAAACGATAATTTTTATCTTAAAGGCTGGCCATAACTTCCATAATGTGGATTACAGCTATGTGAAGAGGCTGTGTGGGACATTTCTGAAAGGACCCAAACTCCCTGTCATGTGAGTTTAAATGTTGTGTGGTGAGATGCAAAGGAGGAAGAGCAACTTGCTACTTTTGTAGTTTTTGTTCACATGTGACTGTTACTTGTTTGAAGGAAATGCGCAGCTTTCAGTTCTCCTTTCTAGCTCTTCAGTAATCCAGTGTGTGTCTATCTCCTCTGGCACAGGGTGCAGTATGCTGATTACATCAAGCTCCCTGCTAGCTTTGATCCCAGAGAACAGTGGCCCAACTGCCCAACTTTAAAAGAGATCAGAGACCAGGGCTCATGTGGTTCATGCTGGGTGAGAACTCTTTAAAATAACTAATATTTAAAAGCTGTTTTGGTTTATTGCGTCTTTCTAAACGAAGGCTTTTGCTGTCTTTAGGCATTTGGGGCTGCAGAAGCCATCTCCGACAGAGTGTGTATCCACAGCAATGCCAAAGTAAGTTTGGAGATCTCCTCTCAGGACCTGCTTACCTGTTGTGACCGCTGTGGCATGGGGTAAGTCTACTTTAGAGATGAAATGCGTTCTTGACTTGGGTCCTGTTTCAATAAGGAGGTTCAACCAACACTGTTAAAATGTGAACTTGAGTTTATTTATACTAAGATGTGAAACTAAGTTTGTTTCAGAACAGCTGATTTGAGTTTGTTCAATCTTCTCTGTGTAGGCTTACCTTGAGGTCAGCACGTGCGCCACTACTATGAAAAGCTATGCACGTTTCCTCACTCCTATGCATACAGGGAATTTACTAATGTGCTGAAAATTACTTCAATTAAGTAAATTTTAATTAATAAATAGCTAAATGTACCATAAACAAATACCTTTTTTTTATTTACTGATGTTTTCAATCCTCTAGTGATAAGAGTGACACTTCATGTTGTATAGGACACATGTTAGGGTCTCAGACTAATCGCTGGTTCGAACCTTGCTCTGCACAAATTTGGGTAGTAGTGGCTGCACTTTATTTCCACACGTTAAGAAGTAATTTCTTATCCTCCATAAGCTACCTTTTTTTTTGAGAAAATATAAAGGTGAAAGCATATGCTCTGATGTAATCCACAGCCACGATGGCTGGTGTTATTGATGTAAGGATGGATGAGATGTATTTTGATAAGTCTTATTTCTCTATAAAGAAAACTGTTAGTTAAATAAAAATGCATTGGGGAAATTACAAAATCCCCTCCTGAAAATAAATGTATGTTCACACATAAGATCCTCTATAAAAGCACATGATGTTTTCGTCCTTGAGATGGTCTGTGTGATCAAAATGTGTGCCTTTAATGACTGTATTGCATGAATAAGGTACACCACTTGCAGTTTAAAAGGGGGATAAGATTGAATATCTGGGTTTACCAAAGAAAACCTGCTCCTGACAAAGTTGTTCACAGGGTAAATAACTATGGTTGGTTGGTCTTAGAAACCGGTTTGCCTTATCCCGCTTTCAGGTTTGACATGCCTCAGATTCTGAAACGGAAAACCCATAGTTTCCCTCATTCAGGGTTAATATACTCAAAAGAGTTTTCACTAAGCCTCCTTTCTGAAACAGGCCCATGTTGGCCAATGAGAAAGTCTATAATTTGTTTTTAATATCAGGTGTAATGGTGGGTACCCATCTGCTGCTTGGGATTTCTGGACCAAAGAGGGCTTGGTGACTGGTGGACTCTATGACTCTCACATTGGTTGGTTTCTGCACTGCTTTTGACCAAGTTGAATGTTTCTTCTGAATGCTCAACCGTGACTGGTATGTTTTAAGGTTGTCAGCCATACACCATTAAGCCCTGCGAGCATCACGTGAATGGCAGTCGCCCACCCTGCAGCGGAGAAGGTGGAGACACTCCTAACTGCGAAATGTCCTGCGAGTCTGGTTACACTCCATCTTACAAGCAAGACAAACACTTTGGTAAGGACATTTTAACAAATCTGCTAGTTTGGCGCACATTTTGTTGCTTTTAGTTTAACGAATTGATTTATGTTAATTATCTTGCTGCTTAAAGGGTCTTTTTCGCAACCCTATTCACTTCAAACATGTATGACTTTCTTTTGCAGAACACAAATGATAGTATTCGAATCTTTTCAATGGTGGTACCCATTACTGCACTTGCATTGGTTCTGTGTCCATACAATAGAATGTGTTAACATTTTCCAAAATATCGTATTCTGCAGAAGAAAGTCATAGAGGTTTTAAAATGACAAGAGGATGAGTTGGGGCACGATCACTTTAATTCTAAGCTGTTTTGTTTTTTCACTTAATGTTTTTTGCCTGAACTGCTCTATTTGATCCGATATTTGCAGGAAAGACTTCATATAGCGTTCCTTCTACTGAGAAGGATATCATGAAAGAGCTGTACAAGAATGGCCCAGTAGAGGGAGCCTTCACTGTATATGAAGACTTCTTGATGTATAAGAGTGGTAGGTTTCAGTCTTTTTCCATGTTCATTGATAAGAGTATGTAAAGCACAGTGAAAGTGTTTGTAACTTCTAGTACTCTCCAAAACATATTTCTAGGTGTCTATCAACATGTGAGTGGATCTGCAGTGGGTGGTCATGCTATTAAAATCCTGGGCTGGGGAGAGGAAGGTGGCGTCCCCTACTGGCTTGCTGCTAACTCCTGGAACACTGACTGGGGTGAAAATGGTGAGGTTTTTTCCATCTTAAAAGGACAGGGTGCTCGGCCTTTGCCGGTGTTTCAATGGAATTTTCTAAACCAGTGTTTTTTGTTAATAGGTTACTTTAAGATTCTCAGAGGCGAGGACCATTGTGGTATCGAGTCCGAAATTGTGGCTGGAATCCCTAAGTAATTTCTTCAGAAAAGGAGAAAATAGGAGATGAAATGAGATTTCTGTTCAAAAGACAATTTGTCTCGGATTTCAACTTTAGCTGACTGCCATTATATATACGGCCATGGCTTGAATTCAACCATTACATTTTATAAGAGAAATTACTTTTAAGATTGTGGTGCCCTCTATGATCTGGTACCTTTTTAGTCGTTTTTGATTTGGGAGTAAGCCACTATGCACTACTTAATGTGTAACTTGTGCCGAACAATAGCAATGCTCTTTAACCACCTGCAGTGCTTTTGCCTTTTTAAATGGCTTATTTGGGTTAAATGGGTTTTTATTTGATTTGTATGGTTTTAATGTGATTTGTCAATATAATAAATATGAAATTCCATAAACGCTGGACCAGTTCTCTTTTTTGACATCAGTTAAAGATCTGTTATTTACTCACCCTCTTGTAAGACTGACTTCTACAGAATACTAAAGATTTTAAGACTGTTTGTAACTGAAGAGTGGTTGGCACCCATTCACTTCATGCATTGATTCACAAGATCTTTTGTTCTGCAGAAGAAAATCATGCAAGTTTCAACTGGCAAATACATGATTAGATGAACATTTTAATACTGGGTGAACTGTTTTTTACTTTTAACAACTGAAACGGAGTTGTATTTGCATCATCTGCTCGCTTGTTAATTGTAATTGAGGCTTACTAATGCACGCTACAGTATTTGTAGCGGTTGAGCTCCAAACATACATATACCAACTGGGTTGTTTTAATACAAATAAAGGCATGAAACTCAGCATTTAAGCGAGGTACAAAACTTTAATGGTAACTGGCTCTTGGCATTGACTAGCTTAACTTTCTGAATTTGCATAGTTTGAACAATGAATTCAGTTGGTTGTGAGTTTCAAAGCACACTTGTGTGAAAATCTTTCTCTGTTTGATGGACTTCAATCACTTTATGAGAGGGTTAAACTTAACATGCTTTCAAAAATCTTGATATAATTTAGCCTCCAGTTGTACAATATATTCAGTTGGTGAAACTAATAAAAAGCAGAACTGACTATAGTTTCTAAAGTATGGCCGTTTTGTAACGACGTGGAAAATTGGGCTTTACTTTGGGTGCACTTCATGGACTTGCATGTTTTGTTCCTTGATGATCATCTTGCAACTTCTTGAAGCTGTTGTCAATCTTGCCGTTCAACAGTTTCTGGTATCTGGTTTAGATCTCTAGGCTCCTCAACCTGTTGTTGTTGAGCTGGTTGTCTCTCTTGTTCGACAAGCTGGTCCTGTTCATTCTCTTGCTGCTTTTGTACCTCTGCCTCTTGCAGGTGAACTTCAGGATCTACTCCCTCTGTTTTTGTATCCGTTTGTTCTCGGTTTGTCTCTTCTATCTCAGCTTGTACTTCAGGAGGCACAATGTTGTTTTCTTGATCATGGCCAAGAGTGGATGACAACAGCTCAGATGGAGCCAATAACCCATCCTGGTTCAGATCCTGTGTTTGCAGGAGGTGATCCACCAAAGATACTACCTAAAATGTGAGTTAAGTTGTGACAATTGAATATCTCCTTTAGTTTTTATGCTGTAGCAAAATTACCTCTTCAAATCTAAATGGCTCTTACAGAGTCTGTTGACTTTGGCATTATTGCATGATGAGAGTGAAAATCGGTCAGAAGCTGCATCAATTCAAGGCCATCCATCTGCCCACTTCTATCATAGTCATACAGCGTGAATAGGAAGAACACCTCTGTGACAGAAACCACATCACAAAAATGGTCACATTTACATAATTTGCCTCAAAAATATAAATCCTTATCTGGATATTAGCCATGACGAGTTTAGCAAAACTCTTAAATGGACAGTACACTCACACATACAATATTAGTATATAAGAGCGCTTTTCCACCATCACGCCAAAAGGTTCTCCTTGTTTAATCGTTCCACTCCGTGCCGATCCATGCAAGCTAGTGTGCAAATGGTTTCATTTTCCACCGCAGGGTGGATAACGTAAATATTAGCGTAAACACAATTGGCTCACGTGCTGCCTTGGTACAACGAGAGACTGAGCTATAACACCTCTGCGTTAGACAACCGTGCTGAAAATTGAGCCGAGAACAGTTTGTAATTGTGTAGCTGATCAAACCAGGCTCACATGGAAACATAACTTTAACGTTTCAGACTGTGCTAAAAATGGTTCTGCGCAATGTTGGAAAAGCACTCTTACTATTACTACAGAGTGCAAAATTTGTACTGAAGCATGTTTCATGCACACAATAACAGTGACTTGAAATAAATCTATAAAGGTTAACAGAAAGACAATGTTATTAATGATAATAACATATTAACCTTGTTCCCTTGTGTTGAGCTCTGGACTGGTCTGACCCTCCTTTAACTTGCTCTTGGTGTAGCTTTGCAGGAGCCTATCATACAGAATTGCAAATCAATAAAAACAATGGCTACTTTTGTTCTGACCTGGTTATACCAGGATGTAAAGAAAATACCGTCACGTTTGCATGTAACTTTTGTGCTTCACATTACAATTTGTATATTTTTTCATAAAACAAAAAAGCATTTTATTATGTCCGATATGAAGTGTGTCAGCTGTAAACTTCTCACTGATGTGTTATCACTGACGTGACAAAGGACTTTGAACCTTGGTACAACTATATTACCTTACTTCATAACATGCATTCAAAGACAGTTCATCAAGACTTATCCTTTAGTGTAATTTAAAACAAAAACCTGCGGTTGTCGGATCCAAAGGGATTAACAAGTTCTGGTGTTTGGATGTCATCACTAATCAAAAACAAAGGAAAATAAAATCAGAATACAAATGGGCCAAGATGATTTCACAAGTTTAGTTATTTGTCCTCATCGTAATTGCACATCCACTTTGGCGAATCCAATTTGCATTCCCCCATTTATATTCATTAGTTCGACATGGAATGCAGTAAGACAGGACCTCGTGAGAAACTATGCCAATGTTATCAGCTATATGCATAAGAATGACATCTAATTTACATGATAAAAAACACATTTTTTCACGTTGTCTATACATTATCATGCGATCTAACACACTTATTCATCAAGGATGACACAAATCCAGCATGGTCTTTGAAATTGTAAGCAAACTTCACTGAGTGACTGAGCATTGTGCAATGCACTGGCACTGTGCAGTATTATAAATACATTACAATTTCACAAACACAAATTCAACCCTTTCCAAAGACACTATATACTAATAATATTAACTACTAAAACACCCCTTTAGTGTTTAAGGTGCAAAGGTTACATTCCACTCATGGGAACCTGAATATTCAAAAGACCTATGACCCTACAGTAGATATACAGTTAAAACAACATGTTACACCCATAAGACTCTGTCTAGTCTTGTTATACAAGTATATAGTATTATAATGGTAACGTGACCTACCTGGAGATGGCTTGGACTTGTGGAGCACTGATACTCAACGAAGGCAAGATGAGCAGGAATAGAAACCTTGCAATGATCACGCTGCATGCTGCATGGGATCTCACACCTGTCACGGTAACAACGACCAGTAGAAACCATCAAACAAACAATTATAAATATGTCCTCCTTAAGACGAAGATTTGTTGTGTTGAAGTACTCAAGAAAACGATAAACAGTGTCTGAATCTAATTTAATCCGGTCGTATCTGCGGACATACATGAAGAGTCAAATGACTCCTGACAGCAGAGCTAGTATTCTACACTAGGGCTATTCAGTCTGTTTTCCTTTGTATCATTACACAAGTGAAGAAAATTATGCATATGACTAAAGATAGATGGACATATCCTCCTGACATTTCATTACACAAGTGAAGAAAATTATGCATATGACTAAAGATAATCGAGGCAAAGATGTACATTTGTACGTGATGTTGGTAATCGAATACTGGGTGCTCTCGTACTGTACCTCGCTCGCTAGCAGTCGGTGGTCTCTCCATGATGAAGCGTTCTGTTAAACCGGGCGTCACAATCCCTGTTTTCATCTGTGAAACACGTGGATTCCGTGGTCGTCTCGCCCTGTATAAAATCGTGCTCCTCCTCCTATAACGCCGCACATCAGCTATCATCATCGCCACGTAGATACGCTGACATTGCGGTTTCAACACGGACCGCCTATATACATTGTTTACTGGGAAAAGTCATCAAGCATGTGCGCAATGCTCTTTGTAAATAAAGGTATTGTTATGGTAAGTGAAATGAACAACAAAATCTGCGTATATCGCAACGCGTCTGTCTCACCTTTAGAGCAAATTGTGCAATCTTGAGTGCTGTCTAAATAGTCGTTGTCGCCATATTACGCTTGTTTATGTCATTCATTATTCCGCCTTCATAAACAAATGTGTTTCTGTACATACAGCCTTCTGCACGCCTGATTTCCGGCCTGCGGCGAATGTACAACCCGGCCCACATCCAAGTGTGACGTCAGAGGCATTAACAGTGAAACAGAAAGACGCAGTAGGTGGTGATAATGCACCTTAATATTCGCGTTAACATTATTAAACAAAAAAGAAGCATCAACGACCATTAAGATATTGAGAAAATACTTACAAATCAACACAACTTTTGTTACTCTGAAGCCGAATACAATCGGCAAAAGCTAACATGGTGCTATAAACAGATTACGTCGCAACGTCACAACCACCAAGCCTCCGACGTCTCTTTTCAAACTTTATTTCAAATCTGTTTTCTGGTAAGGTTGCTAGAAGGGATACAGCTACGGCCGGAAAGGTGCAAAATCTCGCCAAATAATTACAATAAATGTATACAATAATACCTTGCAATAATAAAAAATAATATTCAACTGTTTTCGAGCGTGACAAAATGATGCGGTATTGAAGTGCGCATGCTCAGTGGAGGTAGCTGTATCCCTCCCTTCTAGTCAAAACCCTGCTTACTCCGTGAATGAATCCGCATACGTTGTGTGCAACTTTGTATTGCTTTATTTTTTATTGCCAAGGGTACGGGATCAGAATATTAAAAATGTAAGAAGCTTAAATAATTTTTTTAAACCGTGAGTCAGAACTTTAAACACATTTAATAGTAATTGCACAAAATGTATACATAAAGACAAAGTTGTATATAAGCACACAAAATAATATTTTCCTTGGTTGTTTTGGTCATTTTTTGTGTTCTCTGACATTCTCTGCTTATATTTTCATTTTTTCTATGCATCCGTAATTTTTTCCATGTTCTGCGCTTTTGCTTTTCTAAATTCTGCAGTTCGACTTTCATGGTTATTTAAGGCGGGCTTAAGTGTCACAGATGGGGTCAGAATTGTTGCATTATACTGTAATCCGCAAATAAATGTAGAGAGTTTCACAAACATTTTTTAAATCCCCATACGCACAAAAAGCGAACCATAAGACGTTCCACAAAAATAAATGGTATTCACACATATGAGATTTGCAAATAAAAAATATTTACACATTCTGCACATTTGTGGATCGCATTCTGCACATTTGTGGATCGCTTTCTGCGCATTCGTGAATCACTGCACGCATTTTTGGATGGCAAGCCAATTGTGCTCCCATGAAAGCATAACTGCACCTTTTGGAATGGCATCCGTAACAATTGTATATTCTCTAGGTGTTACTGGAAAATTATATTTATCTAAACATTATAATTAAAAATAAAACCTTCTTAATTGAGTAGTTGAGAGACAGTTAGAATATTTTATTTAACCAATTGTTCAAGAATATTTTACATATTTTATATACAATTTCGTGGTTGTTCCAAATAAAATACCAGATTGGGAGAAATTTGTGTTTAAATATTAAAGACCATGCGAGAAGTGCTTGTTCATGAAATATTGATAAATTGTAAGGGATTCTGGCAATATTATAATTACAGATCAGTAAGAAAGGTAGTTTCAATTTGGTGATAGTTTGAAAATTGTTTGAGATAAAATTCCATACTAAATTAGGATTACATTTAAATTTAATTGGATTTGACAGTTTTTAAGTATTGTTGAGAGATGAAAAGTTTAGAAAATGTAGCCCCCCATACTCATTTGTATTCATAACAACAAAGATGTCATTTGGAAAACTTTGAACAGAGCAGTTAATATGAGATACAAATGAAAAGATAAATAATTAACTACCAAACACACCTCTGAAAAGGAAGTTCATAGTTACATAATTACTAATGACATTTAAAAGCAGCAAAATCTTTTTGTCATTGATATTTGAATCTATTAAATTAGTTTGCCTTAGTCAGGACAACGATTTAGTTAAACATTGCATTTAACTTAATGCGCCTC
The DNA here is from genome assembly GCF_947034865.1 of Barbatula barbatula. Lineage (NCBI taxonomy): Eukaryota > Metazoa > Chordata > Actinopteri > Cypriniformes > Nemacheilidae > Barbatula > Barbatula barbatula. Next base: position 14,284,623 of record NC_136765.1, on the reverse strand, counting down.
TGCATGCATCGTTGAAATATGACTGTGACACTGCCGCAAATTGTTTCAAACATCGCATTTTAAAATGAGGTGTATTGGAATTAATTCACTTTTGTTACCTTACTTTCCTTCTACATATACACTCACCTAAAGGATTATTAGGAACACCATACTAAGCCTTCAGAACTGCCTTAATTCTACGTGGCATTGATTCAACAAGGTGCTGAAAGCATTCTTTAGAAATGTTGGCCCATATTGATAGGATAGCATCTTGCAGTTGATGGAGATTTGTGGGATGCACATCCAGGGCACAAAGCCCAATTGAAACCAATTTAAAATGATTCGAGCTTTGTGACATGGTGCATTATCCAGCTGGAAGTAGCCATCAGAGGATGGGTACATGGTGGTCATAAAGGGATTGACATGGTCAGAAACAATGCATAGGTAGACCGTGGCCTTTAAACGATGCCCAATTGGCACTAAGGGGCCTAAAGTGTGCTAAGAAAACATCCCCCACACCATTACACCACCACGAGCCTGCACAGTGGTAACAAGGCATGGTGGATCCATGTTCTTATTCGGTTTACGCCAAATTCTGACTCTACCATCTGAATGTCTCAACAGAAATCGAGACTCATCAGACCAGGCAACATTTTTCCAGTCTTCAAACGGTCCAATTTTGGTGAGCTTGTGCAAATTGTAGCCTCTTTTCCTATTTGTAGTGGAGATGAGTGGTACCCGGTGGGGTCGTATGCTGTTGTAGCCCATCCGCCTCAAGGTTGTGCGTGTTGTGGCTTCACAAATGCTTTGCTGCATACCTTGGTTGTAACAAGTGGATATTTCAGTCAAAGTTGCTCTTCTATCAACTTGAATCAGTCGGCCCATTCTCCTCTGACATCTAGCACCAACAAAGCATTTTCGCCCACAGGACTGCCGCATTCTGGATGTTTTTCCCTTTTCACATCATTCTTTGTAAACCCTAGAAATGGTTGTGCGTGGAAAAATCCCAGTAACTGAGCAGATTGTGAAATACTCAGACCGGCCCGTCTGGCACCAACAACCATGCTACGCTCAAAATTGCTTAAATCACCTTTCTTTCTCATTCTGACATTCAGTTTGGAGTTCAGGAGATTGTCTTTACCAGGGCCACACCCCTAAATGCATTGAAGCAACTGCCATGTGATTGGTTGATTAGATAATCACAACAATGAGAAATTGAACAGGTGTTCCTAATACTCCTTTAGGTGAGTGTATGTTTGGTATCACTTCAATGAATTTCCTGAATAACAAAATTGCAACTTGATCATACTGTATTGTTCCATGGGTAATTTTGCATAGGTGAGAACATACTGCAGATCTGATAGATTATACGTTCTTGTTATTGATCCAAATGATACCATCTTGTTACAGTGAAGCCAAAAGTGATAGATCTAACCATCCAGCAGACTTAAATGTATACTTAAATCAGAAATGAAGAAGGAAGAACAACAGGCAGGAGACCAAGTTGATGTTATAAAAAAAAATTTTATTAGAGAAAGTCATAGTGGCGTTAGGATGCTCATTCTAGCTTCATCAGGAGCAAACTCCCACTAACTTTGTCTGACCCATTTAAAAGGGGTGGTGCAACGGTGTGTAATGCATTCTGACTTCTTTACAATGTTAAACGTGTTGTTTTCTCATACTTAACATGGTCATTCGGAAAGTTATGTAACAACTTTTCCTAGTCCCTCTTTTGACAATTCTCCCGGAAAAGCATGCGGCTTGCCCACGCATCAACCATGGAGAGCGGGAGAAGGAGCATGCGCACAAGACATTTTCACTTGTGTGCAGTAGAGAGAGAGAGAGAGAGCACTACGTTGTTTGTTTTCTGCATTTGGGTGATGAATGTTATATAAACTGTGGATATAACGCTGCATTTGGAGATCGTTTGAAACTCATAGATGGAGCTGCGTTAGATTTCGGAAATAATCGTACATCTGTCTTTTAAAATCTAAATGTGATCAAACTAAAGACCCTGCATATATTTCAAGGGTGCTATACTATTCAGTTAGTACTCAAGATTAACATGAGATATACAGAAGCTGTCTGAGTTATGGCCGCTTTAACTTCGCCTGATTAGAAACACAGTGAGTTTTAATACCAAAAATGACTGTGAAAAAATACTGCATCAACATTTGTCTTGTGATATAAAGAACACTTCCAAAGTGACTTATCGCGTGAGTAGACTATCCTCTCGTTCTGTTCCCGCTTTAGTCTAAACGTCAAGAGATATGCAAAATGGATATTCAACGTTTTTTAACAAAACTACTGCTAAAAGAGTGGAGGTACCTAACTCTGAAACTTCTGATTTGTATTCTACTGCCGCTAATACTGACACAGCAATTGAGGGCGCGTCAGAGAACACATCTGGCCTAGCTTTCATTCAGTTAAGCCTAGACATCATTTACATAATTAAAATCGTGTATTAGTAAACTAAATATTTTTTGCTAGAATCCCAATTTGCCGACAGGAAGTATGTTTACATGCGTACATTTTACCAAGTTTCAGAGGCGGAACAGTGGCTAGGAAGTATTGAACTTGGGTGCGGCTTCCTCCCCAGGTGGTTTTGACAAGAAGGGACACAGCTACCTCCACTGGGCATGCGCATTTCAATACCGCAAAATCTTTGCCACGCTGAAAACAGTTGATTCATATTTGTTTTATTATTGTAAGGTTAGGTTTATGGTTGGTGTAGGTGCAGGTGTAGCTTTGGCTAATGTAATGTATTGTAATTATTGAAATCCCTTCTACCCAGATAGCACAGGTACATCTGTAAGATGTCTGCTGAAGATCTGGAGTTCTGGAAAACATCTGCTGTCTAAAAAAATCTGCGGAACATCTTAGAAAGAGCTGTTGTAGATCCATTCAAAATCATACACATCTTACAGACATCTTCTAGAGGTCTACATATGACATTTGAGAGCAGACATCTCAGAGATGTAGTGCAGATGAGCAAACAGCATCTGCCTGATGAAAATGTAGACCAGATGTACGTGTAGGGGAGCAACAACCCAGGTTGCAGCGAGGTACTTGTCATTTCCGTGCTGTTGAATTTGGCCACAAGGTGGCGCCCATCATATTTATTTGTGTATGGCAATTTGAAATTATAATTTAATAGTAATTTTAAGTAATAGTAATAGATTTGAAATAATGACGATAATAACTAATATTTTAAATGTATTGTGAGTATAAAATTAATTATTATAGCTCCATATTGTAACTTACCATAGACATGATTTACACAGTTTGTGCCACAAGGGGTGGCATATGCCTAAGCCTGTAATAACCACTGCCATGCACAAAGTAAATCTAATGTTGATTGAAAATGTCTCATATTATTGGTATCCACTCCTTCATTGATCTGTTTAGAAGTCATCTGTGTTGTGGTATACATTGTTAGAAACTAAAGATGCACAGGACTGAAGTCATTAATGAACATTTCAATAGGTTTTTGACAGCAGGAAGTCTTTGAGGTCACTATAGCTGTAGCAAGTTCCAATGCACACTACTACAAGTAGACCTACAATTGTGGTTTGCGGTAAAGCTCATAGTCACTTTACAATTGACTCAAATGGTAATAAATTGATCAGTTATTTTGTTATTTTAGCCTTACGAACTGTAATTTTCAGAAGTGTGTTTTGGGGAATGTATATGGTGTGTAGCCTATTAGGTTTCTTAACAGGCTTTGTAATTTTTATGTATTTCTTTACCATCATTTGTTTTTCAGTTAGACAATTCGAGAATTGGCTTTTCATGAACTTGCTAATAAAACATCAGGTATTTACACGTGTTACTTCAAATGCAATTGAAAATATGCTGGAATTCAGTTCACAGATAGGGAGAACATATCACATTTTCTTCAAATACTGTTCATTCATTATACTACTGTTAAAAACAGTAGTCAGTTTAAATCAGAAACTATTTCCCAAATATGGATTTTCATTTATTAAACACATGTTGTTAATTTCATCAAAGTCCAAAAATGATTTTGTCCAAATAAATATTAACAATAAACCAAATGTATGGGTTTGAGTTTTAATAAGATGTCAAGCAGACACAATTTATACTTTTAGAAAAGATTGAAAACTATTCTGCATATCTTTTGACTATCGTCATCTCTAATGAGAAGTTTTAAAATGCTATTCAGAGAATAGAACTTAAATACTTCCTATTTCTATCAACCAAAATAAAATCAAGACAAATGATAAGTAGAGCATGAAAAAGACGATGTGCTTGGCAACGTATTCTCACAGTTATGATTGGTGCGCACAACCTTCCTGCGCGTTATGCATGAACTGTTCTTTTCTTTCTCCTGCAGCAAACAAAAACAAAACCTATTCAGAAAGTGGGGCTGGACCAGGGACAGACATTTTCTCTTCTGTTCCAGAGTTATATCATCGTATTATTTGAGGTCATTTGGGTTTCAGTCAGGATTGTCTTTGAAACACCTGAATTTATCCATTCTGTGAACATATGAAGATGATAAATAAAACTAAAAACAGAAGTTCATTTCAAAGGATTTTCACATTGCACTATGTTTCATTTGTGGAATAACGGGTCTCTGGTTTGCCTCCCTGTTCGCATGAAGCTGTGCAAATGTTTTGTTTTCTCCCCAGAATTTACCTTTGGGAAAGTAGCTCTGTGAAGCCTGTTTAGCTGTGACTCAGCTCTGGATTAGAGGGTGACACGGAAGTGGATTTTCAAACCTCTCCCGTCCCACGCTCACAAAAAATCCTGTCCAATCCCGTGAAAAAAGCTGGGGGAAAATCCTGTCCCGTCCCAAGCCCAGAAGAATGACACCCACCCCCGTGTCAGGCCACGTAGCCAGGGGGGTTCGGGTGGTTCGAACGACCCACACCTCACGGTCAAACGTCTAGAATTTAAGTCAGTATTTTTGTGAATTTTCGTATTGAAAATGTGATGAGCGCAAAAGCGACAGTAGGCCTACTTTGTCAGTAGCTTCAGTAGTGCAGTGATTAAAACGTGTGACAAGCAACATTTAGATTTAGATTGAACTTTATTGTCATTAAACATATACATGTACAGTGTAACGAAATGTAGTATTTATATAATAATACTACAATATATATATATATATATAAATATGTGTAGTATTTATAACAGGTCTTTATATAAAGCATCGTATCACAGCTTCGGCTTGAGCACTGTCAAAGGCGCCTGCCGTTTTCAGCTGGGTAAGAACGATTCCCACTCCTGCTGAATTCTTTTCCTGTCCCGCCCAATCCCGTAATTCATAGTGATTTTGTTACTCATCCCGCAGGATTCCCGTGACCCGTGGGATTCCTGAAAAAATGAGATCCTCTACTCTGACAACAGAGATCTGATGCATCACGGGAAGTTACTGTACAGGCTGTCTGCCTCAGTGCACAGCTCTGCTCCCTTGAGAACTCACCTTTTGATGAAGAGTTTAGCACTTATAATACTGAGGTCTGGTGTTGGATCAGTTGTAACCCTCTGTTGCATGATGTTGGCTCAGGGTAACCCTCTTTTTTTAATAAAAATGTTAATGTCATTTTTTCAACAGTGTTTTTTGTTGTGGTGCACAAGACAGCACACATTTTTATTTTCACCAATCAAAACTAAAAATCACATCTTAGAGAATATACTATGTTTACTGAGAATTGGCTTAAATGTTTAATGGCTTCCTAGAAGCAATTTTGTGATACAGTGGTATAGATATAGATGAAGCCACTGTAGAGCATATAACAGTTTAGGATATTTTGTGTGTATATATATATATAGTGTATATACAGTATATATATTTACAGTATAAGGATATTTTGGTAACACTTTAAAATAACGTTGTATTTGTTAACTAACATGAACATACAACGAGCAATATCGTTTTTCAGCATTAATCCTTGTTAATGTCAATATACAGTTATTCATGTTAGTTCATTGTGCATTAACTAATCTTAACAGTGACAATGTTTGATTTTAATGATATATTAGTAAATGCTGAAGTTTACATGAACTAAGATTAATAAGTGCTTTAGAAGTATTGTTCATTGTTAGTTCATGTTAGCTTATACGTCAACTATTGTTGACAAATACATCCTTATTATAAGTGTTACAGTAAAAGTTGAAGATAAACATTAAGCAAGAAGTGAATTATAATACATTCAATGTAGCAATAAATGTAAAGTGTTTTAGTATGATACCAAAAACAAGAAATTACATTTAGCATTCAAGCTATACTTTATGACTAATGTATGCACAATCCTTTGGAATTAAATCAAAGACCCCAATTTTGCAAACAGTCTACAATCCACTCAGATATTCACTCAATATTGCCACATTGGTTGTTGTACTTAAAAATCGAAAACCCGGAGAAGCCTGTAGATGGTACTTGATCAGAATATCGGCCAGTAAGATCAATACTTGACCCTTTGTAACACATTTTGGACTGAGGTGCTGGAACATTCTTCATTTGCTAATTTCTGTGCATTTCGTTCCACAACAGATTTCCCACACAGAAGCCTGATATAGACCTATTTAGATGTTTTTTAGATGAACTTAAGAAGGTAATATATGGCAATTTATCCGACTTGAGTATTCCTGAGTCTTATACACTCAACCCAGGGCAACTGAATTATATATGAGGAGAGACATATTCAGCTTGATATTTGGCAACCCCTTTCTTTCAACTTTTATCTTTATATATTCCTGAATCCTGCCTGATGAAGGGATGATGGACAGATAGATCATAGTTCTGTTTACACATATAAAGTGTACTGGTGTTTTCGTTCTGCTGAGTATGCTGTTCACCAATCGACCCCAATGACACTACAGTGGCATAGCAAGAGGATTTATTGAGTGCGAATGTTCTTTCACACTGTGCTCTTGTTTTCTTTGGACCTTCGGACATGCTTGCATAACATCTGCTCATGTTTGAAGTGCATAGTACTGATTGGCTCATCATGACGGTAAGATTTATTGTCAACTGACTGTATCAGGCTCCGCAGTGATGTTTCCCACAAGCACTCAATCCACAGTAACCCTGGAAGTTGACTGGGAAACGAGAAAGGCACGACCATTACAAATTTCTAAAATCCCTTAAATATGCAATTTATTTATTTTTGTTTTTAGTTGTTTTTGTTTATTCTGTTTATTTATGTGCAAACAGAAAAACACAAAAAAGGTAAAACACACTACATGGTGTTTTATATAATAAGTTAAATTATTCTAGTAAATAATATCTTATACATTCAGTCTCCTTTATTTATCATATTTTGCATTTATGCTTTGCTGAAAAGATGTGTCTTTAATCTAGATTTAAATTGGGCGAGTGTGTCTGATCCTCGAATAGTGTCAGGGAGGCTATTCTTTTATCACAACGTTCCCCCATCTATCATGCACAAATGTTGTGATAAAAGTTGGAAAACTCAGAATTAATGTTTTGGGGTAAAATTTCAGCATTGCTAGTTTAAGACGTCTTTAAGTGTATCTTTAAAGAAACAGAGGGGGAACGGTATCTGACAACTGAGAAGGTTACTGTCAGATACCATTCCCTGGTCTCAATTGGTTGAGTGGCTAGCGTCGGTGTGTTTGCATACTGGAGGTCCAAGGTTCTGGGCCTGGTTTTCTGAGCTTTTTGCCTCTTTTAAAACAAAGAGGAACATTATGTGACAGTTAAATTGCTTTAAAAGGTTCAACAGACATCTCAGACATTTCTTGTTTTGGAGTAAAAATTGCTTTGCTAGTTTGAGACATGTATGAAGTGTGAATCAAATGAAACAGAGGGGGAACGATATCTGACAGCTGTGAAACTTACTGTCAAATACAGTTTCCCCTCTGGTTCGACTGAATTCTGTTGAATTGAGACATAGCAAGGTCTTAATCCGTTTCTTCTGGTCTTCAGTGGTTGAGCTTCTGTGTGTTCATGTCACGTAGGTCCTTGGTTCAGGGACTCGTTTTCTGACCTTTTTCTCTTTTAAAACACACGGGAAACTTTTCTGACTATACATCATGCACAGATGTTGCGATTAAAGGCTTTAAATTAAATGTCTGAAATAGCTTGTTTTGGGGTTAAAATAACTGATCTGACCTAATCTGAGCTGTAGGATACCGTTCCCCCTGTTGAATTGAGACATAGCAAGCTATAAATGAAATGTGGACTGGAAAATGCTATTTGTGCTCTGTATTTTGGAAATGTTAAGACACATCACCAGTTTGATGTTCAATATTAATAGTCATTATATGAATTAATAACATTCATAAAATTAAGAATATTCTTCAGAATCGGTATAGACAGATATCACATCGGCTACCGGTGTAGAAATTTAGTATCAGTGCACCTCTACAAAATATTGTCGAATAAAGTGAATGCTGTTGAAAGAAATTACAGATATTGGCATAACAGAAGGAACATCAGCATTAATAACCCACAATCTTAGCAGTGTTTCAAGATATGGATTAAACTACAGTATGTGGTGAAGACAAAGACAGAATGTCCCCACAACTCTTCTGAGATCAGTTGACCCCTCAAAAGTCATATTTTATTAAATCTAAAATCCAAAATTGTGCAGGAAAGTCTAAACGTCCCACTGAAATGTCTTGCTCAGACACAATGAGCATTAGTTACATTTAATAAAGTATAATATTTCATGTATAAATCTAGTGTCAAAAAGAAAACAGTAAAATTGTTTTCGTGCACTAGTATGTGTCTTAAACCTGTTATTCAACATATCTGAATTCTCTTTTTCTATTCTGTTATTCACTCAGCATTAACACAATACAAGAATTTTACAGAACATTCATAGTCTTTCCTTCATTTAGTCCAGAAACGACTTCATTATGGCATTATGTTATTAATAAAATTACAGTTACTTCAAATAATCTAAATTGCAGCTGAACAGTCCCAAAAGCCATAGCTCATATCTACAGCAGACATTTATCTTTGGACATTCTGCTCCGTATCTGTTTCCACAGTTTATCAAGTTACATTTGGCTTTAAGTATGTTAAACTGAATGAAAATCATGTACAGGCTAAAGGCATACAGAGGTGAGACGCAGTACAATACAAGGTATCAAGCTTTAGGTAGGCTACTGTATTCAGACAGAATTTTCTCGGTACAGTAGACTAAAGTAACCAAATACCATCTCATGACAAAATGAATGAATGCTTAGTGATAAAGATATAAAACTCAAATTCATATCAAGAATAAAAAATCTGAACTAGTAGTAAAAAGGCATTGTGCTACTCTAAAAATACAATGAAACTTCAACCACAATGTAGATTAAAAAATAATGTGCTGATGCATAATATAAACGAAGCTGGTGAGCCACAGGAGAACAGCCGTCTCAATATCATAAACAGTCACCCATTCCTGCTTGATACCCTGTAAGAGATGCTGAACAGACGCTCGCACATGCTGTGTTCGATGTACACATCCAAAAAGCAATTCAATTCCTCAGTGTTTCGACACGATGAACAAACTCGGATGGTTCATTCTCAAAGAAAAACTAACCTCAATTTAATTTCCTCATGATATTTAAGGCACACATATGATTCACCGTATATATTAAAAGCTCCTTACTTGTTTTGCTAAAGAATACAGACTTTATCAAATATTCTCTTAATCCCTACAAAATGCAGACAGATTAATTTCACAAGGCATAAATGTTTCCTCCCAATGATTCTAAAACATTGATAAAGGTGACAGCACATTCATATACATCCAGAAAATATTTGATACAACGTCTTGATACAAGTAAACTTATTGATACAAATCTCCAGTTTTTCACTGAGCCTTATTTAAGACGCTCAATAATGGAAATCTCGCCGCGGTCAGGGAAATCTGGTGTAAGTCCATTCAGGTAAAGACTGCCATTTTTGGTCAAGGCAGGCGGTTCTTTTTCGAGTTCATCTGTGAAGTTTACAGACAGGGTCCTCTTGCATGACATCAAGTCCTGACCCGGGTTTTGTCCGAGCTCAGAGGACAGCTTGCGCTTGATGTATGCTGCCCTCTGAAACTTGTCGTAAACTTCCACGCTCAGGCGGCGCCTCGTTTCTTTGAACTCCGCCGACACATTAGCTGTCCATTCTGCAGCGTGCGCACGGAACTCTCCAACCTAACAAAGAGTGGAAAATTCAACGGGTCAACACCAAAGACATCAAGTGTGACGTATATATTTAGTAATGTGATGTGCAGTATATACATATTTAGCAATTTGTCAAAACATCATGGTGATAAAAATAAGAGTGGAAATCTAAGAAATGTTGTAACATTGAAATAACTAAGCCTATTAACATTCATATTAGTCTATTTTATAAAAAATATATAGTTCACCATTAGCCAATGTTGTCAAGACAGCTTGCAATGGTGAACTGCAAAACAATCATTCTTGTAGTATTGATATTTATATTTATAAAACGTCCTTCAAAAGGTTCTTCGATTCCATAGAATAAGCTGTTAGTTCCATAAAGAACGTTAACAAAAGGTTCTTTATAGTTCTGTTTTGCAAAAGGTTATTTCTATTGCGTAAAAAGGTTCTTCAGATTATAAAAAGTAAGAAAGAGATGGTTCTAAAGAACGTTTGACTGAATGGTTCTTTGTGGAACCAAAAATGGTTCTTTTATGGCATCGCTGTGAAGAAACCTTTAAGCACCTTTATTTTTAAGAGTATTTGCTAAATAAATTAATTGACTTCTCTTTAATGAAGTCTATAGATTGGATCAGGTTGAACTGGGTCATTCAGACCTATTACTCCAAACCTGTACTTTCCGTTTCACCTATTTGCGAAAATGTCTTAATGGCCTTCAGTGTGAGTCATTTTCAGCTTCACATTTACACTATACAGTCTGTTCATTGAGCTGCTGCGGACCTAAAGGCCTTGATACCTACATTTTCCATTTTGTGAAAGCCTCGCTCATTCTTGAAAGGGAACTCCGAAATTAAGTATAGAGGATAATATCAGAAAATTGCGCTTTTATGACCTCGCGAGAAAAGCACAATGGGTTGAGAAGAAAACCCTTATTTTTCAAACAAAGCAGGCCTTCTGTTCAGGCTAATTCAAGAACATAATTTTCCAATGTGACACCAATTCATACACTGCGCAGTAAATGTAAACAGGGACGAATAGCCATTGGCTTTCATCAAATTGGACCTTTATTGTGAATTACCCACCAAACAATTAAACAAAACCACGTAATAAACTCTCCATGACCTGAAAACGGTAATGCAGGGAGCTTTAGATTAGATTAGATTCAACTTTATTGTCATTACACATATACAAGTACAGTGTAACGAAATGTAGTATAATATGTATATATGTATATATATAAAATATATACAGTGCTTATACAAACACAAAACATGCCATTTATATAGCATTTAGAAATATAGCTCAATACACATTAGCCATTTCATACGGCACAAATGTGAGGAAAAAATGTGCTTCTTGACAAATGTTAGTTTGAACAGAACAAGGTCTTGTGCAGTCGAATTAAATATAGGTTTTAAAGACCCCATAACATACCTCCTCTTTGGTCTTCTTGGATATGACCCGAAGCCAGTCTCCGATCATGCTGAGAACTGCTGCAAAGTAGGCTAGACCCACCAGGATCCAGAACCACACTAAAGGCTTATAGTAGTCCAGATATTCAATCTCAGATCCTCCTGGGTTAAAAAGAAAACAGACAATGAGTCCTTCACATCAATAAACTGAATAGTAACTTAAAATAAATATCATATCCATGTAACTAGACAAACCAGTATCAGGTGTCATTTTATGATAGTAAGTGGATATAATATATGTTTTCTGCTAAAAATGTAATTTACTTTCGTTTATGCTGTTGATGTGCTTGAAAAAAGGAAAACATTATTGATTAAGATGCAGAGCGAGGCTGCCAACCAGTGGCTTCAATCATTACCTGCCACAAAGTCTCCAAATCCAATAGTGGTTAATGTAATGACAACAAAGTAGATGGATTCCAGAGTACTCCAGCCCTCGATGTGCTGGAAGATGAGTGCGGGAATGGCCACAAACAGCAGGCACCCAAACAGGATGAACAGCACAGTGGATGTCACACGAATTTTGGTTTGGCTCACATTCCATTTCTGAGAGGGAAAGACAAACAGAATGGAGGTGAGAACAGAGGTTTGACATTATAATCAATGCTGAGAAAACACAGTTACACAATGCCCACTATCTGAAAATATTCACTCTTCTGCAACAGCTAACCAATGTGAGACTCCCACAAAGAAAAAAAGAGTAAATGTATCATTTTTGTTTAACATTTGACATTTCATTATCTCTGACAGATTTCCATTATCGATCATCTTAAATAAGGCTTTACAGATATGTTGAAGAGGAAGAAACCGTATCTTTTTAGATTCTAATCATACAGGTACCAGGTACCAGTATCACTATATATGTTCATGGAAAGTCTTTTAATCAGATGAAGCTTTTTTATTCGAAAATATGTATGATTTGTATCAGCCAGGTAGGCAGACTTATTGGGTAAAAGTAATAACCATAAAATAGTCAAATATGAAATAAATCATATTTTAAAGCAGTACAGCCTAAAAGAATAGCATAATAGGAGTAATAGAGTACACACCATACCTATAGTGATAATGTTACATAGAACCGATATTGTCATCATGCTCAGGACAATGTTTTCTAGCTGATAAACAAAAAAAAAACATTGATAGCCAATCAAAATCCATATTCAATTTTAAAGGACTCTACTCAGAATAATCCATAATATTATTGTCTGTTGATGTGGATCTGTTGGGTGCGAAAAGGCCTTAAAACACTTATTCCATTAAAAATCTTAAATATTTAAAAAAGGTAAATATGTATTGTCATGTTTCCTTAAAGGTGTCATAACATGCACAGTTTCTGAAAATCTCATATTAATTAATCATTAAATCACGAGCACTTGTAATAAATGTAATAAATCATTACATGATTGCATTATTTCTGCAAGTTTGTGTTGTTTACATAATGCACATACGCAATGATTGCCAAAACACAGACATTTGATCCAGTTTGACTTACCTGCAGCATCTTTTAGCGCTGGGACTGCTCCATCTATCAGTTTCAAACAATATGCAAATCCAGTGTTATATCCACCATATATATAACATCCATCACTGAAATGCCATGAACAAACAAACACACCTCAACTTCTCTCACTATCACAAGAGTAACTAGCTGCAGCTGCAGGCCCACGGCGCAGCCAATCTTTGATTGTAAGCGGGTCTTCCTATCACTCGTCGGTTGACGTGTGGGCGGGCGTTTTCTTTCGCCTTGCCGTGGGCATGCTTTTCCGGGAGCATTGCCCAATAAGGGACTAAGAAAAGTTGTCACGAAACAGATTTTCATTTTCTGAAAAACCTTTCCGAAGAATAAACGAACCTTGTGGAGTGTATAGAGCACGGAACTACCACGTAATACGTCCAACGCATGAAGCATGAAAAGACAGCACGTTCAACATTGTAAAGAAGTCAGAATGCATGAAACACCGTTGCATGCCCTCTTTAATGCTGCAGAATAGAACCAATGCACCAGCAATAAATAATTCACTATACTGCATTGACTCCTGACAAAAAAATGTTGCATTGTGTTTTTCAAAGAAAATATCCACATTCAAGATGATCCTGCAGTACGAACAACACAACTCAGCAGAAAATATATGGGTGTGCATGTGCAGAGAGCGTAAACAAGATCACCAGAGGCACTTAAGTGATTACATTGAACCATCAAAACCTGACAGTGCCGTGTCGCACAGAATCAGGCTAAGAACAGTCTGTGTGCATTTCTGCTGGGCAGTTATTTTAAAGTCTCAAGTATGGAGAATAATCAATACATTTTAGATGAAAAGGCTTAGTCAGTTTTTAAACCAATATAACATATTTTCTGCATTCTTTTGTCAGCCCATGTTTTTGTATTGTGTTTTTATAAACATGTCACATATTTAGTCTGATCTGTATTTATTTATTCGTTATTTCCTGTTCCAATTAAAAAGAAAATGTAAACAACGCCAAGGCAGAAAGCAAGAGTAACGTTGAGGCTTGTTTTAATAAAATACTCACCACAAACATCCTTTCCACTTTTGCAATTCCTTTGCCAAATATGGTTCCCAGCTGATCGCCCACTCCAGCCAAGAGAAAGCCAAAGAGAGGAATCCCCAGCAGAGCGTAGATTATGCAGAAGATCCTGCCTCCCTCCGTGTGTGGAGAGATGTTTCCAAACCCTGTAAAACAAGAAATAGATGAAATTCTGTAAAACTATAATAATACTACATGCAAAAAGTGACAATCTGGCAGAAGAATATGGCTTAAAATAACATACTTTTTTGAAACATTGTAGACCACCGTGTTTGCCATCCATGACTTATTTCAGCAATGTATCTCGCATATTGGTGAAAAGCTAACAAGGCTAATGAGGGTGTTTCAGAAGAGCATAATTTGATTCAGTCGGCAGACAGTTCTATGAGAATACAGGTTGAGACAGGAAAGATTAGGACTACATTATGCAGGTCAGGGAGTGTCTTCTTGAATTCAAAGAAAACTGTTTCTAAATTTAGCCAGAAGAGATATTACACAACCAGACAGAAAACATTTACATGGTAATAGGATTTATTTTAAGGTATACAAATGCTCACATTTTAAAGGGATAGTTCACACAAAAATGAAATTTTGGTCATCATTTACTCATATCTCAGATTTTTCCGAACCTGTATACATTTTTGTTGTTCTGCTAAACACAAAGGAAGATATTTGGAAAAGGGTCAGTAACTGAGCAGATCTAAGAGGATGGAAAATAAGTGCAAATGCACATTACCCTGACAGTATCACGGTCAGGTGAGATGAATTATACACCAGATTCAGCCAGGAGAGCTATTCCTAACCAGGGTTTTAAATTTTAAAATTCAAGAATGAATCTTATTCATTTATCAACAATTGAAACTTAAGATACATCACTATAATATGTAAATATGTTGAATGTTTATGGTGCGACTGCACAGACTGAAACTTTTGGGCGACATGATTGTGCAGAGGATGACTTGAAGTTATACTTTCTGAATAAAGTGACTTCTAAGAGACACAATAGCAATAGTTGTGGGAACCAGGAATTTAAACAATTATAAACCCCTGGACAGGCCCCCCCTTAGTGAAGTATTACAGTGGGGGGAACAAGAGCTTACATCCAATTATGTCCCAGTTCCTTGAAGCTCATTAACAATGGTCAAACGTCCATCGTGCAATCTGTCTTTAAAGCCCAATTAAATCAAAAACCTTGAAAATGCCATAAAAACTGGCTTCCTGTGAAACAATCATAATTGGACAAAGCGGAGACAAGTAACAGGGTCTCTACACACTTGTCTTGTACTCGGAAAAGTCATACACATCTGTTGATGGTGGATCAGATCCAGTCTACTTATTCCAGTAGATTTACTATAATCTAATACCATTTTACTTCCTAAGCAGTGGAAATGTGTAACTTGAGTAAGCAGCTCAACATTTTCAATTATGGTTATTATAAGAAGCAGAATAATAACAATTCTCTTCAAAAAATACAGTCTAAATTGTTAACAAATAGATGTCACATGTTTTCTCTCAGCACAACACAAGTCAGTCTAACACATAAAGCAACACAGTCATGCCTCCATCATTAAAGAAACAGCTATTTTCTGGATGACTGATGGAAACCTCATGTAACATTGCTGTCTGATTGCGTCTAATGAGCCCACAAGTGTTTCTTCTGAGAGCCCGAGCGAGGGCAAATACACTTGTACTGCGTTCAACTGATTTCTGCGTATTAGGGAATATAGCACTCTCACAAACAGATGGCCAAGATAAGCACTCTCCAAAGTGTCTGTGCTTGTGTGTGTTTTTGGTGATATCAGGAGACGGGTTCACAGGGGATGCTGAAAGGTTCATTGAAATGACAATAAAGGGCATGGTTTTGTCTATCTGGGTGACTAAAATGAAGAATTACTTGGTCCCTATTGATGAACAAATCAGCAGTTTTGAAGGCCAAGTCTGTGAAGGACTTTGAAACAAAGGAGCGAGTGTGGGAAGGTGTGCTGTTCATGCTGTAAACCCACTGTAGCAAAACGGTAATTCATGTGCAAAAAAGCAATTAAACCAAATCAAGCAATGCCAATTTCTTCCTCAAAATATGGGTTAAAGCGACACACTAAAGCCCATTCAGTATAGGCTACTGATGATGATCTTTTAAACAGCCAAATGCAACTTTACTCCCAAAGCGAAATATGCAAGAACATCTTTGTTGGTCTTTCTAAAAAAACTACCTTTAATCTCAATATCAACATTTGCTCTAACGTTGGTGTATAAAATAACTCAATGCCGCTGATATAATCATTCAAAACAACGTCCTTAAACAGCACCGCAAAGATGGATGTCAACCGACTTAGTTTCTAAGCTGTCATTTTCTACATTTGATGTAATTTAGAGGTCAAACAGGCATTGATTAGGATCAATTGTATTTAATGTGCAACACTAATAATCTTATGAATTAGTTATAGTCATAAAAATATTCAGATGCATGATCAGATGCATTTACAACCTGAAGAAATAATGTGAAGTGGAACAATATAAGACCTTAAGTCTTTCAGCTCAAATTAAAACGTCAAACTATCAGGTGTGCTTGATTCATTAATTACATTTTACACTTCACATCCTACAAAGGATAGACAGGGGGCTGTGTGTGGGGAGGGGTGCGCTTTAATCCTCTACTTGGCTCTGATCCAGCAGGTGGTGTTGCACACATGTATTCCAGAACAGTTAAAGCTTTGTTAAAACGATTGGTTATTGTTCATAATTAAGCTTATTAAATAATACTAACACAATTTCCATCCTTGTTGTTGATTTATTCTAAATTAAAGGCTACTGATTATTTTCAGAGAATCTTTCACAGCAAACTGTATGTCTATTACATCTCAGTTTCACACTAATCAAATTAAATGTGGCTAGATTGTAGAAGATTCAATAACATTTCAATAAATTGGAAAAACAAATATGGCTGTGTTCTATGTAGTTATACTATAAGTTGGTCATTATGAAATATTTAAGTGTTTCTACGCTCTAAAAATTGCTGGGTATATTTCAACCCAGGTGAAATATCACATTAAATTTTACATCTTAATAAATGACTGATCGAAAACAACTGATTGTGAAGGTATCATGCTGATCAAGATAAAAGTAAAGTTACCTATGGTGGTAATGACAGTCCCTGCAAAGAAGAAGGAGCTACTGAAGTCCCACATGCTGGTCTCATTGGAGGGGTGACCTGAAGGATTGACCCCTGCACGAATGGCAGCCACCACCTGCTGTGGATGACAGAATTGGCCTGTCAAATTTTGTCATAATTTACTAGCCCTCATGTAAATATGTACAGTAGTATTGAAACATACAGTATATGCTTGTAATATAGTGCACACATTGTAGACTAAATCTATGGTCCTTTTAAGTATTTTGGCAGCGTTAAACAACATTTAGTTTCCCAGGGAAAAGTGCAGCTATAATATCTTTTACGGTTTCACAGAAGAAAATTACGCACGTTTAAATGATGGCAAAATTTCATTTATTTAGAAACTGAGAGCCATATTTCCTGCTTCCCCTCGCTGAATAACATTCAGCAATGCATTCCTATTCCTGTATTGCAATTAAGCTTCACTTGCTATTATGAGGACAACCAAAACACATTTGAATTGAAAGCAGACAGCAAGTCTCTGAATGAGCAGGATGGCTGGCTCCAGTTGCATTCTACGCTGCAAACAAAGGCACGGATCTGTTCTTTATCAGTGTTCCACAGCATCTCTGGATTTTACGTCCCACATAACTGGATCGTCTGCGAGATTAGAGAAAGTTGATCAGTAATTTCAGTCATTTTTTATAGTAAACGACTGCCTTGTCAAATGTTTGGGCTTCTGTAAGAGTCTGTGCAATTACTTGTACTTCAGACTTTCAGGATCTTGACACAACTGATATCAATATTCTGATTGTTGGTTCTGGAGAGGATACACGTCCTCTGATTCTGGGCCAGATGTGTATCTTACTATGACCTCTAAAGTTATTTTGCTCTCATTTCAATAGTATACTGGCCATGGCTTACTTCATAAACCAAAATAAGCAAAGAGTGAGGCTCGGTGCTGTCCATGGTCCTTAACTCTTTACACACATTCTCCACTAACTTCGGCAAAGTTCTGTTTTAAATGTGGTCACAGCATATTTCTGCAACTTAATCAGTAAAATAAATAAACATATGCACATGAGCCTGCAGGTCCTCCTGGCCTACATACTGCAGATATGCTGAAAGAGCCCACAGTGTATCACATCTGCTCCCTCAATGCCTATTGCCTGCTCCTAGCTGGCCACGGGACAACCCAGCCAAAACAGAGAGTCAACGAGTGGGTAATATTTCCACTGTGACGTTTCTTTAGACTCAACACCTTTTACGGAACACTTACTGTACTAAGTGCTGCTTCAATCACTATGAGACTAACTGTGATTGTCATGATTCCGCTATCATGTCATGCTTATTCTTGGTCTTGCAGCGGAGTCATGGCATAGCCTTAGGTTTTGTGTGAGAAAGACATGGCGTTGTTTTGATTTTGACTTGCCATGTGCTTTCTCGTGTCTCGTCGGTGTTTCCTGCCCTTTTGTCTCGTTAGCCTTTCCGTTAGTGTTTCATTACCTTCACCTGCCCCTTAGTAATTATCCTTTGTCTGTCTGCCTTTAAAACATCCTCGTGTTTATTGTCCTGTGATTGTTCGTTGTACATGTTTCCTGGCTTGTACATGTTTCCATGTCGTGTTCCTGAAGATTACCTTGCACCTTGTTTTGATGCATGTTTAGTTAGTCTTAGTTATTATAGCTTTAAGTATTTCTCTTTTGTTTTATGCCCCCTCGTGGGAAGTCTTTGGTTTCTGTTTTTGATTCGTGCCTCAGTTCAGTTTTCCCCCTATCGTGAGTGTATTATTTGTAATTTGTCTTTTATTAAAGTCTTTGTTTAACCTCATCGTCGCTGCCTGCAATTGGGTTCTTCCACCCCCCGATCCGTGACAGAGATTATAAAGATTGGAAGCAATGTGTTGGTTTGTAATTTATTGTAAAGGGCGGGAGGACGGATTTGAGTGGTGTCCCGGGGTTCAAATTATAAGATGTCAGTGCGCTACAATAATATTTCTAGATGGGATGTTGCTATGACGAATCGGGATGCATTTAATGAACATGCAACACATGATGTGCGTTGCCTCAAATGCGACAACACAAAGCACACGCTAGCACCAGGAATTGTAATTTGGAAAATTTGGCATACTCTGCAAGATAATTATTTGACTATTGAATCCGACTGTAACACACATGCAAATCCACCATGCTTCGGCAAGCAGAGCAAATTAAGGATGTAATACAGTATCAGGAGCAGATTTAATTACCCCACAGTCAAAATAGTCTTAAATGAAATCACTCCAGCTAAATTAAAAATAAAATCTAATTAGAAAGAACCCTCCTTTGGGAGAACAGATAAGTGTGAATTATGTGTCATTTAATTATTACAACAATGCAGTGAGAGTGAGTCTGAAATTTAAGGCTATGATATGTGATGCTGGAAATCTTTTCTATCCCTCTAATTTAAAATTTATTGCATCTCATTTCACAAATGTAAATCCAATATGATTTGGATTATAAGTTGTCACTTTATTTTAGACTATTTTCCCCTTTTGTACAAAAATCTGATAGAAAATCTTATTAATTGCCTATTGATATTGACAAAGGTTAGTTGATCTACTCAACATCCCGCAGACAAAATCAGCTCGACATCCAGAAAAGTCCTTTCTACCCACAAAAATAAATACTTTTCATTCTCGTGTTGAACGACCGGAGTTCATACCTTCACCAGATCCTCCAGCTCAGAGGTGTTGACGCAGGCGTGCCTGGAGAGGAAGTTAATTTTCTCCTTCACGATGAGGTACTTCTGCGAGCTCTCCTGGGGCTGTTCCAGGGCTTTGAACACGGTGGCTCCAATGATCAGGTACAGAACTACCAGCAGGAAGATTACCAGTACAGTTTTCCACTTCATTACGGTGGTTATGGTGTCACAGTCATCCCCCGAGTTAAAGACGATGGGTTTGGAGGAAAACGACAGCCGTGGTTTGGTGTTGTGCGTGGCTGATTTGGGATCTAAAAGATCAGGTGCGGCCACTGGGGAGAACAAAGGGAGAGAGAGAGAGAGAGAGAGAGAGAGAGAGAGAGAGAGAGGAAAGATGGGGCGAGTGAGGGCAGAGTTAAAATAAGCCAGTGTGTAAAGAAGCCAGTAATGATGAGGCAATAGTAATTCTAATGCTGTTTTTATATCTATTTGTACAACCCTTCTATACATCGTGGACATTTTATGTGATTATTTTTTTCGTTTGTCTTTGTATTTGAGCAAACACATTCTTTATTTTTCCAAAGCTTAGCTGCCAGGTTTAAGACAGCTGCCAGGTTTAAGACAGCTGCCAGGTTTGGTTTGGTTTACTTTCATATATTGATATCTGAATCAGTATAGCATTGGTCTCTATGAAAAAGAGTTTGACAATTAACTGTAGACTATTTTGGAAGAAAGTTTATTTTTAATTTCATGCGTACATTATAAAACATGTGGACTGGAAACTGCCCCTCTGTACGATAATAATTTAGTTCTCACTATCCAACCTGTGTTTCAGTGTTCCAACCAAGTGTGCAACCCCTCTCTAGCAAACCAGTGATAAAGTGAGCGCATTATTCTCACCAGGTTCTAATACGCGAGCGCGTGGAGCTGTGATCTTGCGCAGGGTAGCACAAGTTTCGGCACAAACGTGAAACCGAAAATGTTTCCTTTGCGCATAATTAAAAATCACGACCTCTCGTTTTTTCACTTAAGCATCATGTGCGAGTCCACATATATGCGACTCAAACAATATCATGAACTTCTAAGCAGACTGTCAAACGCAATATGCAAAACGCAAAAATGATGCAAAAACACATTGCGCACTTACTTCTTTGTCAAATCTCTTCTTCTTCTTCTTGCTGCCTCTCATCGGCCTTCTTGGGTGTTGCTCAACCTGACTTTCTGTCTTGACTTTGCTCACAAACGCACGAGCGCGACCGGGCTGTTATTCACGACACCAAACGCATTCGCATCCCCCCGTCGCCTCTTCTGGACAAGCATGGCTCGGTCCGGTTTTAAACCTCCGCCCGGCCAGTATTTCGGAGTCGGGCGCTGGATTTCGTGGTTGAGTAAGCATTGAAGCGAGAAAGGAGTGTCCGACGGGGGCACACGCATAATTGGACGGGCTGTTCTCATCAAGTGCGCGCTCACAGTCCGGCTTCGCTCTCGCTGGCGCGCTTTCTTAGGTCGCGTCGCGAGTTCCTAAATAACAGCTCTAGTTTTTGTTTCTTGTTCAGGTATGAGGCTCTGTCGTGATGTGTTTTGGGAGTCGTGATTTTTCTAGTATCAGAACGTTATGTGCATACAAATGGCGATAACATCACAAAGGTCGTGGGTTAGAGTTACGGAGAACACACGTGCCCATGAAATATGTAAATAATACGCACTGTAGGTCGCTTTGAATCGTCGGATGAATGCGTAAATAGAGAATTTTGAAAGTTGACAGCTGAAGCAGCATCTTTTTTATTTTTAATGCTGAAGGTATCAATAAGTTATCAGTGCTGAACATCATCTGGTGCAGTTTCGAAACAACAGATGCGAGGTATCTCTATGTTCTCCACCAGCATGTGTATACCTTGTGAACGTTTCCAGTACAATGAGTTTGTATTTCAAATCTTTCAACTTGCACCAAAACATTTTCTTCTTATGTGTAATTCTACGTTAATTCAATCAGTAAAGCAAAATGTCCATAATGTCAATTTGACACGTGGAATGTCCCAGCTGTTAAATACATTACATTCCAAATATACATTCATAGTAACCAAGCGATTTCATTGAAAATATGTGCCTTACATATCACATGAACTTCATAAATTACTTATGATGATAAATGCCACTGGTTTGCAGTGTGTATGCATGCAATGATTCACAAAATGTTATTAGGAAGTTGAGATACTATTTAAAAATGCAGCTGTGTTGTTTGAGGAAAAATGACACTAGATTTGATTTCCTATATACCCTGTCTTCTGTTTCCTTTTTCCTTCACCATTGTCTTTTCACCTTGGCGATAGCACTTTCTCTCAGTGAAGAAGCTAAAATTATTGTTCCTCTGGGCAATGATGGACCTGCATCAAAGGAACATGTGCACACCAAACGCTTGCCCATTTCATGAGACAGGGTTCAACAACTTTCTCCATCCCTCTCTGTTACTTTCTGACTGTTGAATTCTCCTTATCCAACTATAAAACAGACATGGAGTTTCTTTCAAACAATCAGATAAATAGATCTCTGTTAGCAGTTTTATGGTTTGGTTAGGAGTAGGAGTACAGTTAGCTCACAATTAGGAGTAAGTTAAACAAGTTAATCCAAAATATCTCTTTCTGTATTGTCAGCTGTTTTGTCCCACAATTTAAGAAACAGTAAAGGAGTAATTCTGGTAATGTCACAAATCGGAAAAAAAACATAAACATCAATCACAAAGTTGATCAATATAGCTTAATTATGTATCAATTTATCACACACAAACCACAAAAATGCATTATAAATCATTTTTCATTAGTCATCTAATGGATGCTAATATATATGTGGTTTTGTTTTTGACTTCAAGATCATCTAATATCAACATTTATCAGTGTGCATGATCGTCTTTAGAGAACCAGTAATGCAGTAATGGTGTGTAGGAAGTGACCATTGACTTCAGTCCATCCATCCATCCATCCATCCATCCATCCATCCATCCATCCATTTTCTTCCACTTATCCGGGGCTGGGTCGCAGCAGTCTAAGCAGAGATGCCCAGACATCCCTCACCCTGGACACTTCCTCTAGCTCTTCCGGGGGGACACCGAGGCGTTCCCAGGCCAGCCGGGAGACATAGTCCCACCAGCGTGTCCTAGGTCTTCCCCGGGGTCTCCTCCCGGTCGGACGGGCCTAGAATACCTTCCGGGGAAGGCGTCCGGTAGGCATCCGTAACAGATGCCCAAGCCACCTCAACTGACCCCTCTCGATGTGGAGGAGCAGCGGCTCTACTCCGAGCTCCTCCCGGGTGACCGAGCTTCTCAACCTATCTCTAAGGGATCGCCCAGCCACCCTGCGGAGGAAGCTCATTTCGGCCGCCTGTATCCGGGATCTTGTCCTTTCGGTCATGATTCAAAGCTCATGGCCATAGCTGAGAGTAGGATCGTAGATTGACCGGTAAATTGAGAGCTTCGCCTTGCAGCTCAACTCTTTCTTCACCACGACAGACCGGTACATCGACCGCATTACTGCAGAAGCTGCACCGATCCG
Source organism: Barbatula barbatula (assembly GCF_947034865.1). NCBI lineage: Eukaryota > Metazoa > Chordata > Actinopteri > Cypriniformes > Nemacheilidae > Barbatula > Barbatula barbatula. The sequence goes on along the minus strand of NC_136765.1, from coordinate 14,261,188 downwards.
TCTGTCAATCTCCCATTCCATCCTTCCCTCACTCGTGAACAAGACCCCAAGATACTTAAACTCCTCCACTTGAGGCAGGAACTCTTCACCATGACTTCAGTCAATTTACTTTAATGACCCGTGCATACAAAATCCCTCATTAAAAAAGTCCCTGTAGAGAAGCATGTTTTCAACGTTACTGCTCCTAACTAGACATCATATTTTGACAAAGAAATTGACTTGACGTCTTATTCTGCTGTAGCCTACATCAATCCAGAAGCAGTGATCGGAAAAATGATTTTAACTATATGATTCTACTCAGCAGGAATATAGGCCAAACAACCAGCACTTAGCAGTGAACACATTCAAGTCTTGTGCAACCACTAATGCATTCTGAATATATTGAAACAGTAATTAAAATGAAAGATCATTTAGATTCTGTCTGTGTGTATTTGTGGCTAAAACAGTATGTTTGTTTTTACTGTATGCCCGAACAACAGTAATATTACAGATATTCAGCACCCCGGCTTGGATAATATTGCAACAGATGCTGCTCCTGTGGTGAAGATATTTTTAAACAAAAAAAACCCAATAGGTGAGCTAGAATTTTTACATTCATAACACGATTTGGTTCAGGTGAAAGGGCACAGGAACTCAGGGACATACTTTTTTTATAGCACACATCCGTCCTTTCAGTGCTCTGAGAATGACATTGCTGCATGATGATGTTGTGGCTTTGCATGGGTAATACTAGGTATTTATGTATATGGTTCATTAAAGTAAGACAATATGGTCTAACATGAGTAATGCCTAAAATACTGAATCATAGCTGCCAATTTGCATTTCACCATGACATCCTTCCACTCTCAAAATTAAATATATAAAGTTTAGTTCACAGCACAATGGTTTACATTTAGTCATTTAGCAGACGCTTTTATCCAAAGCGACTTACAAAGAGTTCGGGGAGCAATAAGCGATAAGGTTTAATGTCATCTGTTTTCAAAATTCAGTTCCCTCAAACTCTTGGGTCAAATGTTAAACTGCTGAATTAGTCAGCATCTCTGTGACTGACAGACTGAACATCCCTCAGCCTTTGAAAATAAAACAGTGCCTATTCTTTTTTGGGGGGTGGCAGTATATAAATAGAGGACAGTTGTTTTTATTTTAGCTAGATAACATTGTTGTAATCCATGTTACATAACATTTTGTGCCCCAGCCCCTTGACCCAGTGTGAAAATATTTAGCTTGTGTTCGCCGTGCACGTGAATGAGCTTATGCTATGCCAAAGAAAAACACGGACTGGGTGACCGTACAGTTTGAGGAGTGGGAAAGTTCTCATGAAACGTTGAGTTAAACCATGTCAGTCTGTGACAACGTCAAAACACATTACATTGAAACTGGAGACAGAGGTGAAATATTTGGTACCTTTGTTATACTTACAGAGAATATAGATTGATATAGTGTAGAATAATCTCATTGTGCCACTGTATGAGTTGCACGAAGTTACATTTCTTTTGTGTTTTGACAAATAAACCATGTTTTCATTATATACCACAACCATCTGGTGTTTTAAAAATAAAAGTTTACTTTAAATTAAACAAATGCTTTTACAAGTGTGATCACAAAAATGAAAACTATAGGAACACATTGATTTAAAACACTTCAATCATCAACTTTAAAAAGCTCCCGATGTGCAGAACTTTATGTAAGAGTGCAGATGTTTCTAAAGCAGACGGATTGCAATTATCAACAAACCTTTTCTTCTCAAGGACAATCTCCTGCCTGCATCCGTTGAAAGACAAAAAAGATAACACTAGAAGGAAATTCTTAAGTATGAAATATGGACTAGGATGGAGATTTTCTGTCACCTCTGGTGTTGAAAGGAATGTTGAATTGGCAAATGCTGTTTGAGTAAGTGCCAACTGCCAACAACAGTCAAGGATAATCCCATGAAACAGCCCGACAGACTTGATTGCTGCTACATCACACAAGACAAGAGACTCACAAGAGACACCACAAAGGAAAGAAAAATGTTTAATGAGATTTTGTTAAAGGGGTCATATGACACGGCTACATCGCATATTATCATTTGTTTTAGATGTAATGGAATGTGTATACACGATTACATTTTCAAAAACGCTGTATTTTCCACTTTCCGTGCATGTTTGTAACTTCTCTTTGAAACGCGCAGATTTTTTACAAATCTCATCGCTCTGAAAAGCGAGGTGTGCTATGATTGGCCAGTTAACCAGGGCGTAGTGATTGGTCGAGTACTGCAAGCATGTGATGGGAATGTAACGCTGCTTACCATATTTGGAACATCAATACGCCCACCTTACTTGCGAAAACATTTTGTCTTAGACAAATCACACCACGAACTGATGTAGATTTGTGGGGTGGTTGCACGAGGCGTTTCAGGCAGGTCTGGGGGAGCATTAGAATGCATCCGTTGTTCCAACACTTTATTTTATTGCGATTTTACGTTTGTCTAAAACATGCATAAGCGACTTATAACACACAAAAGACACAGAAAAACACGTATTTGCTCCATATGACCATCGCAATGATATTCAACGGAGACAATGTTAGTCAAAAGTGCCCCAGAACTGTTTGCGTTCCTTCATTCTTCAAAATATCTTCTTTTGTGTGGTAGTCAATGGTGTTTGGTAACAAGAACTCTTAAAAAAATTTTGTCAGAAAAAAGAAATGTATAAAGATCTGGAACAACCAGAATTGTTGTTGTGTTTTCTGACTTGTCGTTGTGTTTTCTGATTTGTCGTTGTGTTTTCTGACTTGTCGTTGTGTTTTCTGATATGTCGTTGTGTTTTCTGACTTGTCGTTGTGTTTCTGATTTGTCGTTGTGTTTTCTGACTTGTCGTTGTGTTTTCTGATATGTCGTTGTGTTTTCTGACTTGTCGTTGTGTTTCTGATTTGTCGTTGTGTTTTCTGACTTGTCGTTGTGTTTTCTGATATGTCGTTGTGTTTTCTGACTTGTCGTTGTGTTTCTGATTTGTCGTTGTGTTTTCTGACTTGTCGTTGTGTTTTCTGATATGTCGTTGTGTTTTCTGACTTGTCGTTGTGTTTCTGATTTGTCGTTGTGTTTTCTGACTTGTCGTTGTGTTTTCTGATATGTCGTTGTGTTTTCTGACTTGTCGTTGTGTTTCTGATTTGTCGTTGTGTTTTCTGACTTGTCGTTGTGTTTTCTGATATGTCGTTGTGTTTTCTGATATGTCGTTGTGTTTTCTGACTTGTCGTTGTGTTTTCTGACTTGTCGTTGTGTTTTCTGACTTGGCGTTGTGTTTTCTGATATGTCGTTGTGTTTTCTGATTTGGTGTTGCGTTTTCAGATTTGTAATTGTGATTTGGGATTCGTTTTTTGGCTTTTAGATTTGTTGTTTGTTTTGCGATTTGTTGTTTTGTTTGGCACTTTACGGCTTCCGTAGTCTTTGGTGCTTATGTTTAGTTTTCATAAAGACTAGCTTCTAACTTAACTAAATGAATACCTTAATGAAACATTTATGAGAAGTCCATTAGGTAAAAAGAGCAATAAATCTTTCACAACTACTATGTGGATGGCTACTCCTTGTTTGTTCAATTTCTCTCTGACATTCACACACAATTTTGTGTGTATTTATTTATTTACTTTTATCCTGTACATGGTTTCTATTTTAGGCAAGGATCTGGCAGGAATCCCAGGTAGAAGCGAGGGAGGTTGCAAGTGTTTAAATTAAGTGAGTATTTTACTGACCCCTTACTACGGTGAGTTTTCTATTTTTAGTATGGATGGATGTGTTGGCTCAGCATCAATTGGTTTTCTCTCAAGATGTTGCTGACTGAGAGCGAGGTATGGGGGAGCATTTTAATGAGAGGTAGAAACAAAATATCAATGAGAACCTGAAACAGAGGCAGCAGTAGGAAATGAATGTAAATGGATTAAAGCCACTGTGGACTTGAATACATATTTCCTTCCTTTTTAAAGGTGGGAGCTGCCCATACAGTACTTTATTCCAAAACGGTATGACTTTCCTTCTTCTGATGAACACAAAATATTATATTGAAGAAGATATTTTGAAGAACAATGTTAACCAAACAACACTGATCCCAACTGACTTCTATTGTTTACATTACTCAAAATACCTTATGCGTTCCGCAGAAAAAAAAAATCATATACAGGTTTTAAATGATATGAGGGCGAATAATGATTTTTTTTGTGAACTGTATATCAAGGGCTTATCAAGATACCTGTATCCACAATGAGTGTATGCTCTGTATTATAGATTTCACACCATACCCGTTTTAAGTTTTGTATTGACAATGTCAAAATATAATCAGATAAGCCTGTGCAGTCATCAAAATAAAAATGACTAAGCCATTTATAATGGCAACTCCAATAGAGCAAAAGACAAACTCAGCATTGATCCGATCAGCTTCACAGTTTGGGGACCTTCTTGACATAAAAAACAGGCCCTCAGCCTACAATCTTTTCTTCCTGTTGAAAATCTACCCCAAATGCAAGTAGTGATTATTTCTACAGGTGATCTTCAGAATCTCAGACTTTGATCAATAAATAATTCCCGGCACAGTCAGTCATGTAATGGAATTTTCAGCAGGTGCACTAGAGCATAATTTACTTTAATTTCCCGCATTGGTGATATGGGATCACATTAAAGTGCTTTCGATAGCGTATTTTTTTAGTATATGCTATCGCAATAAATTTGGGAATAGAGTAGGATCTTTTTTAGCTTTCAGCAAAAATACATCCAAGGTAGTTATTACTGAACACTGCATGCTTTATAGAGACAATGCGTCATCGGAGAAAAGCTTTTCATATGCCTTTATGCTAAAAATGTGAACGAAACCGGTTAAATCGAATCAACTCAAAAACAGTTGTATCGATCCATCCTCAGACATTGTGTCGAGTTGGAACCTGAACAAAATGAATAACATTCCTGCTGGAATATGTGCCCATTAAGAAAACACCTTAATATTTGCATGATCGACTACACTATCAAATACTGTGATACATTTTTAGACAACACAAATACAGAAAGACATGCTTTAGTAACGAAGGGTTAACTTTAGTAAAGTAGTGAAGGAAGCACAATGGCATAAGGTAAACATGGAGTGTATATTTTTTTACATAAAACAGAAGAAAATAAAATGAGATCAATATAATACATACACAAAGACAAAACAACGAGTTAATAACGACAACAACACATCAGTTGTTTTGTATTCAAAATATCAAAGATAAAAAAACGAATTGAAGAAAATTAAAATGCAACAGAGAATACGAATGAATATAATACAGCTGTCCTTGAATATTATGTACAAAAGCTAAAAAGCCAGTGCATGAATCGAATGTCAAAAACATTCTGCAGATTATAGAAATTATATCATTAATCTGGAAAGCAACATGACATCACGGCCAATCACTGGACTTGACAGTTGTCGTTTTGTTGCCCCGAGACGTTGACCATTTTCTCAGGGGTCTTCCTGATGCTGCGAGAACGTCTGGACAACATCTTCTCTGCACCAGTCGCAGAATTTTCACAGGTCTTTGCTTGAGGACTGTTAGAGAGTGAAGTCAAAACAGCGGCACTGTTCTGGACTGCCTCAGGCACCTGGCTCAGAAAAAAGAACATGATGTTAGCAGACTGCAACACTGGACTGACTGCAAATGTTCAAATGAATTTACAACACAAACATCTCTAGAGAAAGTGCAAAGCAATGAACAAGCGAAAATGCATAAACACAAGATGCTTGGTATCAACCAATCAATCAGTCATCGGCTCCCTTCACACTTAACTAATACTAATTTATATATCACTTTAAGTCAGGCATTTTATCTTTTTCAAGAACAAAACAAAACACAGTAGGCATTACATGCATGAGACAAACATATATTGTCCAAATGAAACTTTGTATGAGCTAGACGATGATATTTTGTCTGGGTAATATGGAAGCTGCAATTGAATTCTGTATTGTGATACATTTCTGGATGAAATGGTATACTGAATGAGAAAAAAACAAATATCTGATTATTTTGAACTAGAGTTTGACTATATCTTTTCATTCTTACTGTGGTCTTTCCAGATCCAGCATACATCAAGATATCCCCAAGAGGCAAACCAGCATGTTTTTTCAGGACAAGAACCAATGCTGAATAATTCTTGAAAATTGGCATTGCGGTGAGCTGACTAATGTTGCCCTCATCCGTCACCCTGCCAATAACTTACATCTGTTCCACTCCAAGTACACTTGTTAATTGTGAAACTTCTGTGATGTTAAAGCAAAACTGTTTAAAATGTATTCACAGGATACATGCTAGTCAGGAATGCACTTTTTATAGCTTTGGGGTCTCTGGGATATTGGAGAGTTTCTTTGCAGCATGTGGTCCTCAGTGCTTTAGAATTCTTGAAGGATAAATGAGCAACTCTGAGAAACTCTGACCCAGGGTAAGGTGACACGAGGAGAGCGGAAAAGGAATTGAGATAACAGGTGAGCTTTAATGCCTCACACCACTTTAAGTCTTTCCATCTTATCTGAAATGTCATGCAGTCAACTTGTCATTATTGAAAAATGAACCCGATGGACAAGAGAGAACACATAGTTTTTGTCATGGCAACCAGATTTGTAGATTTTCTATATTGGCAAGTGATTAGAAATAACAGATACAAATATATTGTGGATATTCTAAGTTAAAGAATAAATCAGTGAGCGTCAGATCACCTAATACCAGGACTGAAGGTATTGTGAAGATATTGCATATAGTATGTGTATGGTTGAACAACATTAAGTGTTTATTCTTAATTTCATACCATAAATGTTAAATTCTATCAAAACTATATATATTTTTCACTGAAAAGTAGATTATCTTACATTATTGTTGGAACATTGGTATGATAAGCTTAATATTTTCCCTAAGGTATCAACTAAATATAAGGTTGGGTTTATAATAAAATAATTTTATGCATGAGACCCCACCTGTGAAAAACCAGATTAACGTCACATTTTAATTTTGAGATAACAAACATCAAGTTGTGAGTTCAAACATAAGTTGGACTATGATTTCAATCCATGTCAATGCTATATTCTTAAAATTCATCCTGCCTTCAGTAAAAGCATTCTGTTAGAAAACAGAAAATAAAAAAATGGTTTTCACAGGCAAGGTCATATTTATTTTCTCACCGTCTTTGAAGTGCTGCCCTCTGCTGTCCGTTTGGAGATCTGCACAGCTGGTTCAGTGGAAGTTGGACTCTCCTGAGCTGCAGCGGTTCGGGCAGCCAGGCGAGGGCTGCATCGCTGCACTGTGGTTCTCCGCATGATGAATGGGCTCATCTCTCCAAGAGGAATATCTCCAAAACCTGAGCAGAAACAAAACATTGCCGTTATGCATATGCCAGTAAAAACAGCAACCAATGGTGTAAAATTCAATCAAACTACGAAAAATGTAACACACACTGCGTCTAGCATCCAATAGACTAGTTGAAACCAACAGCTGATTGATACGAACTGCGATAATGTTTCTCACCTTTCTGCACCAGTTCGGGCAAACCCTCCGGTCTAAAGTCCTCATCATCTTGCACGGCTTTGGGTGTTGCTGCTGCAGCTTTGAGTCTTTTAGTGATGTTGTGCAGAGCCTCTTGTGCTTTGTTTGGGGTGTCATCTGCTCTTTGTCTTTTCACCGCTGGCATACTGTCTGCACGCTCCATGGGCTTACTGTTCTCCAGGCCACTCTTCTCAGACCTGATGGACCTTCTGCTCTTCGAGGTCTTTGCCTGGGTGGTCAGTTGTTTAACCTGGTTCTTGAGGCTTTCGTTGGTCTCTTCTAGCTTGTGAACTTTGACCATGAGGCTACAGTACCGGTCCATGCTTTCATCAGCTTCGCGGCTCTTCTCCTCCAGAGCTTCTCTCAGTTCTTGCAGCTCCTCCTGAGCATCACTGCTGCTGTTGTCACCTGCTAACAAGACTGCTGTTAAGTCCAACTTCTGACAATTATTTTAAAATATAGCTTCCAAATTAGGTTGATATTTTTGCAGAGTGGTATGGGGTTTAATGTTCTTTAAAGTCCACAAGTAAAGTGTTGTGAATGAAGGTTCTGCTCATACCTTGTTTCTGTGGAGGCTGAAGTGCTGCTGTCTTCTCAAGTTCGTCCTGCAGTGCCTGTTTCTCACCCTCCAGCTGCTTGCATGACTTCATCCACAAACTGATCTTACTCATAGCGCTGTCTTTCTCCTTGGATAAGCGTACAACCTTTGAGTTCAACTCTGCCTACAGAAGTCAAAATTAAACAAAACGTTTTTATAAATGAAAACTAAATGATTGCTAATATTTAGTTTTCAAGTTAATACACTTTTGTGCAAACTAATAGCATACAATTCATGCTACAACAATCACAAACAATACCTTGTCTTTTTCACAAGTTTCCAATTTGGTCTGTAATTCCTTTAAGACAGAGACCACATCAGAATTCTGAGACCTGCAGCTGTTCAGCTCTGAAAGATACTGTGCAGACTTTTCCTCAACGGCTGCCATTTTCTCCTTCAATGCACTGATGTCCATCTCATTCTGTAAAAGATAAATAACTTGGTCACATATTTGTCACATCTGTATGTGTAGTTATTAGCAAAGCAAGCAGCAAGAGAGAAATGGGATCAAGTCAAGTTTATTGTCATTGTTGTTAATAACTTCAACCACTTCGATAAACCCTCAAAAGAAAGCAAATATGCAAACAACACCTCACATAAGGCTGTATATCACTGTAAAACTCAGATATTGTCTTAAAATGCAAGCAGTTATAGAAAAATTAAGCCATACTCTGCCTTTCAGTTATTTAAAACGACATTTAAATTCAACAAACTTTGATAATGACAAATTACACTATAAAATCTTAAACATAAGAAATAGACTGCTGCACCATTCATGTTGCTAACAGATAAACTGATCTACCCACCTGTTGCTGTACCTGTTTCAGGTTCTCCTCATATCTCATGTTGTTCTCCTCCACCTGAACATCATGAGTTCCTTGGATCTCGGACAGTTGTTTCTCTAGGCCATCTTTCTTCAATGTCAGAGCTTCTAAACTGACCTAAAATTGCCATGAATATTGTGTAGTGCAAGCAGAACCGAACAATCACGAATTCCCTAAAAATCATCCCAATTCTAAAATCACGATGAAGAAAAATGATTACCTTGTATGCCTCAGCTTGTTGTTGAGCCTCCTGAAGTGGACAAGTCAATAGATTCAGATTGTTCTCCAAGGCTTTCAGCTTTTCGTTTGCCTCGCAAAGTTGTCGCTGATGTTGCATCTCAATGTGCGAACTGCTTTCATTCAGCGCATTTAACTGAAAAATAAAAACAACTTTGAATTTGTGAGCAAAACTATAGAAAATTAGAACAATGAAAGGGATAGTTCACCCAAACATGACAGAATTTTCATTATTTACACACTCCCAAATTAACACTTTCTGTGTTGAAAAGAACCAATAAATGTATACAGGTTTGGAACAACTGAGTAAATGGTGACAGAAGTTAGTTTCTATAAGTAGGAACATTAACAGGCAAAATTACCTTTTGCGTCAGTTCTGAGTTCATGAGCTGCATAGCATTGAGTTCGTTCTCCAGAGATGTTACACTTGTCTGCATGTCCTCAATCCTTAAAGACTGCATCTGTGCATTCTTCTCCAACTGTGCAATGGTGGACTGCAGTATAACCTTCTCATTTTGCAGCTGCTCTCTCTCCTCCCGGACTAAAGATAATGCCTGCAGTTCAGTGACTTGTAACTGAAGTTGTGCCTTTTCTTTGTTTAACTCCTCTTGACTGGTTTCGAGGTCTTTCAGGAGTAACTGGTTGGATGTATGGAGCTCCGTCTCACACTTTTTATATTCGAGGACTCTCTGTGCAAACTGGCTATTTTCAGATTGTAATGATAGCAACTGAGAGGCGAGATCCTGAGCTTTACGATCGCTAGATTCTAGCTCATTTCTACAGCATAGAAGTTTCTCCTCCATTGCACCAACTTTACAGTGGAAATCCTGTATTGCTAGTTGTTGATTCAGTGTTGCCTCTTTCATTGCCTGTTCAACAGATTTAAGTTTCTCAGAAGCTTCTCGATTGGACAACTCCAATTCCTCAATGAGGATGTTCTTTCGCTGAAGTTCCTGCTCAATTTTGCATTTCTCCTCCTTGAGGTCTCTTAGCTCATTGGTCATCTCCTCAATTTTTATGGTGAGCTCATGTTGTTCGGCCTGTAGCTCCTCGAGCTCAGCTTTGGTGGTCTCTGCCTGCAGAATTGCATCTTCTAGATTTTGCTCGGAAAAGTCTTTTTCTCTCTCAAGCTTTTCAATATTGTCCTGAAGGGCATCCGCCTTCCTCTGCGCATCCTTGAGCAGCTGACTCATGTGGTTTTTCTTCCTCTCGTCGGACTCGATTCGAACCTTTAGTTTTTCAATTCCCCGCCTCATCTGAGCTACCTCCTCCTGAGTAGAAATCAACCTGGAGGCTATTTCGCCCTTCTCCAAGAGGGAGGATTCCAGGGATTGGGATAATCTGACATTCTCGTTCTCAAGAGAATGGATTTTGGAAGACATATTTTCAGACTCTCTTGAGGCACAATTATCACTGCTCTTTAAATTGTTCAATTCACATAAAACATTTTTGTTCTCTTCCTTCAACAGAGTCATTGTATTCTCAATGTGTTCCGATTGTTGCATAACCTGCTCTTTTTCTTTAAGCAGGGCATTGATTTGCTCAGATGTCATTTGGATTTGTCTTTTTCCAGCCCTAATGTCATCTTCTAGCACTTTTATAAGTTCTTGTGCATCAGCATCTTTCTTCTCTAGCAGCTCAGCCTTTTCTTTCCACTTCTGTAGCGAGTGCAATTCACTCTCCCTCTCCTCGGCGCAAAGAACGAGCTCTTCTTTAAGCTGCCCGCCCTCTTCCACAGTGGCACTGAGTTGCTGTTCAAGGTTACAATTTGTCCTCCTTGCTGCTTCAAGCTCCACTGCCAGTTTCTGTTTTTGGTCTTGCATCTTCTCGATGTCAGCCTCCATGGACAGGATGTGCTTCTCAAGATTGGCCTTTTCCGACCGCACCCGTTTGAGTTCGCTTTCGGTCTGGAAGTACTTCTCATTCCACTCACCTTTAGCGACCTGCAAGCTTTCGATCATCTCCATAACATCAGACAGCTGGCATTTGGAGGTCTGCAGTTGTAATGTCAGCGAATCAGTCTCATTCGTCAATTCCACAATGTAGTCGTTCAGTTTTTGGTTCGCCTGAGTGATGGATGTAACCTTGTCTATGCAGTTTTCCTTTTCTACTTGCATTTCACAGACTTTTCCCTCCAGCTCAGAGCACAAATCTCTTCTAATTGTCATTTCAGATGTTAAAAGTTCAAACTGAGACTGCAAATGTAGAAGTTCCTCTTCTCGCTTCTCTAGAGTTTCCTTAATTGTTGTAAGTTCCACAAGGGTTTTTTCACTTGAGTCTGACTGATCAGGATTCTGTATTATGTTATCTTGTTCGTCAGATTGATTAGTTTTCACTCCCTGGAAAAAAAGAGAATAAATATTTTAATAAATATAAAAATTATTTACATTGACTAAGAGATTATATCAAATATATATTTTTCTGTGTTGTCAACAGTGCTTTAACCAATAATCATTTAGAAATAGAATGATTTAGGTTAAGACTGTGTTGTCATTTGTTGTTACAAATGCATAATACCAAAGTAAATTACCTCTGGAGTTTTGGGCGCCAGCAATGAGGATGAAGCAAGGTCTAATTCCTGCAGTTGTTGCATGGTTGCCTCCAGTTGTGTGGACAAGATTTCTGTGTGCTGTTGTTCATCCTTTAGCTTGGCCTCCAACTCATTTTTGATCATGAGCATTTGCTCTTCCATGTTCTTGATCTCCTCAGCATGCTGACATTTAAGTTGCTCTATTTTAACCTCCATCTGCTCCTCCATAGTTCTGACAGTCTCCTTAAGAACATGAGATACCTCCTCAAGGTCAGTGGCATTATTTTGCTGTTCTAGCTGTAAATGTTGGCCTTCCTCAACTGCTGACAAGTCTGTGGTCTGTTTTTGCAAAGCTAACTGTTCATCGGTGCAGGGAATACCCATGAGAGCAGGATCTTCTTCAAAAGGCAAAATGGACGTGTTTGCAAATGGCATTTCACAAATATCTTGCGACACATCTGGGTCACTCTCGTATGCAGTAGGCTCTTTGTCTGGGTCAGAGTTTACTGCAAGAGTCCTCTCAGATTGAAGTAGCTCGATGTGAGAATGGAGTTGAGCAATCTCACACACCAGACATTCATTTCTCTGCTTGAGGCTTTCCATTTTCATTTGAGTATTTTGTGCATCTGCTTTTAATTCCTTGAAAGCCGATTCCAATTTATTATTTTGTTCCAACAGATTATCATACATTGCTTCAAGGTTTGTCTGCTTACATTTTTCTTGCTCTAGGGAATGTTTCAGTTTTTCATTTGTTCCCTGGAGAGACTCTATCTCGGCAACTAATGCAGAACTACATTGTTGTTCCTTCTGCGTTTCCTCCAAACATGCAGATAGCTGTAACACTTCAAGGATGCTCTTAGTATAGTCTGCTTTAACCGAGTTAAGATCTGTTTGTAAAGTGGATTTCTGGGCTTCACTTTCACCTAACTTTGCTTCAAGAACACAGATATTGCCACGTAGCTCCTCTACTTGTGCATCAAATGTATTAAGGCAGGTTTCATTGTCTTCAAGGTCCATTTGCAACATTTCAAGCTGCACTTCGATTTTACTCATGTTTATGTTTTTCTCTTTCAGTGCCTCTAGGGCTGCAGCTTGGTCCGATTGTGCATCCTGAAGTTTTTCCTTTAATGTTTTAATTTCACTGGATTTTGCTTCCTCTTGGCTTTCCAATACTGTCAGTGCAGCTTTAAGATTTCCTATTTCCTGCATGTGTGGCAATGAATTTAGTTTTACATTTTCGAGTTCCTTTGAAACCGTCTGATACGATTCAGTTACCTCCATGAGTTTATCATTGGATAAGCCAAGATCTTCCATCAACTTTGACTTCTCTAGAGCAACCACTTCTAGTTTTTCAGAAGCATTTCTGACCTCCATACGTTTGCTCTCCAATTCTGCACCAAGAATATTAATGTGCTCTTCTAAATCTTTTTGTTTCTTCAGATGAGCTTCCATTTCAGAGACAAAACCTTCAGTCTCCATGCTATGTCTTTCAGTGAGCTCCTTGAGGCGCGTCTCTAATAAAGCTTGTTCCTGAGATCTGTCTTGTAAAGTTTTTTCGAGACTTACATTTAGCTCGGTTGAAGAATCGTACAGTTTCTGAAGACTCTGTAGTGAATTCTTAAGAGTGATGCACAACTGATTAGAGGTCTCAAGCTGGGATCGTATTTCAACAAAATTTTCGATCAAGGCATCTTTTTCAGCAAGTGCTTCTGAAAACATGGATACCTGATTAAAATGGTTTTCTTTCTCTTGGCAAACAACACTGTGGAGTTTTTGGAGACTTTCATACTTTTCTGACACAGCCTTTGCTTCATATTCAAACTCCTGTAGATTAATTTTAAGTTTTGCATTATCCTCCTCTAAGCTTGAGGCCTTTCTTCGTTCTTCTTCTACATTAGTCGCAAGGGTTTCTGCTATTGTCTTCTGAATTTCTAACTCAGAAGCTGTCTGAACTTGCAGCTCATTAATTTTTTCAAGAGCATTTCTAGTTTTTTCTTCCTCAGCCACAAGAGTATTAAACTGCTCTTCAAGGAAACTGAAAGACTTGCACTTTTGTAGCAGAGCTTCAACTTCGTTAACAAGCTCCTTTTCCCTCTTTTCTGCCAAAAACACTTTCTCTACAAGATCCTCTTTGAGCTTAGAAAGATCATCATATTTTCCTTGAATATCTGTATTTGAACTTTTTTGGGTAGCCAGGTCTGATTCCAGGGACGCAATCTTATCAAGCACTTCCTGTTGGCAGTGTTCTATGTTCAACTTCGCCTTCTCCAACTCTTTGTTTCGGGCAAGACTGTTTTCAAATTCTTTTGCCAATGTACATTTCTCTTCTCTACACTTTTCAAACTCTTGCTCTCGTAAAGAAATAGATCCCTGAAGATGTGTAATCTCGGTTCTGTTCATCTCAATAATGGAGTCCTTTGACTTAGCTAAGTCACAGGCGCTTTCATACTCTACAAGGAGTTGACCATGGGCCTCTTCAGTTTGCTCAACCTTATTTATTTCCTGTTGCAGTTTAGCTTCGAGTTCACTCACCTCTCCATGCATTAGAGAAATCTGCTGTTTTAAATTGTCCATCTCCTTATTATGTTTTTGAGCCATCTCACTGAACTGATGTTGCAGCTCCTCATAGACTCTCCCTTTCTCTTCCAGCTCCACACACTTGTTTAGAAGCTCCCCTTTGAGTGCATCAATCTGACCAGAGCTGCAAAGCTTGTCATTTTCCAAATCTTGCAGCTTCTTGGTAAGACTATCGTGAGCGCCATTCAGCGTGGCCAAATCTCTCTCCAGATCTGCAATTTTACTCAGCATTTCCTCACGGTTTGATTCAGCATTATTGATCAGCTGTTCTTTTTCAGTTTTCCACTTGAGAAGGGTCTCATATTCTTTCTTCATCTCAGTAACTTCTTTCTGACATGAGCTTGTCGTCATTTTGAGGTCCTCGTTTTCTTTCTCCAAAGCACATATCTTATTAGCTTTCATTTCAATCTCATTAACTAATTTTTGCAACTCAGCCCGTGTCTTCATGTTGTTCGTTTCAATTTCAGCGAGGTTTTTCTTGGCATGTTCCAGCTCATGAGCAGATGACGCACTCTGACGGTCCATTTTTTTGCGAATTTCAGTCAGTTCTTCACTTTGAGTTTGTGTCTTAACTGAAAAAGAATATACATCAATAAATTCTTCATTGTTCATTCCATACTAAACTGAATTATTATTTTGCAGAGATATTCTAATGCAGAAATACATACAAACATACCTTTCAAATCATCCACCATTGTACGGTTTTTGGCAAGGGTTTGCTCAATATTTAATTTTTCTTCTTCAAGTTGTTTAACCCTCTTCAGTCCTTGTTCTAACTGACAACTGAGAGTATTCTTCTCTCTCTGCATTTCCTACAAGGAGCACATATTATAGTCAAATCTATAATTATTAAATTTAATAATAATATTATTATCATCATTATTAGATAACCATTAGAAAATATTTTTAATTAACAATACAGTAAGCTGTTGTTTTCAGACGCATGTTCTACACAAGCAACTCACATCAAACTTTTTCTTTATCTCAGTCTCTTTCGTCTGACTAGCCTGAAGGGCCTGCTCAGACCTGAGATGTTTCTGCTTCAGCTCCTCCAGGTCTTTGTCCAGTCGACTCTTCAAAGCAGTTACCTGCGATACCAAATATACAGATGTCATAAGCATTCAGTTAGGAAAAGCAATTAAAAACATAAAAAAAAGTAAAAAAAATCCTAAAAGTGTTTAGGTATTCACATTACCTTATCCATTTCAGATTGCAAAACATTGTACTCTTTTTTGGCTTGTTGGATCTCCATACTCGTTTTATTTTTCACCTGGTTAAACTGTTGATCAAGAGCTTGATGTGAGCTTTGAAGTTGTGCGAGTTCCTGAAATAAGAATATTTCTTGTTTACACAAGACCATCCAAAATTCTAAAATATACAGCAATGTGTTCACAAGCTATATTAGACTTAAAAAGATAGATGGTAGGGAGACCTTCTGGCTTTCTCTCTCCTGGTCTTTGATCTTCTGCTCCAGAGATCGATGCATCATTTCCGAGTTGTGTCTCTGACAGTTCATCTCCTCTGTTACTTGCTTCAGCTTCTGCTCAACTGAGGAACACTGAAACGCAAAAGCAAGCAAAGATAAATGACTATACTCCAAATAAGTTTAGTGTTCACCCAAAAATGAGAAACATGACATGCAAGTATTGAAAGAACAGTTCACCTAAGCATGTATAACATCCTTTAGAAGAACACAAAAGAAAATATTTTGAATAATCTTGGTAGCCAAACCCTCTTGACTTCTGTATGGACACAAAAAACTTTCCTAAATTATTAAATTAAGAAATTCATACAAGTTTTGAATGACAGGTTTTTGAGGGTGAATGAATGATTGCAGAAAGAAGATCCAAATGATTGTATATAATATAATGAAGCCCTAAGTAAGCGATATTCAAATCTTCATTTAGGCTATGTTCGCATTTAACTTTTTTTTAAAGCTGCTAGCGTCTGTTTTACATTATAATCCTATGGTGTTAACAGTGTTTTCCACAAAGTCCTCTTTTTTTCAACAGGGCTTTTTCTCCAGCTTAGAGCGTCTTTTAAAGTTGAAAAAAGTTAAACTTTTCCAAAAAAAAATACCTGCCCTACGTCAAACACCCCTTTTCACAGCTAACCAATGATAGGTGAGTAGTGAGACCGGTTGTGTCCATAAAAACATGCAAGGAAGTTGATTGGTCGAGCAGGATCAAACTTAAAAAAAACCTTCCTGTTCGATGTAAACAAACATATTTCTGCCGTATTTTAAGTAATTCGTTATCAGAATGTGAACTTAAACACTGACAGCACTTAGAAACTACATTATGTCCACTACTTTATAGAGGACTGGGATTATGAGTGTAATAGATATTTTGCAACTTTATTGATTCAGTTGTTGTTCAAGTAAACCATTGAACAATTAGAAAATTATGGAGGGTTTTCGATTTCTTTACATAATGTCGATAGTGTGCTATTTAAAGATGTGGTAAATAATTGTGTTATTTCTTGTATTTAAAAGAGAACTGCAAAGGGTTGCACGGGCCGGATGCACATATCGTAAAGCTGTTGTATTGTCAGTTGGCCATTAATCTAATAAACATTAAAGATCACGGGAAAAGCTGCCTTTTTACATTTCAAACTTTTTCTGGAAGAAATACCTCTTTGCTTCTATTATCTCTACTTTACATCAAGTATATCAGATGAGAAATGTAGTCCACATGATATGAAATATTCCAACAGATTTTTGACAACAGATCGGTAAAATACAGTAAAGAATCCTTGTAAATACAGTTTATTGATGACCACATGAATCTACTTGAACTCCCTTTTAAAACTGTGAACTCTTTTTAAACCATGAGCACATTCAGTCTTGAGTTTAATGTTCGTTATCAATTTGCTTGAGATAAGTGATCCACATTTTTAAGTTTGTCTTTTAAAAACTCACTCACTCACTCACAAGAGCAGTCCGTCTTATCTTAAGATCTTTGCGTGAAGCGCTTTTTTTATAAAATTATATTTTAATATGAATTCAACAGTATTTTAATTAAATAAAAAAAAGTGCAATACGATACTTCCACCGTTTCACCAGAAGTTGTACACAAGTTCATTTCTTACAGGAGCATCCTCCGGAAACATGTGGATAACGTTTGATTGCATTTCTAATATGAACATAGTATACAGTACAATGTAAGGCTATTTTGTATCAAGGAACGGTCAAAAATATTAACCGTGCCAACCAACATTACCTTTGAAACTGACTGCTCAAATTGTCCGGTTGTCTTTGTGAGTTCATCTCTGGACTTGGTCAGGAGTTTGTCTTTCCCTATCAGATCTTTCCTAGCCATCTCGAGTTGACTTTGAATTTCATTGAATTTATTAATCTGATTCTTCACATCTTTCTCTTGAGCCTGAAGACGGAGCTCTAACTCCGAAACCTTTGTCCTGAGATCTAGGCAGCACAAAAAAGAAGGAATATCACCATACAAGTGCAAATCACAATTTCAATCAAATTAAATCCACCTGAAATGTCAGACCAACCTTGATTTATATTCTTAAGCTGTTCCATTTGCTGCGAGCCAGCGGTGTCGTTCTGAATCCCTGATGTGAACTGCTGATGGGGCTTTATTGGTGTGTCATCATAAGACCACGAGGGTCCATTTCTTCTCCTAGAGGGGGTCTCCATCATAGTCAGTGACTGATGACTGTGTGTTTGTTCTTGTTGCCAGGGAAAAATAGAGGAGCCTGACTGTTGTCGTGCAATTTCTTTATGGCTCACTGAAGACTGATTCAGAAGCTTTAAATGTTATGAGAGACAGTACATTGTTATTACTATTCAGTAGATGCATGTAACGACTAAATATAAGTCTTACTTTAAAAACTTACTTTAACTTGCATGACTTTCATTTCTGCTTCCAACCTTTTCCGCTCCTCAACTTCTCTATTGTATTTTTCCTGCAAGTCGCCTATTCTTGAGTCTGAGGATGAATTGTTGCAATGTTAAAGTGTGCTGGACTGATTTTCAATTGTAAGCATTTTTATTTGCCATGAATCATATCTCACCCTGTTGCCAATGATTTGGTGTTGCTGGGGTTGCAAACATTTTTTGTGGTGTATTGAACTGTGGGATTTCTGCCGCATGTGATGTCTGCGACCGTTCAAATTCACTTTTGTACCTAAATGAAAAACAAGAGTTTCAGCTAAAACAGTTGAAATTATTGTGAATTATTAAAGCACTTTCCTGCCATAAATTACGTTATGCTGTTAAACATTGAATAAAAGCAACGCAAAATATTAAACACAAACAACGCACCCTTTGACGTCTTGTTCCAGTCTGTCAATTTGCTTCTTGCTCGAGTTGAGTTGCCCCTCCAAATAATTCACCTGCTGCTCCTTCACTTGAAGGTCATGTGCAAGTTTCTGTCTCGTCTTTTCCAGACTTTCACAATCCTCAACTAAAGACTGGTTTTCCCTTTTAAGGGAAGCGGCTTCACTTTTCTCACTGTCCATCTACAGGTAAACACAACACACAAATGATACAAATCTTTCACTCCTCAAGATGATGCACGAGGAAATCCGCTTCCCATGTAACTGACCTTTTGCCTCTGTTTCTGTAAAGTAGCTTCGAGGGAATCCATCTGAAACTGCTTTTGTTGTCTTTCCTTCTTTAACTTGTCAAGTTGACTTTCCATCTCCTGGATTTTTTGCAAGGCCTTTCCTGGAAGACCATCCTTCCATTCTTCCACAGCCCAACTCATGCTTGCTGAAGATGCTGTGGCTTCTCACAATAAACTAGCAATATCTGAAAAAGGCAATAAACGTGTCCTTTTGTAAACGAAGCATAAGTGTAAATCTACATACTGATAATAAGACATGAACCTGAATGCACTCAATTCGTCTTCCAAATGATTCAGTGTAATGTGAGTGCATTCTTACACATATTTCACGAAGCTTTAATTCAAGTTACTAGTTCAATTTTAACTGCTAGTAACGTTTCTGTAAAACAAACCCAAGCATGATCTTAATGCAAAACAGACCATGTAACGAAACCATTCATCAACTAGATAAAACGTAACATATCTTCGCATACGTGCTAAAATGACATTAGTAGGCTAACAAAGCGACCGGACACCGACTAGAAATGATTCAAAGAACTTTTTAACATAAAAAACTCTTGGATGTTCTAAAGTGGATAAGCCACTACATACTGCGTTACATGCAACACATTAGATTACCGTACTTACCTAAAAAGAAAATATTATAAGCAAGTTAGCAAACCCCTTACGGGTATTACGCAGTCCTCTCAGCGTTCTTCTGTTGCAGGGGAAATTTCAAAAAACGTTCAACGTTGTTGATCATTTGAACGCAGCACCGTCATTGGCCGGTGTGGCGCATGACGTAGACAAAGCATGCTTTCGATTGGATGTTCTCGTACGTTCGAATTAAACTCCGCCCGTTATGTTCTCTTTCACGATTTCTAATTCTGACTTGAAATAAAGGACTAAGCAAGTGTGGACGAAAAGGTGTTGCTAAAATAATCAATCTCAACAAGTTTGAAATCAAATAAACGTTTATACAACTCACGAGACTCGTATTTAAACTGGTTTTAAACGTATAATAGTCCCTCATTGGCATCTGAAATTAGGCTTTGAGATCATTTAGCAGACTGAATGCATCACGCGTTCTAATTCTTTTTTTAATTCTTAAAATCTTAATTCTAATTTCTGTTCCTGACTGTTTGTCTTTCTGGAAGTCTACGTGACGAGCTGGACGTATACTGCCAATCACGTGCTCTGGGTTACATCAGATGGTATGAGAGCCATAGGGATATCATCACTATGGTTACTGCCAGGAATACTGACAACTGTAGCAGATGATTATGATATAACTTATTGAATGTAGTTATACATATATAGTTTGTGTTCCACTATAGAGGATTTGATTGAGTCAATATTTATCTTCAGGAATTTATTACTATAGTGTTTTTACATAAAATGTCAAGCATGTGGAAGGATATGCATTCATTTATTTTTTGCCCATGCTACCAGTCAAAATTGCACAATACCAAACAAACAAGAAGCATTTATAACAAACAAACAGTTACGAACATAACATTTTGACTGAAATGTAATGAAAGATTGGAAGTCCAATATTTTAACAGTATCTGACCTGTGCAGAGTGACAACCATGCAACAATCCACCAAACAGACCGGTAAAAGAGTCAGGGATCTTTCACCTTTTATGAAGTTTGTAAACGATTTACATTCATTAGTTACTCAAAACGGTAATATTGTTGCTACATCAGAGGGCAAAATATATTTGAAAACCTGGCATATATGATGTGATTCTTTTAGCCCTTTTTCTCAAAAATGACAGATCAGCACATTTTTCCCCGAAGTGCGGACGAAACAAACCACAAATTATCTGGGCCATCTATTTACAAATCTAAAAATTGTTTAAATGACATCTCAGATCAACAAACAATTTTGACATCACTTTTGTTTTAATATCCTAGGGAGAGGTATAAGACATGCCAGCATTGATGCATATTTCTCCTCGTAGTCACATTATTTCTGATCTTCCATTTCCTTCTTAACCTCCAAGATGTATGGATGGTCTTTACCGTGGGCAATATCCATGATCGCAAGAGCCTGTGGAAATTTGATTAAGTTCAGTCACGTTACAATTATGAAGCCCAAAAACACTTAAATGTATTATTTTAACATTCAGAGGACAAAATCTATATCTAAAATGACCTAAAATAGCCACTTGATTTATAAATATTGTTTTTGCTTAATAAAAAAATATATCAACCTGTAAGTTTAAGGACATTTCCTAGTTGCAGTGGCTATCTTTTATTAGGACACTAACACCCTACCTTCTTTAAAGCTTTAACCCCTTGTGTCTTCTTTTCAAGTCCTAGGTACAGTCTTCCAAGTTTCAGGTACATAGAGGCCACATTAAGTGAGTAAGGAGGATAGTGCACACTGGAAAGGTATAATAAAAACTTTTAATAAAATGAACACATAAATCCTTTTTTATTACAAATGAAACGGACTATAACAAAACTCAGCATTACCTGTAGGGCTGGACAATTTTCTCGCCATACTTCATTGCTCCATCCCAGTCCTGCATGTAGAGACAGACACCCATTGCCTGGTACATCATGTGTAACATATAGACATTGGTGTCTGCAAAGATTGAACCCATTTTGTCCAGACTCAGTTCACAAATTTCCAGAAGTTCACTAGGGGGTACTTTGCAGTTAAAGAAAATCAACGTCTCATAAAACCACTTTAAATAAGAAATTGCGTAAGGTTTACATTTTGTAGATTACATTGGACTCGAAACACTCTAGATCTTACTTCCTTGCAGGAATGGTAAATTTCATAAATACTTCAGACTGTTTTGTGACGTGATCTATCCTAAAGGTTAATATGGCTTAGTCATATTGCTGTCACATATACATAAAATATTACCCTTAAGCAAATACAGTAAGTACAAATGTTTGCACACACACATGGTAATTGTACATTATTGAAAAGGCCAGTGAAGGATATTTTTGTAGTGCTTGGCTCTCCTGAATTCCTCTATGACATTTCTAGCGTACGCCACCATCTGTCTGATTTCATCAGCTTCTGGAAGTGTGCTGAGCTTTTGACGAATCTCCATTTTGGCCTTGTCCTAAAAACATGAGTGTGTCGTGTCATGTCACATACACAGATTTGTATTTCTTTGTTCATTTTTATATTTTATCTCTATTCTGGTTCAACATATGAAGACGGCGATAAGTCTTTTGTAGATTGAAAAAGTGTTAGCATTGTGGCTCTGTGTGCTTTCAAATGACTGTTCAGCAGCAACATTAGCTAAACTAATGAGTTGTACAGAGATTCGAGTTGGTGACACTCATAACACAAAATACTTCAGCGAAAGCACTTCATCACTATTACCATATATTCATAGCTGATTTCACTCTCTTTAGAATAAACCGTATTAAAACATTTGAACTTAAAACTCACCTTTGATTTCGAGGTGCATTCTTTGCAGTCACAGGTGAAAAAATAAGAATCACTCAACCTTTCAATTCTATCCTCTGTTGGATACAAGAGGTCTATATAACTGTTGAAAATCTGTTTAAAGATAAAATAAATCAATTTCAACTAAACATTTATTTGGATGCAGTAAATCTTACTGTAACTAAATTAACAGTGGACGATTACATACAAATTGTAAATAACATTTTCAGATAATTTAAAATGCTACTTGATTATAAGGCTACTTTTTTCTAAATTTAGCATTACTTAGAAGTATTTTGTCCCTTTCTACTGAAGAACAATGTGAAAAGCAGCGCTACTTGTTATTGTGTAAGTGGAACTGTCCCTTTAAATGACTCATAGGGAATGAGTCATCATGGAGCATGTTTACATGTGTTCCCGTATCTCACCTCTTCTCCAGGGCTGATCTCCTGCACGGCCCTCACCTCAGCCACCGTACCTTTATACGTCACAATCACATTGGGACTACAACTGTGATTCATAAGAGCAACGCTAAAACCCAAAAAATTTAACTGTTTGAGAATCTCTGTGCATAATAAACACACAGGAGGTGTCCAGATGTTTGAACATTCAACTACATTAAAAAATGTATGTTTTATTATTTTCATGTGATGATTTTGAATTCTAAAAGGCTTACTCTGGGAATACCGCGGAACCCAGATGTGACAGCTCCTCATCTTCAATAGTGAAGCCATTACAGTTCACCTGTAATGCAGAAATAAAGAAGCATCATTGTTATTGCACAGCAAACATTAGGCAGCATGTTTTATTTTAAAAATCTTTATGACTAGTGCAAAAAAAACACCAGTGACAGATATAATTAAACCTGTATGTAAACTGTGAATGTATGAATGTGATGTATAAAAGCATGGGAAAGAGAGAGAGAGAAAATGGCACAATGTCAGACACTTTTCATAGCAAGGACAGGGTGGGTTTAAGGGATTGAATACCTCACTTGATCAAATGGTTATAATGACACATCAGGTAGAGTCAGAAACAGCAATAGTTGACTATACTGAACCTTCATGTGAATGACAATTGCGGTAAAAGCAGTTGACAGTACCTGGGAGAAGAGCTCGGTAAGTGCCGCATTATCAGGAAAATCAAGGTGCCGGCTATAAAAGTGGTGTAACGCAGCGATGTCTGTGTCGTTCATCTCATTCTTTTCATCATCCAGCTTGTCCAGGTCTGACATCATACAGAAAACAGACAATTAGAAAAACTTAAGGTTCTATATTAATGAAGACTATGCTGTCACAAAAGTAAATAATACAAATTATTTCATGACATTGACTAAATCAGCTTTCTTTTTATTAAAGTGATTTTGTCGTCTTCACCTGGCTCTGCCAATTACAATCTGAGACACAGATGAAGAGATTTAGAACTAGTTCTAGGCGTTATATGTCGGAGACAGCTAACAGGGCAGCTGGTTAGGGTCATTAAACAGGTGTGCAAAGCCATTGGCTTTAACTGCAGTTGGATCTAAAAACTTAAAAATAACCAAAAGACAGCAATGCTCTTCTTAACCTTAATTTGTTGGTTTATTAGCGAGCGACTGAACTTACGTGCTTCCAACTCTGTAAGAGTCAAAACTCTTTCTGATGGAGTCCTTTCTGTCAGGTACTTCTGTAAAACAACAAAGTAATAAAGATGATAACTTAACCTATTTAATGACAAATGTGTAATTTGTAAATTTGGTTGAGATAAATCCCTTTTACGTTGTGCTTTAGACCTATAAGCGGTCTTGGCATAAAAAATACATCCTGCAAGTTTTGTAACTTAAAATATCTTAAACAGTTCATAAACAATATGGAATAGTTCCCTTAACATTGTCATCTTCTGTCGAGAACAAATTGAGGCTTATGACGAAAGCTTTCCAGAGTTCTTATCCATATAATAGACTTCAACGGGGGACTGTTGGTTAAGGTTTAAACATTCCTGACATGCAGACAAACTGACCATTTTCACATGGTCTTAATCTTCCACAAAGACATATAACATGTCATTTAACATCAAAGAACTTTTGAACAGTCACCTTTCTCTACTTGTAAACACTGGGTCGGCTCTTACATCACGTGTGAACTTTCCAACGTGATTTCGTAGCACGTGAAGTCGTACACGCGTACCTGGAGGCACTCCGAGGCAGTGCCAGCCACATATCTATGTCTAAAAAGTATATCATTTTTTTGTTTTGTTGGAAAATGATTAATCTCTTTGCTAGACAACACCCTTATTCATAGGCGGGTGTCGTGTAGAGTCTTTTGAAGCTGTGATGAAATAGAAATTTGGACCTACAACCCGCCGTTTAAGTGCATTATATGGATAAGAACCCTGGAGAGCTTTCCTCATAAGCCCTCAAATTGTTTTCAACAGAAGAAATAAAGACACGGCTTGTATGACATGTGGGTGAGTGAATTGTCATGAAAACCCAAATTTAAAATAGCCAGATACGTGAAAGCATATTCATATGACCTACTCTACAGGAAGATTACAACAACTACATTCTCACATTGTTGGCTCCGCATGCTAATATTCAGCCTGAAGAGCGAGTGGATCTTGAGTGTAGTTGTTTACATTCACAAGGCTTGTAATAACAGTGAGACTGACTGACAGTCAACAACCTGTCTACAAAAGACTATAAAGCCATTATATACCGAAATTATATTCCCACCGGATGTGGCACGACAAAGGCTTTGTTCCTAATGGTTTCTGTTGTCGATTGTTACGTTACATCACATCGCTCACATGCAGTGTAGACTGGACGCAAGTAAGACAAACTTTGTGTAGGCCTCTGAGATCTGTTAATGTTAAACACTATATATACACACTATACGTAAACAAGCAAGTGTGCTAGAAAATGTTAGTGTAAAAATCTGTAATGATATTTGTTTGCAGTAACTACACTATTTAGGGGGGAAAAAACATTTAATAGAGTAAAAAACAGTTTGGGTGAACCGTTTCTTTAAAAAGATTCACATTTAAATTAGATCTGACATGACTAGTTAACAAACTGTCAAGCATGCAACACAATGCACAGAATTTCAGTCGAATTCACAGAAACCTTGATTCATTGTTTGATGAGATGTAGCAGTTTTTGGGCCAACTGTCTCACAGTGCTAGCAGTGTGACACAAAGCTCCATGTGCTGAGTGAGTCACAGATAGGGCCGCTGTGACTGACGCATCCGGTGAAAAAAGACATCGATGAGAAACACATGGAGGCACCATATGTGCCAGACCAGCTGTGTTTAAACCTGAACTTAGCCTAAACCAGTGTTTCTCAAACTTTTTCTGCTCTTCCCCACTTTGGGGATAGGGAAGGGTTCAGGGTTCTCCTCCTGTCCCCAATCGCCCCGACAAAATGGTAAAAAACTTTAGGTCCAGGTCTGTCTTGGTTTTGTCTGCTGGTGCTGAATTTCCAGTTTTCTTTTCATTCCATGTCACAAACGTATGCATTGCTAACTTTACCCACTACCGCCTCTCAACATTCAAGTTTTAGTTTTGCTTCAATTAACATTCTGACATGAAATTTTAACATGCAAGGGATGTTATTTTCAAATAACAACCGCTGTTAACTAATAACACCCTGTAACCCGGATGCTACAAATAATTTTGAGAGGGACAGTTTAATGCACAAAAATGAATTATAAATATGTCTTTTAATAAAATACATGTATTATATTTACAAATTATTAAACCAATTTGCCTGTTCGTAACATTTGAACGTCGCTTACTTTACACCCGAAACTAAACGGCATTCGGTAAAAATGAGCTAATAAAATATTTCAAATTCACATTTATGTACAGTTTTCTTCTCATGTGGCAAGTAGCCGTGTAATAAGCGGTATAATGTACAAGCAGCTGGCTGTTATCGTGAAATAAGCCCCTTCAGTGTGATACAAGACCTTCCACTTCGCATCAGGTCGGGGCTTATTTCTGCGATAACAACCGTCTGCCTGTACATTATCCATTACTTGGTGTATGGTCAGTAAATAAAGGAATTAATAGAGATGGGCACAAAAATTACCAAATTTCCTCCCATTTGTCACACCCCACTTATCATGTTTCTATTCCCCACAGGAGGGCCCGACCCACACTTTGAGAAATGCTGGCCTGTTCCAGAGTGTCCAAATAAGGGAAACTTGGGGGTGTAATGGCTCTCTGTAAAAAATTTAACTGCACCGCTCTCCACAAATGGTTCAGCACGCGCTTGGACCGCAGCTCATCTTAAATCTGACAACGCATTTATAATATGGTTAGTTAAAAATGATGTAGTGCGTAAAACAGACTGACAGAGTTCAGCTAATGTATGGTTGTCGAAGGATACATATTTAATACCTATAACCAATCAAATAACGTAGCCAAATTTCTATAGGATTGACGGATGCTGTAAAATGCACAGTCATTTATGCTTTCATCCCCCAGGTGTTGTGAGCGTGCGAGTGCAGGTAAGACATGAACAGCACATGTTGCTATTTAAACAAAACTCATTCAAGCCTTGTCAATTTAAACAATTTAAAGTGCAAGATGATTCACAAGAAAACTCGCTTGCGCACTGTGAGAAGACCCGAAGCGTGCACAAGGAAAGCTGAGTCTCAGACATGGTGAAAATATTGAGTTGTCTTTGAAGTCTTGTGCTTAAACGGACAAATTCACACATAAAGTAGCTCAACACGACCCTCTTGTCAAGCATTTTAAAAAAAATAGTAGGTTATTGTCTTAAGTGAACGGACGAAACAGACAAAAACACGCATGTGTCCGGTATCAGTGTACTGGATCCGTTGCATTCCTCTCATATTCCTGCTGTCTGTTAAAAGTCAAGGAAATCCCTCACTGCTCGTGTGACTCAATAGCTTCTCTAATCTCAAATATGATTCATCTTTATTTCATTTGTACATATGCAATGTTATGTTATATTTGATTACTTTAATCCGTTTCTATACCTTAAAAGTTATACCTGTATATACCGCATTTAATTTCTTTCTGCTTTGCTCTGTTGTTTTAATGGTGCTGTTACTTGTAGCTTGATTATTTGTTCTTATTTTTCTTTGTCAGAAGTCCCTTTCCCCTGAGCGTAGCACATACCGAACCGAAACCGTGAGACAAACCTTGAGTAATTTGAACCGTTACACCCCTAGAAACTTCCCATCTGTTTTCACACCTGTTAAAGTTAGTCAGCTGTACAGCTGACAGGTGCAGAAGAAAAGATCAGAGTTCCTTCAGAGAAAACCAAAAGTTTGACTGCACACATTGATCAGAATAAGTGTTCTTCGAAAGTCCATATCTATCTTAAAATCTATGATTTTTGGAGAAATAGTCTTTGATTCGATCCTTCACTAGAATGTTTAACCTTAAAAACATAAGGTCTCCATATGCTCTCCACTTAAGCATCCAGGAGAAAGAATCGAGACAGAACATCTACACAATATCTTCACAATTCCCTCAACCAGCAGTATTATGACTTCCAGATATAAAATCAACACTCTTCAACTTCACTCTTTTTAAACCAGCAGCCTATTTTCTGACCTCTGTACAACAGCTTCTATTTTCTGTTGCCAAGATTTTCTTCTGCTTTTAGGCTAAGGCAAAAAGAATCAATACCGAAATCTTTCATGTAGGGCGGCAGGATCTTACGGCATTCAACTACTTCTAACTTAAATGCTATTCAACCACTTGAAGTGAAGTTATAGCATTGTAGTGCTGCTGTCCTTTAACACTTGAGCTGTTACTGCACTAGACCTCTCTGCCTCGAGGAACTTGAGTACTTGTGAGTCAAAAGCAGTATAGCTGGAGCCTAAATTCCTTTTAAGTTCTATTAAGCAGTATGTTTCTGAAGGACACTACAAAAACTGTTATCATTTTGGAGTAAATTTTCATTAAACACATTACTACTCACAAAATCATGCTTAAAGGGACAGTTCACCCCAAAATTCCGTCAAGAATTACAATGGTAGTCAAAAGTGCCCCAGAACTCTTTGCTTTTCTACATTCTTCAACTCTTCATCCTTTTTTTGTGTACAACGAAATGTATAAAGCAAATGTTCCTACTACCTACTACCATGTTAAAAATGTATAGCACACCCAATGCAAATATTGAACACAGCTTAGATCGAGTGCTATGAAGATATATATATATATATACCACCGCAATGGTCTAAACAGGGGTCTCCAACCTTTTTGTAAGCGAGGGCTACCAAAATATCAAAAATCCTCTAGAGGGCTAATTGTTGATAACATACTTTATTTTTACGCTCACAGAACCAAATTCAGTTTTCTTTCAGATATTTTTGCACTTGAATATATTAAAGCCTATAACACTTGCTAATAATAAACTTTCATGACAATGTAGCCCTTGGCTGGTCGGTATAGTCACAGATTTGTCAACTGTCTTGAGCATTATTGGTGAGCCCTGTGTTTAGCAGGCACCGTACAGAGTTCACGCAGGCTACCAGGTGACCATGGGCACCACGTTGGAGACCCCTGGTCTAAAATATAACTGCAACAGATTTCTATTATGCGTACAAATATGTGGGCATGATGCAAACACTCATGCCAATACAACACAAGTAAAACTCACCTGTTTCTGAATGATTCTGGCAACCAGTCGCACGGTCTCTGAAGGACACCAGTTCTCCCCATAAGCGCACATGGCCGAGCACTCCAGCTTGTGCATGGACCAGTCTCCTTTCTGATGGAAGCACAAGTCTTGGATTATTTCACATCATGACAAATATCTCTCACTTATAATCAAAATGATTGCATATTGGCAAATCACATTGAAAGGTTAAAACAAACCCTGCAACACCACCACACTAACACCGTAATACAACGCAGCAGGATGTCACATCTCTCCTTTTGGAGATGATATGCATTTGATACTAACAAGCACGGGTTGTTGATGAGTCATTCATTCGAATTGAAGGATCCTTAAGATGAATATGATAATTCCTGATAGATGAGGTTTTGAATTAGTCTCAGGCTGTCTCACAGGCTACTGGGCAACAATTAAACCAAATCCTGCCGTTTTGGCGAGCAACCACAACCTGATCCCTAATGCATTTGAGATGGATTGTCATAGCAACAGCGGAGCCAGACCGCCTTCCAGCTCAATTTAGGAAACAAGCAACACCCAAGTTCCTTAAAATAAACAGATTACATAGACTTGATGGTAAACAATGTTTCACTACCAAAACATGGCTGTTTTTTTGGACTTTGCACAAGTTTGGGGTGCTCGTTCCTATTGTAATAAGCCATTAAGCAAGGAAAACAATTAAGTGCGACAGTTTGTAGTTAAAAATAGCATAGCAAATGCTTCAATATTTAGCAATAAACCTAATCAATGAATACAGTTTAATACTTAAACATCACACCATTCATTTTTTGTGAGCGATGACATTGACATCTAGCTTTATGAGGTTAAAGGTAATTCACCCATAGAACATGACTACTGGGTGACACCTGAAAATGCTCAAACTGATTGGGTTTTCTTTTTATATCATGCAATGTAAGTCGCTATGGAAAAAAGCGTCTGCCGAATGCATTAAAAATGGGCAACATCTATTCCTTAACCAAATAACTGCAGAAAAAGAAATGTTTTGACAGTTCGGTCTATTACCTCCAGTTGCACAGAAATTAGTAATTTTTATTGAATGTCACTGTACCTTTAATGTAGTCATAAGCCTTCATATCGACTAAGTACTTATAATATATCACTTTCACTTACAGGATCTTGATCAAGGTGAACAGTTGTTACTTAATAATTTAGTTCAAGCAGACAAGCCACGATGCATAGAGAAACAAGTATGAATGGGGCACTGCAGACTTATGATGATGGATAGGCTCATTCTAATGCCACAACTTGTACATTGTACAAAAACAGCAGGGACGTGACAGAACGGCCTTGTGGTAGAGTGCAAATGGATTATTGATGATCCTTGTTTTCTGTGCTGGATTTTTAACCGAGCTTGGCACTCACCAGCAAAAATCTATTACATTAATGTTGTTCTGGCTGTGGTCTCGATAGAGCACGATTCCTGTTCCTGATCCTCAAGAATTTACTTATACATGAGGAAATTAGTCAGTTGTGTGTCATTCATCTATATTTAGAACATAAATTAACCTAGTCTTGGACGAATGTCGTTGTGCTACAGTCATACATGAATTATGCACATCTACCTGTGCGCCAACTTGTCCAATTCAAACCCATCATCTGTCCCATTATGTAAAATATGTAGAATGAATCAAATTAAATGAAATAATAATAATAGAATTTAAGTTAAATATTAATACAGACCTCAAATGGTTGTGTAGCAAAGACACCAGCGTTGCAGGTTTGAGGAAGACTTTGGCCCGTAACCATACATAAGAAAAGCACTTAAACTCGAGTTGCTCCATTGGGACCTTCCTTGCAATTAGACTACCCCAGTGTAGGTACTAAGCTAAGGGAAAAAGCCTTCTTGCTATATGCTGACAGAGAATAAAATACCTTCATGCCAACACCTAATGGAATGCTTAACCCTCCTATTATGTACAAGTTTTAGAGACACTTTTAATGTGTGGGGTCATTTTGACCCCAAACACTTCAATACATACAAAATTGCTCAAAAAGAAAGTTTTAGGTTTTGTTATTTATTTACTCACTATAAACACAACTGTTATATAATTTCATTATTTTTATATACTTTTTTCAACATTTAACTTGTTTCGTTTATCTAGAAAAAACGCATTTTGCACCACATGAATGTATAGAATATTTAGGATAATATCAACAAGTTTTTTTCTAAGGTTAAATGCATTTGAGCTATACATAATTTTTTTACTGTATCTACAGTATACATTGTTTTATACACAGTATGTGTTCCCTGGCAATGGCCTTTGCACTGCTAATGCTTTACCAACAGAGCTACAGAAACACATACGTATAGATATATACACACACAATATTGGGGTCAAAATGAACCCAAACATCAACGATTGTTAAAGACATTCTGAAAACTCTGTAACATAAGATGAAGATGTCTATGAATTATTTTAATGAAATTAGAAAAATTCAGAAAGAATCAAGATTAAAAAATATATTTAGTATATTTAAGAAAAATTTGAACCCAAACATAACAGGAGGGTTAATGGAACAGTTCATCCCAAAAGTAAAGTTTTGTTTATGGTTAGCCTCTCTTTGAGGCCAAAAAGGAACATTCATGTTTGTTCCACGAACAAAATAAAACGGGAGTACATTAAAGGTTGTGCGTGTGTGGGCGAACTGTTTCTTTAATAAAGACAATGCAGCACATCAATCACAAATACTACAATGACAGCACAAACAAGCTGTGCGCTTACCTGACATTCTACATTGCAGTAGTAGGCCTGTTTACATTTTCCACATTTTGAAAGCCCTTCTCTCCTGTGAATTCAACAATTAATATTAAGTTATAAAATCGTTATAAAATATTAAACAGTTATACAACCCTTGATTGCCAACCATTTATTTACAGGGCCCATAATAAAGTGTTGAAAATTCTAGGAACCCTATTATTTGTATAATCTTAAAAAGAGACATGGTTTAGTCATGCATCGCTAACACACAAGTTCAAATTTAAAAGCATAATACAATAAATGTATGCCTGTATTGTCAACCTATTCACAAAGATCTGCTTTATCTCGTCTAGATCACATCACAGTCTCCAATAAGCTATTTTACTACCTGGAAAACATGACTTTCCTTATAATTCACGGATAGCACTCACTGGGTACATTCTGCCACATTTTGAGACCTGGATCGCTGCATAAAGTGGGTCAGCCTTCAGAGGGCATGACCCAGTAAACTTTCAATACAGTGAGAATTGAATACAATTGCCAGCCATCTTTAACACAGATTACATGACTCCTGTTCAGGAGTACATGCATGCAAAATTGATCTTTAAGTGTTAACATTAATTCTGATTATTATACAATAAGAAGGTGCTTAAAGCCGAAATATTGAATGCATATCATGTAAACATTCATGTAGCCTACAGCAAGTCAGAAGGGATTTTAGTCATGTAACTTGCATAA
This sequence comes from Barbatula barbatula, assembly GCF_947034865.1. NCBI lineage: Eukaryota > Metazoa > Chordata > Actinopteri > Cypriniformes > Nemacheilidae > Barbatula > Barbatula barbatula. Next base: position 14,228,817 of record NC_136765.1, on the reverse strand, counting down.
CAGAGACGCAAAGTGCAGCAACAGTGACTTATATGGAGCGCTGACCTGGTAAAGCAGAATTCGCAGTGTCCGCCTCTCTCGTTCACCGTCAGCACGCACGCATACGCCGGACAGGCGAAAACGAGATCACCAACTTTAAAATGTTGTATGGCGTTGAGTCCCCGGCCTTTACCAGGGCTCAAAAACCGTTCAGTACCCTCGATCCCCTCGGTTTTCATAGCTCTGGACTCGTGCACGTGTTTCACTTCCTGTGGTCTCTGACTTTCACCCTGTGCTCGACGTAAGCGATATGTCGCTCTCATTTGATACTGTCACCGACTGCGGCAAGTGTAGTGACGCCACCGCCACGCCACATGTTCGCCAGAAAGACTCCCCCGAACAACCAGCAGCAGCAGCACCAGCGGAGGGTCGGCTTACGGCAATTCAACACAGCCCGAGCGGTCTCAACACCCGCCGTATTCACGATAATGAACGACAGCCACAACTGGATTCGTGACGCCATCGCGTGGTCATCTTGCCAAAGCGCAAGTCACGACCATTAAATAATCGGAGATTCAATTTCTGAGAATAAATGAATAACATTTATTCTGTTATTCTTACATAAATCAACAGAAATACCAAACAACCTTTTTTTACTAAACAGATAAGCACGCAGACAAACATAAATAATGACAGACAGGCTGACATAGGTATACAGATATAAATAAATACATGAAAAAGTATGCATATATGAATTAATACAACAAAATATTTCCACAAACAGTAGTTATTTATATGTTATACATGTCTTACATAATTGGGAAAAAACAAGTAATTCATAATAATTAAAGTGAAGAAGTAAGGAAAAGGGGACACCTGTATTATATATGAGGAGTTTGGTTCCAAAATGAGATAACAAAAATCATGTTTGTAATATGTAATCATGTTTTATTGTGCTTGTTAGCTGTATTTTTTTAGTTAAGGCTTAAATCAAAACAAACCAACTGCAGTTTGATTGATATAAAAATTTATCTCATTTTGGAACCAAACTCATGTAAAAAATTGGTACATTAATAGCTGTAATGAAGCGTGACGTTAAGCTACACAGAACCTATATCTATATTTAAATATAACACAAAGCACATTGCTTTGAAGGTGTGCATATTCTTTTCTTTATCAAAGTCTATGTATACTATTTTCCAACAGTTGTTCATAATACACTTGACTTCGTGGCTATTTTATGTCTGCTGCCATCTTCTGACATGTTTTGCTGTATTGCACATACAGCTAAATGTCATCCAATGCCTCCATCTGCTGGTAACAGGGAGTAACACTCAATGAGACAGACAAACAATTGGAAATGTTTGCTCGTGTCCTGGATATCGTGCATACGTATTATAAATGAAATAACATGTTTATCACCTCAGATGAAAATTGAACACGAACGGATTTATCTTCTAAAAAAAAGATGAGTTGTTTTGTTGTGAAAAAACAAACTAACGTTTTCCATATCGATCTGAATGTATTTTGGCAGAGAATTGTGTTTGGAGAAATTATTCTAATAACAATGAGGAAAACGAGCCAAATGGTTAATACCCGCATGGCAAACAAAATCTAACCACAACATCAATGAGGTATTTTATAAAAAGAAACCATAAAAACAAAGATGTTCAAGCTTTTTATTTCAGAATGGTTCTAGCTGTCCCTGCATTAAAGGGTGATAAATATAAGGCCACTATTCACATGCAAATCGTCAATTAGTCCAATTGGCAAAGTTACAGAATAGCTCTTTGTGATAAGTTATCAACATACTGGGATAGAAGAGTTGAATTATTCATCACAATTGTCCTTCTCTTTGTAACAAAAGCTGTAGCTCCTAAATCAAATATATTTATTCTGTCTATTCTGATGTTGCAACATAACAAACTGTGAATGTGCTCAGTATAAATATTGTCAAACTTTTTCCTTTTGCTTTCAACATTAATGTCCCCATAACTGTTATCTTATGTCAATGTTGCCATAACATTGTTAGACCCATGGGGAGTTCTTTGTCAAAGAAACCTCTACAAATGAGTCCCTAGTAACCATATAATAATGTCAATGCTCTGAATTATGCTAATAATACCATTTCTGTCATCACAATATGGTTTGCTGTGTATATCTGAAAGTGCATGTGAATAGAACCTCCTGAAGCTATAAGATTTATTTGTAAAACTTGTCCTGAGCTCTTTAAGGATTAAAGGTTACCAATGACTCGTTAAAGTAGGCTACCACCCTTCTCCTTATCTAAATTCATATTGCGTATCACCCTTTGTATAAATATAAGAATATGACAAACATGCACCGGATGCAACAGATTTATCAAACCCCTCTGCCCTGCTTTCCCAGTTAAAATATTTGTATTTGTTAGTTTTAATCTAAAGACATAAACCGTTTAATACCATTAGGGCAGAGAAGAATACACCTGTCTGTTTGTGAATAATACTATCGTTTCAATATCTTGTCTTGATTAATGTGTGACCCAGTGTTTCTTGGAACACAACCCCCCTCCGTTTGGCATTCCCCTAGTCTACATGTCCAAAATCCAAAATAAATTTTGATATTGGCAAGGGCAGAGCCTATGAGAATAATATTTTTTCTAATAAAAGGAAGATGGATTGGATAGTCCGGATTGTCAATTCCAATGAAAGAAAATGATAAGGAATGAAAAAATATAAGTAGATTTAGTTCTCAAGGAGACTCAGATATGATAAAAAATGCTTCAATCAGCGCAGATCAAAGACAGTCTGAACCCTTAAATCTCTCAGTAACAAACATGTAGGGCTTAACGCTACGAGCTCATTTAGCTCGGACCCTGAATGCAAGGATATTTTTTCCTTTGTTTTCTGATCTTTCCTCCTTAACATTCTCAACTTGTTGTTACCAATCAAATTTAAATCAAATAGTTTTAGTGCAAAATATATTTGGAAGAATATAATATTCATATTATATAATTAAAAGTCTGAATCCATTGCTATTTTTTTATTGGTTGTGTAAAGTGACCGCTATTCACAAAAGTGCCTCTGATAATTCCCATCTTACTTTCACACACTCTTCTGCCACGGTTCCTTTAGGGCACATCTTAGTTTCATAGAATTATAATAGCAGCTGTTGTAGACATGAGTAATGTGCAATTGTTGGCCCATAAAGCGCTTTAAGAAAATTCCCCACACTGCTCTGTTATTAGTACGCGCTTAGATTGAGTGCCAAGCCTGTGGCCTTGTGTCATCACACTGATCTTTGCTTTCACTGTAGAGCCCTGAATTCAACTGTCTGATTCCCTCAAGACAGGTGCAAAACTGATCTAAAACAAGCTGGTGATGGTCTCAGTTCCTGAATCTATCGATAAAACTATGCCACGAGTGACCAAATGAATGTGAAACTGTTTTACACCTGTGGCAATTCTCAATATTGTTGTAGCAATTTTTATTCTCTAAAATAATTCCCTGGTATCATTTGTTTTAAGAAAGATAGTGCCAATAGTGACAGTATGATTATTATTTTAATACAAGAACCAGAATCTTATCGTTATGGTTACGTAGGGCAATTGGATAATTTTTGGATAATAAAGCACTTCCGCCCTCTAGTGACTATGCATCTCAAATGACGTAAACTATACGGCTTGGGCGGAGCATCCGTTAACTCCTCCCTGTCAGTCTGCAGCCAGTTCCATTTCGATCAAATCGGGATGAAAAGAACAAGCCACGCCCACTATTTTCTCATTCGTCACTTCAGTTGTATCCCAAATAACATACTATACACTATGCACTTAAACGCACTATGCACTCAACCATTTAGTGTATGAATTTAAGAAGGGTTGTATCGTCCCAAATGGAATACATAATGGATTTATACTAACTGTTAGTAGGCTATTTGTGGTTTCCCAGAATGACGTCAATCACACAGCACAATGCGAGACAATGTAATTCATTTTTTACATTGTTAATTTAATTCAATTTCCATTTGTTTCGCCCGACATGACTTCAGTCTCCATCAGATTGAAGCGTAATCTTTGCGCAAGAGAACTTTTCGTGAGCAGCATTTGATAGCCCCGTCTCCCTTTCGCTACGTAGTACGATCGTTAGTGCGTGAAGTGTTGAATGGGTGCAACATCCAGGTAGCCTACTTAAAGCAAAGTACACTTATTTTTTGAGAATTTTCAAAGTGAATACGGAGAGTAAAAACGATCGCAACATCCGGTTCACAGGGACTTTAAATTCCAGCCTGTGTTTGGTTATACTATAAAAAATAATTTCATATTTTATTTATATCAATAATTATGTGTAGCCTATATGAATTGTATTAAAACTACTCAGTAGTTATCGTTTCTTTGCAGAGGTCAACCGGAAGTTGAGTTTGGACAGCGTTTGTTGTTGCCGCTGAAATATAGTAGGTTTTAATTTCGATATCTAAAAGTAAATTTAAGGCAAATGTTAGAAGAAGCCCTGCTGAGTTTCTACAAGCACTCACAATGCTGAGCTGATGAGAGCAGTTTTCTTTCATTCTTCCACCACAATCATTTTATTAATATGGGTAAAACGGGACATCTGGACATTTAAATGCGAGCCATTATGTGTGCTAAGCAGATGCTGTTTTATAGCCATTTACAGATGTTCCTGTGACCTGTTTCATATGGATGAGGACATTTCTTGTTTTACAAGATCAACAGTGGAAATAAATAATTTCAAACCATTAAGACAGCAAATCTGTCCCTTAGATAAATATTTTCTTACAATTAAAATGGACAGATTTGTATTCAAACGATTTCTGCTCATTTTAATGGCACTTCTTGCGTCCTCTGTCTCGTGGTTCACATGAGGAGCAGTCAAGTATGATTTGTTGTTCTTGCTTTAAAGCGTTAGGCTTGTTCCAAAAATCATCCCATCATGAAGTAGACGGACCTAATATTATTGAACTGGTCCTAGCGTACAGATTTGATGAATTGACCATGTTCTTGTGTGCTTATCTTTTGATTGAATGAAAGGATGAGATTGTCTGAGGAGGGGGGAGGCTTCTTTGTGGATTAAACACAAAGGCTGAAGCAGCCTCGCCAGAAAACATTACATTTCACCAAATGTCTTCATAATGTCTGGGTTAGATTGCATTTAGTTTATGGCTGTTACATGACAAAATCCTTTCAGGTTCTCCTCACAGAGGTGATGTTTATAAGGCAAGGTTGTGTAACCCCTTACGTACTGTTGATCAAAATTTGTTGCTTAACTGTTAACTGTTTTGAATCTTAGTATGACCTATATTCTTAGAGAAAATAGCTAGAAATGTTATGAAAAAACATATTTTATATACTTTACACTTTTATTTTCAACCCAGCGTTGTGTCAAAAAGGGACACACCTAACCTATGATGGGTTGTTTTAAATCTAAAATTCTGGGTTGTTTGAAATGTTTTAGGTTGTTGATGGGTCAAATATATCCCTTTTTGACCCAACAGTGGGTTGGGTCGGTGGGCTTTTTAAAATTACAAATTTTTGACCCTGGACCACAAAACCAGTCACAAGGGTCAAATTTTCAAAAGATTTGTTCGAGAGATTGATACATCGTCTGAAAACTGAATAAATAAGCTTTCCATTGAGAAATGGTTGGTTAGGATATGACTGAGATCCAACTATTTGAAAATCTGCAATTGTCTATAAGAGGCGTAGCAGGCCATTGCTAAGAAGAAATAGGTTTGATTTAATGCACTCTATTGGCTTACCGCTGTTATAACATTGTGGAGAGTAGATGAATCCAAAAGCGGAAATTCTAAGCTTTACTTAGATAACAAACTTGAGTGTGTAATTCCCAAAGATTGAGCGATGTTTGTCGGCGTGTTTCCCTCCATTTTTGATCGCCATGCAGGCGAAACAGGTTTGTTTCCATGCAAAGGCTCCCGCGGTGTCTCACTCCAAGGAAATAAAAACAAATTACGTAAGGTCTTTATTCACGTCTGAAAACATATGTATATTATATTGCATTTCTGTCAATTGATCCTCCAAAAAACCTCACACTGCACCTTTAAGTAAATGTCTTCAACTGAAAAATGCCCCATTAACAAATCTGCCATCACGTGCAGATAAGGACAATAAGCAAATATCAATTTAGACGGAAAGACTATGTTGTTCAATTTTTACATTGTAAAATATTTGTGTTTTTCTAAGAGAAATATAATAGAGAATGGAGTATGACACTCTTCACTCTTGATGCACAAAACACATAAAGCTTCAACTAACCGATCACTTTAGGTAGAAAAACAAACATTCGTCATTCAGAGTGCATTACTAAATAACAGAGTAATAAAACTGGCAGAAAGTCAAACAACGCCAACCACATTCATTTTTCTGCCCTGATGCATGCTGGGAGCACAAACCACAGAATCATTTTTGTACTAAAAGAAATGCTTTCTTATTGTTTCTTAATGTAAAATAACAAAAACTATTTTCATAATAAAGCTCATAGATTTTGGGTTCATAAGATACACAAGATACAACTCATGAAATAATGTTTTACAACATGCAGACACATACTGCATACTGTACAGTCAGTTTCTTAACATGGTCTCGCATGTCTCAAATAAGGTATCACAGACACAACTGTTTTTTTTTGTCTGAACATTGTGAATGAGTGGGGGGGTGGAGGGTGTTGTGTGGTTGGGGAAATTGATTTGTATTCCGTTTTTGTCTTTTGTATAGGTGTATCAGACGTGCTGTGTGGTGCAGAACAATTTTTCCGAAAGGATAAATAAATTTATATCAATATCAACTACAATGAAAAGTATTGTACTGCTTTGTTATGTCCCTAGACATCTTTGCGATAAGAGCTACTTGAGAAAGGCCCAATGAGGAAATGAATAATTGAGACACAGTTTGTTGAACAGGTAAGGAATTAAACTGGTTTGCATGAAGAAGTCACGTGACGACATCTGACTTCCTCTTGCGGATTCTTGCGAACATATCATGTCATGTCAACATGCAGATAGCGATTGAGAATGCGCTTTGCTGCGGTGCCAGTTGGCATCCTTTTGTGTTCTTTCCGTGTTGCTTATGCCTCCACAACAAGAGCTCTCCTTCCCCTGACCTTCTCAAAGTCCAGACGTTCAGGGTTTCAAGGGAACAATGTGTCATTGTCTTATTTATGGCGTGTGTGAGCGCGTGCGCCAGTGTGTGTGCACGGGGCAACATCTTCCTGGCATCCCAAGAAGCAAGGAGGAAAAAGCACCGCATTGTCCATCTCCATCAATAGCCATCCAAAATTGGACTTTGATGGACATAGCCCAAGCGACAACTGCACATTGGCCTGACTAAATGCTATATGCTGTAACTTCTTCCATAGCGCCTCTCCTCTCCCATTTATTGTTGGCGAACAGCTGTCGGATACCTGGGCTTGATCTGCATTGTCTCTTCAAACTAGCTTGGCAACAGTTGTCGAGGAACACAAGCCACGGATGCCATTAGTGAGTCTCTTCTCAAAGATAACATTTACGTCTGATGCCCTCACTGCAGCTGATCCTTTCTCACGTGGACGCTTTGATCCAAGGAGCCCCGGTTCACCCCAAGCATTAACGTATTACCGAGATCCTCTGTGTTTATACAATTATTACCTCCGGTGATCCTCGAAAATACGATTAAACAATGACAGATGGCGTGTCTGTCACTCGGACCATCACTCTTCACTTATCAAATATCATTTGTGAAACGTCGAGCAGGTCAGAAGATTTGAGATCATTGCCATCTCTTTAGGCCAATTAGTACTTCAACACTCCCGGACCACCCTTTCACCCATCATCTCTATACCTTTGTCTCCGGACTAGCAGAATGCTTTGTCTCTGATGTGTTACGTGCAGAATTTCTACTGCAGGAAAAAAGAAAGGTTATTTATAGCGAAGTACAGAGGAGGAGAGTTCTTGGAGGGGTGTCTGTTTCATGATAAATGAAATTCCTTGGCCATGCCCGCAACAATTGGGCTGAGAGAGCCAGGCAGCTTAAAGATGAGAGTTTGCAGGCTGCAGCTGTCCGGTTTGTCATCCCTTGTCTTATGACACCTCAGCCTTCACACATTTATCCCACAAACAAAGGTTACAAAGAGCCCAGATAGTCGACGTCGGCCACCTCAAAGACCTTTTGTCAAGCGTGGTGACATGTGAGCTGGAAAAGGAGTTACGTTCGTACTTTCTTTGGCGTCTATTGCATTCTGTCAGGAGTGGCTGTGCCATTAAACTGGAAAAATAATGGAGACCAGTGACCGTATTTTACTTACGTGAGCTGGAAAAGTGCTTTAAGAATTTACAAGGCTAGGTTATCCAAAAATTGAAAATCTTCCTCTCCCTCATGTTAGTCCAAACCCAGCTTTTCATTTCTCATGTGAAGCACAAATGGAAACATTCTTATTTTGGAACAAGAGAGTGAATAAAGTTTTTTTGTTTCCCCTATTTGATAACCATAAGTTTGTCTCTAACAAACAGGGTTGTAAATGACAGTATCACCAATGACAGGAGGGAATCTGTTACGGCAAGTTGAACTTCTCCCTTCGGCTTATATTAGAATAATAATCACCCAGAAATAGTTGCTGAGAAGAAGACAGGTTTGCAATAATCCCTCTTCTGTAAGGTAAGTAATAACCCACAAGGTTAAAAAGATATTAATCTTTTTAGCTTACTCGTAAGAAGATTTCAAATAGATTTGATTGTGGCATTTCAAATGCTGAAGGAGATTGGTATAGTCAGGGTGAGTTCGGTACCATGATGCCATTGTTTTTTTCTACGTTGGATAATCTCTAGACATTTTAGTCACCACACATTATTGCAATTTGACTGTACATCCAGATGAATTTGGCTTGGTTTTTAAGAGGGGAACAGGAACACACACTGCAAGCAGGACTTGATATAGATTCACTATAAAATAAACTGTGTCTGAATTGATCCACTTACTCTCCAAGTCGATTTAATCTGACTATCATAGACCCTAATGAAATATATCAACATTAATACTTTATGATCATTTAATCTCCAGTAGGTAAATTCTGAAATGATCTAGAGTTATTGAGGTTGAGTGCGTATTATAAATAATATATATTTATATGTACTGTTTATTTATCTCTTTAAGAGCTAATAGCAACATTTTATGTCTTATTTAGAAACCTCCCAAGAAGATGTACTACATACTACATTCGCTTTTTTATTACAATCTTGCTGGTGCACTATTAAAGAAGCAAAGTGGAGATTTTAGCGGTATCTACTGGTGAGGTTGCAAATTGCAAACAACGGCTCACTCCACCCTTCCCTTTCGAAGCACTATGGTGGCTGCACAGAACTAAGATGTCACCGCATATTCGATTCTGTGCCGAAGGACATAATTTACTTATTTAACACGCTCTGTAGAGCAGTTTTCCATTAAGGGCTTTAGAAACAAAATGGTGAATTCCATGAAAGGGGGCCTGCGGAGTATGTATAAAAATAGCTCATTCTAAGGTAAAAACACAACGCTTCATTATGTAAGGTCTTTACACACCTCTGAAGACATAGTTATGTGTATTATATTGCATTCCTGTCAATAGAGCCTCTAAAAAAATACACACTGGACCTTTAAGGAATATGTTTCAATGTAACGTAGTCCAACCCTGTCATTGTCTAACATGTATAAATATAAGCCATATCAATCACAAGCTCTGATTAAGAGACTGTAACCCAAGCAGTGAATAAGTGCCATGGAGTGTTTCTGGAATGGAAGGTCTCCTTTGTCAAGAGGAGATCTCCTTCTAAGGCATGCCTTGCCTTGACACAAGCGGGGCAAGGTTGTTCCTCAGAAGGACCAGAACAAGCTTGTAAAAGATGAAAATAAAATGCACACTCCTTAGGCGCATAGCAGACATTCCATTCCATCTCATCTTCAGAGACTGCTTGCATCTTCCTTAGTTAGCCATTGTTTGAGAAACTCAATGCCTGGCATGACAATTAGCAGGGATAATAGTTGATGGTTCTTTCAGATTTGCTTGGCATGCAGATCTTGGCCGTTTGTTTTCTGACACCTTTAAAAATACAGCTTGTGCTTTAAAAGAACTGCAGATTTTTTATAACAATTTGTTCCTCAATAAAATGAAAAATAGTTTTTATGGTTTTAGACTGATTCTATATACACATGATTAAATCGAATTTACTTGAGTAGGTTCAGGCTGAAATGCTTGCATAAGTTTAATACTTTATAGAATAATTATAGTAAAATTATATTAAATGCAATATCATTTAAAGAGACAGTTCGTCCTGAAACAGAAATTAAATCATCATTTATTTACCCTCACGTCATTTTAAACATGTATCAGACCTTTTTGCACACAAAAGAATACTTTTTGAGAAGTTTCTTTTGTTCCATCCAATGGAAGTCAATGGGGGACAGTGTTGTTTGGTTACTAGCTTTTTTTTTAAATCTTCTTTTGTGTCATGGTAATGAATGAAAATCATACATAAATTATAATGAAATGAGGTTGAGTAAATCGTAAAATAACTTTTATTTTTCTGCGTGGCAACTATACATTCACATACACACAAATGGTTTGTCTATATGTTAAGTGGCCTTATATGCTGACGTTGATCTTTGAGCAATGTTATTCCTACAAAGTACTTCAACGTAACATTTGAAAATACTTTGACTTTTAACCGGTCAAATCTCTTTGATTTTAACCAAGCACACAACACAAAACACGAAATAAAGAAGGTTTGTACAGAAGTCTTTACATCAGAAGGTCCTGCTGAAATGAAACAACACAAGTAACTAGCCATTGGTACGCTCTAAGGGTATTTGCACTGTGCACACACTCATCATTCATATCAAGAAAAGAGATTCACCCTTAGAGAATACCGAGGCACATCATCAAATAGGAGACGGTCTTTTCATAAGATAACTCACTCGGCAGCTCTGAACATGCTAATGGAGATGCACTTGGAAGTAAAACAGGAGCCGGTTGAAAGTGAAATGCTCGTGGCGATTCTCCCTCTTTGATTTAAAAGGTCCAGCTTTGAGTTGGCATGCTGCAAACGCTCGCTGACTTGAAAGGCCCTATTGACTTTTTAATGATCTTATGTGGCTGTTAATTAATGACTGGCTTGTGGTCTGTCCTCTCCACAACATTGTTAAAGCAAGAACAGACTATAAGTAGAGATCAGGGTAGTACATTTGCCAGCAGGTGTCACTAAGTCATCTGAAACATTGACTCAAGAGAGAAAGGTGTTTTGTGTGATGTATGAAATAAATACACTTAAGTATCATCAATGGGGACATGAACATAGACGTCAGGAGCAAGACTTTAAATCCTTAAAACTTAAAAAATGTCTGTGGCAAATTTAGAGGAAATTGTCCCAGATTTTTTGAGGAAGTCACATCACATTCTGACTGATAAGTCAGACATTTATTACTATCTGCAGGATTATTTTTTAGGTACTATGTGAATTTTTGAGATGTTGAATTCTAATCTAAGTGAGAGATTAGTTTTTATTTTAGTTATTATTTTAAAACAAAATAGCAAGGTAAACACATTTACACCATTGTGGGAGATTTGTGAGAAATGAGAGGTTCATGGTGTAGTAAGATATTGTTCAAGGGATAAGGGATAGTTCAACCAAAAATGAAAATCATGACATCATTTGTTCACCCTGATGTGACTCTTTCTTATGTGAAACATAAAATAAGGTATTTTGAGAATTGTCTTTGTTGTTTTGTGTCCATATAATGTAAGTCAAGGTGGTTCAGTGTTGTTTGATCACCAACATTCTTCAAAATACCTTCTTTTGTGTTCTGCAGAAGACATACAGGGTTGAATGACACGAGGGAGAGTAAATGACAAAAGAATGTTCATTTTAGCACAATTTCATTACAACATAACACCTATAAACTTGACAGATTGCTCTTTTGTTCAACCTGTGGCACAAATGAGACACAGCGACTAGATAACACTGACCTATCATCAACTTGGACACTTTTGGCTATGCCGAATATAAAATCACGAATTCTGGAACCCTCCCTGTCAACATCTGCCAGTGAATGGGTTCGAAGTTGTAGAAGACACTCAGCAGATTCCTCGGCATGTGTGAGGTGACAGACCCATCTGTCCTCGGAGGGACCTTTCACTTACCCATTTACCCCGAACACACTTCCGCTCCACACTCCTGATTCTCCCCTTGGTTGCCATTCAGCCTGCACCGCCATTTCCATTAATATGGCTTCAAGCGCGATCAACTCCAAGCCTCCTCATCAGAGGGGCAAATGGACAAAACTTGTTTTGGCAAAAGTGGTCGATTCTCTCATCGGGGCACATTTTACCCGCTTTCGATCGCTTCCTCCATCCCTCTCTCGGTGTCTCCCATTCTTTCCTCCCTTTTTCCTCTGCGCCTCGGTGTGCGGCGGTGCTCTGCACTTGGCTGCCCGCGGCAGGCCAGTTGGGTACTTGAGCAAGGCAGTATCGCCCCACCAGCAGCTCTCGTAACGGCCCCGCAGCTGCGAGAGAGCAGAGCCCTCATAAAAGTAGCAGAAAGATGTATTAAAGGTAGTAAATATACACATCCAGCCCAGTGAGCTGTGAAAGTTGTGAATTGGTTTTTAAAGCTTTGTTAAGACCGGAAAGCACAGATGTTAAAAACAGGTTCAGATGTAGCGACAGATGGTATTTGATTATGAAGCAGACTGTTCATGTAATGCAAGGATGCTGCTTCAGCCCTGCTGCAAGGAGCCTGTCGGCTCTCAGCTGAGGCCCCAGAGGTTCTCCCTCCACGAAGAGGAGGAGGGACAAATGGACATCTTGTAAAAGGGATGGGAAAAGAAGCCTGAAGAAACGAGCTTGGCACCTTCAGCCGAATCTGTCCAGAGTTGTCCGGGTTCAGCGAGGAGATCTGGATTCAGACCGATGCAGCTGCATCCAAAGCTGTGTATGATGCCAGAAGGAATGATTGTCTTTTCACATAAAGGCAAGGTCATACACGCCTGTTCGTCCCAGTTTTAAATAATCAAAACACAGGCCATGAATCTGACAGAGGTCAGCCGATGTGATATGAGAACGCACCATTCATTCAAGCTCGAACAATAACAAAAAACTTGTATTCTTTCCCATTTTAAAATGATTTGCTTTTATTCACACAAATTGTTCACATCATAAGTGTCAGTATGTTGTCGGTAAGGTAACACAAATTCCTATTATCACAAGGATGGGCTTAGCGAAAATGCCGAACAAAACCTTTATCCGCTCCGCTTTAATAACAACCAATTAATAACAGCGATCGCTCTTTTCTCTTTTCGCGGTAGCGACATTATTCTTGTGTTATCTCTTTAGGGAGGGGAGAGAAGAGGGGATGGTGGTAAAATTTTCAACAATGAATGGGCCAACACAAACACAGCTGTTTTATTGTTGAGCTGTTAAGATGTGCTTTTCAAAGGCGCGATGATGAAATCAAACAGAAGGGAAGCGGCGAGCGGCTCCGCTCGTCATTATGGCACGGGGGGTGGCGGTGGGGAGGGCTGACCCCACCTCCTGTTCAGCGGAGCCGCTGGAGCAGTCCGGGCCCACTAAAGTGCCTCTTTGTATCAGCCTATAAATTACAGCAGCGGCCGCCCCGCTTCCCTCCACGAGCCACAATAGCTCGCGCGCTGCTCTTTTCTCCCGCAGCTCCCCACGCGCACCTCTTTCCGCCTCCTTTCTTTGCAATTAAGATCGGACGTCGACGTGCGTATTTCAAGCATTTTTTAAATCCAGCCTTTAGACAGTCGATTTTAAGCACGTGGAAAATGACACCATTCTGGTCTTTTGTCGAAGACGACTTAATAGAGAAGCGACTGCAGTGATGTCTGATGAAGTGAACGTCGGCTAGTGAGTCTATGAAGCCCGAATCAAGGAAAGCAAATAAACAAATAACGGGCTTGAGTTGGAATGAAAAAAGTCCGGAACATATGATAAGCCACCATGTGCTATTGAATATCTATGTTGTTGTAATGCAATGTAATTATCAATGCTACAATAGTAGCCAAAACTGACGTTTAACTTGGGAAAACTTACGACCTCACCCTTTGTTCACAAATAATATATTTAATAATGTTGTGTGCATGCTGCGTGTTGTGCTTGGAGTATAACATACCTAGCTTAGCTTTTGTAGGAAATGAGGGTTCATAGAAATTGCACGTGTAAAGCTTATGGATGACTCAGATCACCAAAAATACTAAAATTGTAGGCAATGTGCTTTATTTCCTGTGAGTTTTGCGTTTAAAAAACATATTTTCAGCCTTTCTGACATTAGTTTTGACCACTACTATAGGCTATATGTTTATTAAAAAGCAAATCACCAATGAGATATAGCAAGACAATCTAGTGATTCCTTCCAGCATCATAGGAAACAAATTCAGTCAATTTGGATACATTTTGTTGCTGTGAATCTTCCAAATATAACATGCTGACCTAAATGTTAACAAACGGCAAAAGGAAACACCTGATCTAGGACTTGGATTTTATTTTGCACAAGCTTGCATATATACTGCACATACATTCAGTTTCCGAGGAGATGGAAGGCACACGAGGCACTTTGACTACTGTATTGTTGGTGGTAAAAAGCAAAAGGTAAAAGTCTGATTAAGTGACTAGAAATAGAAACTTCAAAACACACATTTGTTTCACCTTCCAAACAAGAGATGAAAAGTTTTGTCGTACTTTTTTCTTTTCATCTCATTTTTGTGTCTTTTTTTCATCATCAAGTGTCTTTGACTATAGTGTCTGAAATTACAATGGCTACCTGGACATAAGTGTCTCTTTATGTCTCTACAGAGTTAAGGACCTTAGGAGGGTGTTATGTTGTGTCATTCTACCAAATAATATTACAACACATCCCCAGAAATACCAAAATTGTACACAATCACCAAATAAATTATGATAAATTAAACCAATAAATTATGAAACTTCTGCATGACAAATTGACAACAAAATCCATAATGTTATTCTGCTGACAATGTATGTGTACAGATCAAATAAACCATTGTGAGTATCCTTCAAAATGTAGGCAAAAAATCGTAACAGTTTCAGCTGGAATTATACTAGAATCAAAGAATCATCTCATACAAAAAAGCATAACAATGCTATTTACACCATATTGCTAAATCATAGAAAGGCAGTGTTTCATTTTTTGTCTGTATTTACACACATGTTTAAGCCAGTGAAACCATGTTCAGAACCCTACAGAGAGCACACACCTCATAAATACAGCATCAAATCTACAAAGAGTCTAGATTCTTGTACAACACATTGCATTCGATACAAATAAGTGTTCCCATCCCAGAAATATAGTCATATACAAAGTGTCTTCCTTTCTCTTCGTAATTTCTCTTTCAGTGTAATAAAAAACAGTCCCAACCCATGTTTGGCAATTGATTCATATCTTTACAGATTTGTGATCACATGACGGATTTTCAATTTCATCCAAACAGCTAAAATGATGATAAATGACCAACGCTGAGATGATTGTGTACTATATACCTCAACCTAAATAAAATGAAGTTTTTTCAGAGAGCTGGTGAGTAGGGTTTCCAGAACAATTGACCTTAATGGAGGGCGAAATGCACACTGCAACATTTACTGTAGGATTTTAGACTAAAATATAGCAACACAGCAAATTACCATGTGTGACAACAGATCCGTCTAATTTTCGTTAGCAAATTAATATATTGACGCAACCCTGAAGTAGAGCTGAGAAGAAGGGGAGCAAAATATGAATAAACCATCAGACTGACAGTCAACCAAACTTCAAAACATTTAAAATATCATAACACTTCTAAAAATACAGTAGCAATTACATCAAGACAAAGAGTTGAGATGTTGAATGTAACCTGCCTCTGGTTAATAATGTAGTACAGTGATAAATACAAATAAAACAAAACAATAAAGAGAAACAATAAATAAGAGAAAAAAATCAACTTCTTATGGGATCTAAAACTAACATCCTATCATTTGTGTATTCACACACACAATGCAAACATGCAAAACCGAACACTCGCTCTCACACACTCACGCCTATTCTGCACACCGCCTCTGTGCCGTGTTAAAAGTCTAACAAGAATTAAACATCCAATGAAATTGGGTACACAGTGGGGCCATGAAAGTAAGTTCTTTTATTTTCCAAAAGCTTGCTGAGTGCATTTTGTTTCAAATAAGAAAAATATAACGCTTAATTTCAAGTTGTGCTAAAGGTGACCTTTTATAGTGACCTATGTCACTACATAAACTGTATTGTTTTAGTAACATTATGTGTTTTATTTATTTATAACAATTTGAATGAAAAGCTGGTGTTATCCAGGTACAGGCAATTATGAGCTTCATTAAGTGTGTAAAGTATACACAACGCCTGCTTGTACAGGGGTTTACTCAGCATCAGCCGAATATAACTAAGCAACACTTCATGCATAACTTGAAATCTCCCATGACACAACCGGCTAAGAAATGTTGCAAAATGTCATAAAAAAGAATAGTGCCTCTCACTACCACACACACAAAATCTCTTACAAGTTTAAAGAACTGTTTATTCATCTCGTAAAAGCACGTAAAAGAGACTTGAGAATTGAACAGGGTCAAACATTTCCTTTGATCAACTCCTAACATTGTTTAGGATTTGTTTTCCTCTTCTTAACAATGCATAGTGAAAAGCTTGCCGTTTTTGCTAGTCCGGGGGCTGTGGATGATGCCAGCCCTGGCGACAGTATGACAGCACCTCATGCTCTTTTGTGCCCATTAATCTAGAAGTCAGCAGGTTTTTTAAGGCATTGTGCTGACAATAATTGCCGGCCTGCGTTTCAATTCATCAGCTGGATTTGCCCAATGCAAACGGCACGGGTTCTTCCAGAGCAGATCACATGTCCGTCTCTTGCCCTCTACAGCCAACTCTTATTTCTGTGTCTAAAGGCTTCATTTTCTTTAGCGGACACTGTTTTGACAAACTGTTTTTCTTTGCTATTAGGGACATATCATGGACATTATTTACTAGTGTAAATTTATATCATATAAATGTACAACTCCTCAAACGAAGTCTCTCTAGCATGAAACTCTGAACATGAACATTTGACTACTGATAAACTGTACACTGCCATAGCTTCATTCATGATTGTGAATATTAAGCAAACCTGTACATTTCTAACAAATTATTTACAATCCAGTAAGTAGAAAGAAAGTTTCAGTTTGTGCCAACGCTCAAATTATTCACTGTATTGTGCACACCAAATTCAAGATCATCTACAGAATTTACAGTCCAATTATAGAGGTGTTCCCGGCTAGCGTGTTGAGAAAAAGAACCCCAACAATTCTGAGTGTTATATGCATGGGAGGGATGTGTATTTTGGTATTTGGTTGTATGCGCGAGTGTTTATGTTAGCAATTTTGACAGTGTGCTTTTTATGAGCGAGAATGGTTTCTCAGTGGGAAGGCATCCATATTTTTGTGCCGCACTGGCTTGCCCCAGTATGAAATGGCCATGTTGCTTAGTTACAGGAGAGGCTGCTCTGTCAAGGAAAAACCTACGACTAGGCCTCCCTCCCTAGAGCCAGTGCTATCAATGTGGACACAAAACACAAGAACATTGGACCCTAGCCAAGACAGAATGGCTTGAATGTTAAACAAAAAACAAAAAAAAACACTTAATGGTGTTTCTTTCAAGAATAACAACAAATATAATATATATTTATATCATATATATGAATTTCCCCACATAGAAAATGTATACCCCTTTTTATTAGTATTATTTTTTGTCCAAAGAATAATTTATTTTATGTAGCATTGCCATGAGAAACAAGAATATCACATGTCGATTTTTAGTTTTTCCTTCTTTTTTTGCAGCAAGCATTAATAACATTAATGGTAATAATTATATTAATCATAAATAATAATGACATCTATACAAGCTACAAATGCAAGTCTTATTCAGCAATAGTAAAACCATCACACATGGCAAACATCCTAGGGTAAAACAAAGCCCTCAACAAAACGACCAATAAAAGAGAAAAAAATCAGGGCGTCAGTTCTGTTTGTTAACCATCATGTGGTTAACATTGTAATGCCCATATCAAAGGCAAGGATAGAAGGGGGATCGAATATAGTCAAAACAATCAATTTGATAGACTCCCCCCCCCAAAAAACAAAAGAAAATTAACAGCTAAGTCATTCAAAAGTAGCTGGGGTTTAAAAATAGGAATGCTACCTCTTCATAAAGATTCAGGAAAAGAGGGGCTTATACTTGGTAAGCAATTGAAATCACTACTCATGAAGAAGCTCCTGCAGACAATTGGGCGATTTGAAAATCTCCGGGACCTCGCTGTCCAGCTTGCAGATGACCTTGTATATGGCCTTCTTCCAGGAAGGATCAACATCTTTGCCTGCCACAATGGCATTGAAAAACTCCCGTAATGTGATCTGTGCCACTTCCAGGAATCGCTCCGGAACCTGCTGATACACAAGGAGACAATGACATTAATAAACGGATTATGTTTCAATCCCAAGTCTCTGATTCAAGGAAGAAAACACAAGAAAACTAAAGAAAAGGGTCAAATGAGGGTTTGCGCAGAGGATCAGAAGAGACCGGGATGCAGACATTTCACAAACCCAAAGCCCTTCTGCCAGTATCCGTGTAGGCTGCCAAGTCCAAAGGGACGTGCAGAAAAGCCCCAAACATCATCCCTACATGAATCCTTTTTGTTTCAGCTGCTGTAACACGTTATGGCGGAGCTTACCTGAATACGTGCTGTGGGGTGGTACACTTCACCACTCATCATAAAAATAAATTTATTTCAATTATCATTGTGTGGTTTGTCTAACAATTACATTGTAAGACTTGACTAAAACATTTATTTTACATTTAACAAGAAACAAAGCATTTTTCATTAACTTAGGCAAACCATCACACGCAGCGGTTGGATTTCAGAACTTCATGGGGTTGTAACCAAGAGGAACTAATTGGGTTAAACATTACTTGAGCCGTTCCTCTTTTCGAGATTACTTCCTAGAGGGAACGAAACATAATTTGTTGACTTCCCCTTATTTGACATAAGACTGTAAGCAAAGTCTCATAAAATGTCTTTGTTTCAATACGCTTCCACTTCTGCAAGGAAGAAGATGATCTTGCCGCTGACAGTGGCCAATAAAACATTACTGCAATCAACTTTTACTGACAAACGGTTTTATTGCTTGCGCACTGAAATATAGTTTGAGCCATAACACTTCATAGGAGAAGGAATTCAAGGATGTACTTAAATGTATAGAATATGGGCTACATTAGGCTGCCTATAGTGTCCGTAAGTGCTTTTGCACAAGGTCTGTACCTCTAAACCCCACAGCGGCGCTTTTTCAACAACAACAATAACAGCCAGAAGGACACAACCAAGGAGTTTGCTTCCTACAACCAGAATACATCCTCTCCAGCATGAGCCACAGAGAGTCTGTTGTTCGTGCGAGAGGGCCAAGACCGGGGGCGAACTGTAGACTGGCCCTGTGATCTCTTTAGCACCAGTGACAGTCGCTCTCCGCTAACACTATGGAGATGATTAGCCAGGCAAAGAACTAAGTCACCTCCCCTACAGCTAGACAAGACGCTTCCCAGACATGGTGCATACTGTGCCACACACACGCTCGCTAACACCCACGCGGTCAAACACAGATGGGGAAGTAGCATGCAGGCGAAAAAAACAACAACAACAAAAAAGAAAACGGTTGAGGACCAAATAAGGAACAAAAACATCTACCAATGTTAATGTTTAGGTAAATAGGAGAGCAGACGATGTGTTTAATGCACATGGATTTATGAAAGCATTGTATGTTTGCCAAATATGTTTATAGTTGTTCTTCTTACGACAAATTAGCTGTTTTCAGGAAATGGAAAAAACGCTGTACTTTTGACATGATTAACTACTGTGTTGTTAAAGTTGATAAGCCCTACTTTTTATCGGTCAGATATTTGAAAGACCCATTGACATCATCGGTGACTAATAATAATGATTTATGGCACAAAAAACCCCCCACGAAATATGGAGATACAAGGTTTCAGAAGGACAGCAGTAATATGCTGCGAAATGTCACTTTTGCAAACTCTGCGTTTTTTCTCTACGTCCTTACGATATGCGAAAAGTCACCATTAAAATAAATTTGCAGCGTTCTCTGTCGCAGCGTAAACCGCGGCGTTTAGACGTGCTAACTTAAAAAAATGGCACGACAAAATATTACAGAATATCCCCTGCAAGGTTTTATCAACGCAGACCTCTCCCGTGGATGAGGATGAGCGCTTAGTTTGGCATGGGTGCCATCAATCACCACCTGACTGCTCCTCAAAGAACCTGCCAGGTGAGCAGTTGTCTGGACAAAGAATCTCATCCATGCGGCCCACACCATCCCCAGCTCCCTTTTTTTTCCATTAATTGTGCTAAATATCCTGTCATTAAATGCATACCCTCGTCTGGAAGGCCTTGACCGGTGAGTTGGCTTAAGATGTTTGACTCCGCCGCCACAATCATAAGTGCTCGACTTCTTGTCGTGATATAGCATTAAATGATAGTGTGGCTATAAATACCCGACTTATAAAGAGCAGTAAAACTACATGGTGCGATGCGTTGGTGTGTAGCTGACGGCTTGATCGAGTATCATATCTGACATCCGTCTCGAATGGGTGAGATTTTTATGTACAGTACACTCCAGTACAGTAGTTTCTCCCCCTCCTCTGCCTTTTTTCTCCTGGGGCAAGATCATACGAAAGGAGGGGACGAGAAAAAAAACCCTGCCCAAGTGCTTTTGGCCAGAACTATGTCTCCTTCTCTCTCTTCTCTCCCCAAGGGGCACAGCCTTCAGGGGTCATTTGTTTGATTATGCTGACTGTCCCTAGCCTCGGCAGTACACAATAAAGGCCTGACATAGCAGCCTGTTTGCCTTCTGTGTCCTGCAGATACTCATCACAAGCGTCAGGACATACCAAGGTTAGTGGTCACTGGGACGGCGCTCGTAGGCGAAGGGCTTGCCAAACGCACTTGGCTGATGAATGAATGTCACATGGAATGGAGGGGGTGAGAAAGAAAAAGAGAAGAGAGGGTGGGGGGGATTACAAAGGTTATAGATATCCAACCTCCCCAGCACCCCGTCTCACAACAGACCCACTCCTCTGTTTTCTTTCCACTTTTTTGAGACCTTTTGCTTGGGGTATGAGAAACCCTGAGGCTGTTTTACATTTACATTTAGTCATTTAGCAGACGCTTTTATCCAAAGCGACTTACAAAGAGTTCATGGAGCAATAAGCCATATGTCATAAAAGAGCAATAGTACAATAGGTGCTAATAATTTAATAGCTCAAAAACCAGATGAGACTTCTTTATGATCATAAGAGAACTTTAAATGTCTGTTTTGCAGAATGATACACTACTCATGTTTGGGGTCTCACAGAGCCCACATTTAAAACACAAATAATCGCTATGAATCTTTTGAGGTCAAATTGGCACACGGACTGCTTCAGTCATATCTGCCCTCTGGGTTTTAAGTCAGAGAAACATATCAAAATCAAACAAATGGGTGAACATGATCATCCTCATGTCTGATAAAACAAACATCTCTGACAAAATCATTTCCCAGAACTGCTCTGTGTGGTCTCCAAAGGGACTTCGATCTCTTTCTAACACTCCTCTCTGTGTGATGCAGGTGTGTGCACCTGTTTATTGCTAATGTGAAGATTTCATTACTAAAAGGTTTCCATATTCTCTTTGGGGCATCAAAATGCGATTCCTTTGCGTAGTCTCTGACTTTAGCGTAGGGTAAAGCCCAGGAGTGCTGCATAGCTAAGAATATTCCTGTGAGGAATTTCTCCAACTCATTTTTTTACCATAAAAGGGCAGTAAAATGCTGACTGGGGAAGAAGACAATGTCAAGGAGAAAAGGGTATTGGTATTTTGGATCCTCTTGACTGCTTGCCTTGGAAAGAGAGAGAGGGAGTGAAAGACACAGTGAGATAGAGAGCAAGAGAGAGAGAGAGGGAGTTATTCTTGTCACAAACCCTTTTGTCTACATTTGCTGACTGCTTGCCCATAGCCGGCAGCATGCTTTAACTGTTTTGTCACCTCCACACCGTGCACGGATCAGCTGTTGTTCTTTTGTTACGGCTATTGTGTGGGCTAAGCCTCTAAGGCCGCTCTGCTGTGCGGTAAACACAGCTGAATCGCACGGCAGACAATTCCACATCAATATTTCATATGCTCTCTTTAGGACTCCTGATTCAGTCAAGTTGAGAGGAAAAATGCTCGGTTTAAATGGCCCGCTGAGCCCTCAGAGAAAATTAATGCTAATAAAGGAAACGCTATGTGTACGGCGGTTGCCGTGTTTTGTGTCTGCTGTCACATGGTGTTTTGGTTCTTGGCTGTGGGTGATGTGAAAGTGTGAAAGCGTAAGTGATTACTCCATTATTTACAGCAGTTCCGGGTTGAGATTGTCACTTTGCGATCTGTGGTAATGTGTCGCTTTAATATCTTAATATCACAAGCAACAACTTGAACCATTAAAGGAAAAGTTTGTGCTTTATTTAGCCCATGTCATTTCGAACCGTTAAGAGTTTATTCTGTGGAAAACAAAAAGAGAAGTTGAGTAGAATTTGATGCTTCTCTTTTACATCCAATGAACGGAGAACCAGAGGGTGTCAATGACACAAACAATAAAACGGTAGTCAATACGACTGGCAATATTCAAGATCAATGGAACCCATCACATTTGTTTGTAAGATAAACAGACTAGGTCTTGTCTGTCACAGCTCTAAAAACACATCAATTTTAGTGAGTGTTTTCATTATACTGTATGTCATTTCAATTTCAATATACATAAGCATATTCAGGTCAGACAAGTTAAACTTAAGAGGGACAGATGTTTCCTTTTCTTGTCATTTTGTAAATGTATGGAAACATCCTGCCAATCTCTTATGTGGTGCATTGTCGAAAGAAAACCAAACAGGCTTGGAAGGACATAAAAAAATTGTGTCATTACTTATTCATTACTTATTATGTCATTCAAAACCTGTATCTGACTTTTCTTCTGTGAAACACAATTAGTTTTGTGGCCATACAATAGAAGTCAATGGAGTCCCAAATTGTTTGGTTACCAACATTTTTCCAAATATCTTCTTTTGTGTTCTGTAACAGACAGAAAGTCATACAGGTTTGGAATTACATGACGTCAATGAATGATGAAATCATTTTAATTTTTGGGTGAACTATCCCTTCAATAATGTAAGAATTTTCAGTTTTGTTGTACTATCCCTTTAAAACAATTGATAGATTCATAAAAGCAAAAATCTAATTAGGATTAGCCATACTTATTCTTCACTCTCTGGATCACCCAAAACCACTTAAGAATGAGGTTTGCAATTACGTTTCTTTTCATTTAAGTATCATTACAAATAACAGTAACTGGCGACTGTCTCCTGCCCTCCGGCTTGATCAGTTTTCTGGCAGCAGTGCATCTTCAGCTCTGCTGTTGCCAAAGATGAGAGGACACGCAGACCGTCTTATGAAAAGAGGGATATTATATCGCCCCTCCACTGAGAAACACAAGACAAGAGGTGAAAGAGGAGGGGCCGGAGACGTGTAGAGGAGCTGTGATATGCAGTCCCCGGTACTTCAACCAGAATTCATTCCCCCCTGTGTGCATGCACTTGGACCCTCTAAACAAACTGCTCCCAAATCTAATCTGTTTGTTGGGCAAATATTGATCGGGGAGAGACTTACCTCCTGATAACTGCCATACAAATCAAGGACTGCATGGGCAGGGGAGGGAGGGGCATGTGTGGGAAATTTCATGGAAGAGCGCGGCAGATGAAGACGTGATCTGTGAAACTTTTGTGTCTCAGAAGGCCACAGCGTGGGGAACTGAGAACTCAGGAGTTTTTGCTTGAGGGGAAGGTTCTGGTTTCCTCACCAGAGTTAATCATTATAGGGGAAGAGTCTACTTTCCTTTTCATTGTGGCTCTCGTGTGATATTGGCGATTCTGTTTCTGTCGCTTGTATTTGCTCAGGCATCGAGTCAAAGGTGATAAATTTACCTGCTGCCCAATACGATTTCTCAGAGACTGTTTGAGGAAAGAAATATCTAAGAATAGTTCTTTTAAATTTATGAAACGGACGTAAATCTACAAATAAAATTATTACAATTAATATAGTTGCTGTCCTTGCGAAACCTCAAATGTGCATATTCGCAAGATAAGAAAACAAATAAATGATCACTTTAAATGATCAAATACTGTGTTGTCAAAGTTGACAAAGACGTTTCAATCCTTTCTTTAGTTAGATATCTGTGAAACATAAAGGGTGACTAATAATAAGAATTTATGCCAATAAACAAAAATCACGAAATATGGATAGACGAGTTTTCAGAAAGACAGCAGCAAAAGTATATTAAAATAAAGTAACTGTTGAATTTACCGTCAAACCAGCCATTCTAAAATAAACTCAGGATTTACTCTGAGAGGGAGAAAGACGTGTAGAGCAGGAGGTTTGGTTTTTTCAGGAGATAATGGATTGACAGAGCAAATAAGTCTCAAGGCCAGGGGGCTGAAAGGATAAGAGTCCACCCCACTCACCAGCCACCCACCCACTGCCTCTCGCTTTCTCTCTCTATCACCGCCTGAACTTCAAAAGAACAACATCCCGTCGAACAAGAAACGTTTAACCGAACGCTGGACATTCGGCTCCAGCTAATCGATAGCGTGCAGAAAGCAAAACCTTGCCGTTTGATAAACTCTTGGCTAGCGTGTCAATCAAGCAAACAGATTGCGTGTTTCCCTCTCTGATAAAGATTCTTTCAAAAGCCACTGTGATGCAACTGAGCCTAACAAATTGTCCTGGCAACCTTGAAGCACGGCGCACTTTCTCTGGACAAACATACGCGTGGCGCTGCTGATTCTGCATTGGCCTTGATGAAATCTATTTTTCATACTTAAGAAAACTTTGAGCAAGCACCATATGCCCATTTCTCAAGGCACGCTGGCACAAAATGTGTGTGCGGGGATATATTTGCTCTCACCTTTAAATAAGGTCATTCTGAGTTTTGTTTTTCACTGAAGACAACATTGAAACAAGCTTTATTAACAAGAGCCCTGATTATGGCTAGTTGCTTTTATAAGGAT
The DNA here is from genome assembly GCF_947034865.1 of Barbatula barbatula. Taxonomy (NCBI): domain Eukaryota; kingdom Metazoa; phylum Chordata; class Actinopteri; order Cypriniformes; family Nemacheilidae; genus Barbatula; species Barbatula barbatula. The sequence goes on along the minus strand of NC_136765.1, from coordinate 14,203,668 downwards.
AAAAACGTTTTAAAGAAACAGTACACACAAAAGGAAAATTATGTCATAGTCACTGTCATGTCATTCCAAAACGGCATGATTTTTTGCATTTAGTAGAACACAAAATAATTGTGAATTCTGGTCTATTCATAACACACTGTTAAACTTGTAATATGAGTCACATGGACTACTTTTATCACACGTTTCTGGTGTTTTTTGTCCTTTTTAAAAGCATGAAACGGTCAGCATTTAATTTCATATTCAACATCCTTCAGAATTTCTCTTTTGCGCTACATTAAAAGTAAAAAACAACAAGCCGTACGGGCTCAACACAACAAGAGGGTGAATAAATAATGACAGAACTTTCATATAGGGTGAACTATCCTATTAACCCCATCTTATAAGTATGTTTACTAAAGCTAACAAAGCCACAGCGACATGTGCACTTCAAATTCAGGGGCAGCGGATCTCTGACCTAGAGGAGGGTCCGGGTTCAAGCTTGCCTGGGCTAAAGGTTATGAAGTCATTTGTCTCGAATTGCAGTCGAACCCCGTGAAAGAAGAGAGCGTTCGAGGGAGGGCGAGAGAGAAAGAGGGACATCTGGAGGAGGAGGAGGAGGGAGAGGGAGGACAGAATGGCCTCAGGACGGGAGCAGGCAGGAGGAGGAGAAAAGGCAGCTTGGAGTTGGGTCTTTCTTGTCTGGATGAAGAAAGGATCTGGCACCGAGACTAATGAAGAGAAGAGGGAGGGAGAGACAGACAGGGCGGCGTGTGGGAGATGTGCCAGGGTTTGGAAAGAGCCACGCACGAGTGCTGCAGATGTGTTCGAACCCCCTGGAGCAAAATAATGACATAATCACCGGTGGTGTCACTGAGCAGACTGCACGCAAGGTGACATGGGAGAACACGGAAAGAGTCTGGACGCTCTTAGAAAAAAAACGGGAGCTCGTGTAGTAGCGTTGCCATAGCTCGATTGGTAGAGCGTTGCGTAAAGGTTGTTTATTCGATTCTCAGTTTGTGCCACACCGGGAATTTATCTTTAAGAGGAAGGAGTTCTTGCAGGCCTTTTGAAAACTACTTAAAGACCTGTTTATGTTCTGTCACAGGTCCCTTCATGACAACAAAATTCCAGCCCATGGCAGCCAGCACTTAAAGCTGAGAGGCAATTAAAGAAAGTAGATATTCAGCGTCACAATGTCACACTTTAGGGCAGGAAGCATGTGATGCTTGTTGGTGAGACACGGTCAAGTTCATGCTGTGCACTTGGTACAAAAATACCCATTAGATGCTATTTTCCAACATGGTGTTCTTTGAGTAGGTTTGAAATGCCGTCAAGACAAACTCGTATTACACCAGGCGCACTTTCGATAAAGTGCCAAGTGATAAAACTCTTCCGTGTTTTTCTCCGAACAAGCTGTCACAAATGTAACCTCACCCTGTCAAATCTCCGGCTCCAAAATCTAGTTGTCCAAAATTGTAATTTAGGCATAAAGTATCTTCTAAGTTCTAACACATTGCGTCATGTTAGTTTAGGTCACAATTTATTGTGAGTTATATTTTGATGGGAATATTTAATCTTGTGGGGCATTATCTCTAATTGATGTGTAGTTTTCTTTGGCTGGTACTGAAGACTGGAGGGCTTGGAAAGCCCACTATGACCGTTGGGATGGGTCACACAACTTAGTGACCATTAATAAGTCATTTTGCCAGGATGAAACACAAACGCCTGAAAGCACTACACAGACTTATCTAATATCTATCTCTTTCTCTCTGAGTAATAAAGGATATAGTGTGCCTTAAGCAGTTTGGCATTGAGTCCCTTTTAACCGCATTCACCAGACATTCCGAGTAAAAATAACTCCCTATTTAATGTTATTTATTTAAAATGATTTAAAATATATAGATATTATAAGTTTTTTTACATATTAATTGTAGTCCATTTTACAATATACATTGCTTCAAAGCATTTAAAGTGATTCTTGACCCATTTACTCCCCCTCTTGTCATTTCAAACCTGCATGACTTTCTTTCTTCTGCAGAACACAAAAGAAGATATTTTAAAGAATGTTGGGAACCGAACAACGGCGGTACATATTCACTTCTATTATACAGACACGAAAAAGTCAATATTTACCGCCGTTATTAGGTTACCAAAAAAATTCCTCTTTTGTGGACAGTAGGAGAAAGAATGCCATACAAGTTTAAAATGACTAAAAGATGTGTAAAATGTTGACAGAATTAAAATTTTTGGGTGAACAACCCCTTTAAAAAGGTAAATATAGTTAACAGTAAGATTCCACAAGGTGTTCAAGTAGGTAGGAAGCAACATCAGAAATGATAAAACACCTTGTTGACGTTGGTATTTTTGTAGTTTACGAAAGGAATATTTGTCTCCTTTAATGCAAGTTTCATGGCACGAAGATTATACTGTCCCTCGGTAAGTACGGTGAAGGCCATTGACTATAATGTGTTGTACTGTCGAGTTCTCAGGTCACCTCCACTAATGATTAACCAACCCGCTGAGGAAGTTCAGTTCCCACAAGAGCAGCATGAGAAGAAATCACACAGACCTTGCTTGTGATCCCATCAACAGAGACATGGGAATAAACCCTGATAACAAGAAACTGATATTTCCTTAAACGGCAGGTATCAGGGAAACACGATTAATGTAAAGAACACAGCATCTGCCAGTCCAATTTCAAATTATTAGCCAAACGGCCATCATGGTTCATTCAATAAAGACATAAAAAGTATGAAAGCTTATTCTGTCAGCAGACGCGATGGGAACAGAAGCCAAGTGTCGTCCTATAACCAGATTAGAGGAGCTCTTCTGACGTGAGACATGGTAATAACTGAGCTAATATGAAGGGAGTTTGTTTTCATAGTGCTCTATTACATTCGGCTGGGGACAGTTCAGTGTGACAGCGAGCTGCCGAGCGTGACATTTATAGCGAAGCTGTAGTGAAGAAAGAGGAAATGCATTATAGTCTCCTATCAATCAGCTCTCCAATGATGAATTGATTCAACACTGAGGACATGCAGCATAAGGCTGTAAATATTCACAGCACATTATTTAACCGATGAAGAGTACTGTTAATTATGTCAAATTATATTTGTATCATTATGTAATATTAGCATTTTTAAATATGTGAAGTATCATTTTTTACTGCTCTTTTTTTGGTAGTTTGCTGATTTAATATTCTAAATATTTTACACTAAAGCTTCTAAAAACAGTGTCGTTTTTTTACTGTACAATAAGTGTTGTCATTGTCAGTTTCAGTCCATCAGACAGTATGATCTAATGAGAGAGAGGAAGATGATCGTGACCCAAGAGCCCTTGAAGACAATAGTCTACATCATCTGACCACATGACTCTTGATATCACATGACGGGCTCAGGGTTCATCACAAAACACTGATTGTGATGGGGTGCCATCCCAGCTGCATGTGAGCTTGCCATACAATGGGCACCAAGTCAGACTTTGTCTTGAGACTTCGCTCTGATTTCATTCAGGACTTTCATTCGAGGGGGTGAAATACTTTTGCTCCATACAGAATGCTGCTCAAAATCACTTTCTGAATTCTGCTTATTGAATGTGTATTTTTTGTGTATTAAATGTAACAACTGACGATAAAATAAATAACTGTGGCTCAGTGGTTTAAGAATGATGCTAGCAACGCCATGGTCATGGGTTTGATCCCAGGGGATTGCACGTAGTCAGAAACAAAATAATGTATAATACAATGCAACGTGAGTCGCTTTGGATAAAAGCGTCTGCCAAATGCATAAATATAAATGTAAATGTACATATGATGTAGCAGTATATACAGTGTGTGTGAGGTATACATCTGCAGACAACATGTAATGTGATAAACTGCTTTGTTGTGATTCCCTTGCAAAAAATGCCTCTTTAACTACTATAGCACGAAATTGTATACAAGATATACAAACCACACCAGACTGATGCGTTTACCTTAAAAATGTAAAAAAATGACTGGGAAGAACATTAATTTATCAATCAGATAGTGTTTTAAATGTAAGTCTTGCAAGGATTTGTGTAACGTTTTGAATATGCTTAAAAGATATTCCCTATAATATTGCTATAAATGTTTGTACAGTATTTGTATGCATAGGACATGTTTCTGTGTGTTGTGCACACTGTTCCCCCTTAAAATAAATGGGTGCATGATGGCCCTGACTGTGATGGTTATGGAATCCCAAGCCTGGCATTATAAAAAACAAATTATAAATTATAAATATATCAAAATATATATTTTTTTTACGAATTTATGATCAAGATATTGCTTGTTCATGTATCTTGACCAGTTGGCTGATGCAATGCTGGTTGAACCAATGCAGTCCGATTTTTGGGGGCGGGATGTTTACAATGTTCAGATCTGTTTGAGGGAAACCTCGTTCAAAACGTTTTAATGTTTTGAAATAAATTACTTTTGTACTTTAGTTTGATTTTCACTTGTGAAGATATTAAAAAGCGGTAAATCTAGTTGGTTAATAAACTACACCATGCTACAGTATTTAAAAATGTAGCCTTCAAACGACCACCGCTATCTCTAAGCACCGTCCACAGCATTGAGTGGCGTTATAATGGGAGCGTGAGCTGGCAGACCACAGCGCAGGTCAGTGTTAGGTCAGAGAGAGGAAGAACTGAAACCAGAGCCCTTTCCTAAGATGTATACTGTAGTGTGGCACAAGCTAGCAGCGCAAAGATAAACAACAGTAAACTAGCCCTCCGTGGGGGAGCTGTGTGTGGACTTGGGAGGCCAGGACCTCCTGGCAGTCATGATGGCAGCTCTCTACACGCTTATTGATAACCTTCTTTTCTCATGAGGCAGGGGAGATAATACACTCCTGGAACAAGGGTAAAGGGAGATGAATGTTAGACAATAGACGGTCGCAGTAAAGGGATCATCCGCACAGTCTTTGAACTTTTCCCTGTCTCCAAAGGACAATTAATAATGAAGGCCTTTGGGGTAGGTCACACCAGGCACGGACAAGACACAAATGAGAGGACGAGAGAGGAAACAAAAGGGAAGAGAAACCCAGAGAAAAGGGGGACGTGTTGATGTTGGCTAATTGAGCATTTTGGAGGTGCAGAATGGGTGTGATCAGAGCGTCTTACTTTGCTTCTTTTACACGCTGTGCTTGTCTTGTAGACATTTTAGAGGTGACGAGTGAAATGAGTTTGGCCACGTTCAAAATGTTGGCAAATGGGCGTTTTGGTTGTTGTTTGTAAAAGTGTAAACACTGAGATAATAATAAAGCATTGCTCTGTTCATATGAAAATAAATTGGGGGCGGGGTTTTTGTTTGCAAAACAAAGGCAGACAAACCTGCTTAAAACATTTGCATTATTATTAATATTGCTTTTATTCATTGTTTATTATTATTGTTATCATTTATTTAATTGCAAAGCCATTATACAAATGGTGCAAAAATGAAACACTCTCTTCAATTAATTTATAGAACAATATCTTGTATCTTAAGCAAGCAAACAAAACGAATTACTGAGCGTGAAAGATATGCAAACAAACAAACACAACAAAAAAGAATCTTCAAGTCCCAACGTTTCTTTCATCCATCACGATAATAGCCACGGACACCTGATAGCCTGAAGATACCCGTACGAGAACTCTTGAAGTCAAAGGAGGTCTGTCTGGTTCTGCTGTGGGGATATGGCCACCAACACTTTTTCAAAAAGGCTCAGAGATCACAGGGAGCAAAGAAAGAGAAGGAGAGACTGAGCCTCTTCTGTGTTCTCCTCAGCCGGTTCATGGGAGGAGGCTACAAGGACCGAAGACAAGGCGGGTCTGGGGCAAGTCGGGGGAGGCACTCAGGGGGGTTTGACAGAAGAGCCTTGAACTATTTTGTGGGCGAAAGATGAGACCTTCCCAGAGCTGTCATAAAAATGTCTCCTTATCCCAGCGGAGCCCGTGGACCCCACCCCTCTTACAACTCTTCAATGGTGCCTGTGATGTGATACAGTAAGTGTGAAGACGGCTCCTGAGAACCAGATGCCACAATTACAAGGCCAGGAAATGCCGCTTTGGCTAACAATGCTTAACTGTGCGGTGAGATTTGACAGGTGTTCGCCTTTCTTTGTGCACTTTAATATTAAATGCTCTGCCACTTTTGGAGATTTTAAAGGGACAGGAGTCCGAAAAACAAAAACTGAATTATATTTACTCATGCTCATGTTGCTTTTTTTGTGCTAAGGAGAAATACGTTGACGCTTTTACGTAATCAAATAAGACATGTCAGTTTGAATTTGCAAAGTGGACATACATTTTGACACTTGTCTTACACAACCCTATAGTATAACTTCATAAGGCACAATGTAAAGTTATTAAAGGAGTATAACAACTTGACATGAAATGACATGAAGCGTGAGAGAACAAGATTAAAATTTGTAATTTCTTTAAGAAAATATCCTTCTCTTGTGCTTATTGAGCTATGCAATATAATCAAATTATGTTCCCTTAGAGCAGTTAACCAGACCTGTTAGGCGTGATCAAGTCTGCTTAGTACACACACAAACACCCTCGGCTAAAATATAACACTTGCCATTTTGCTGGCAGCTCTTTCCGAGACCGAGAGAGACAACACGAGGAAGCGGTGATCCTGTCTTTTCTGGGAAACTTTTAAGCTTTAGAAATCTCAGGCCGTCTATGCAAATGGCCTCGATTGTGTTCATTCGTCGCATTGTCCGGCTAAGAAAAACAGAGCGATAATTAGGAGAAAAATGATGGCATATTGAGACAGCGCAACTAGAGGAGGAGTCGAATGAAGGATAAACAACTTGAAAGAAAACAGCAAGCGCAACACAAGTGCATTGAAGACAATTAATGAAGCTCCTTTAATTACGGCCTCTGCTCATCCCACCATGAGGAATGTGACAATTATGTCATTACCAAGTTGGTAATGGGAAAGAAAGGGGTGAGTAAACTCGAAGAGGATGAAAGACACAAGGCGGCTCGAAAGGGGAAAGCGAACGAGGGAGAGAAAGAAACGACGGGCCTGACGACAAAAAGAAGGGAGAAGGAAGCACATTGACAGACTAGATTAACATCAAACGATCAGCACAACAGAGGGTATATTCATTCACGAGGAGCTCGCAAGGTGGAACTTTGATGATGCTAAATTTGGCAGAAAGAGCGACTTGCTGAATCGGCGAGGGTTCCAATTTCATGCCTCGCAGTCTGACAGGTGGAGAAGAGAAAATTTAGTACAAAAACCCTCGGCATGAAGTGTCCCTCTGCACCGCGAAAGGTGAAAAAAACAACCTCTCTCTGAGGCACGTACTTACTGTGGTATATTGTCACACGCTAGACGAGGCGGTAGGGAAAAAAGGGAACCGACCGGGCTGGCGTTCTCTCTGAAATTTGCATTAAAGATCGAGTTTTCCTTGCATGGAAAATAAGCATTTGGGAAAGTCTTTCAGATTGTCCTGCCTGTACACCTGTGCAGCCTTTGTGGCTCTTGATATGCAAAACAATCTCTCCCTCGGTTCTACTTCTCCACCAACAACAGTCTTATTCATGGTGCCCTGCGTTTTCTTCCACAGCCATGCAAATCTCGCATTTATGTATGAAAATAGGGATCATGCTTCTAAATATGTTCCTGGTTGCAAAGGTGTGGTGCGCAGCTTTCTCTACACCTGTATTTTCAATAAACCTTGACTTTGACCTGATATAAAATAAAAGGGGGGCTCGGGGGAAGGTGGATTTTTGCTAATCGTCAGCTAAATGATGATGATGTTGTAAGGATAGTGTTTGAATGACCAGAATCCCAGTGGGCAGATATTGATAGTGAGCTGAGCGGTAAATGTGAGCGAGGCAAATTGTATTTGACAAGGACGCTTGGACCTAAAGCGCTGCTCCCCTGTTTGCCTCATCAAACCGACAGATGCATGAGTGTGTTTCAGGCAAAAAAAAAGATAAATTCCTTGTTCGCATTACCCCTGGAGTACGGGAGGCACAGGGGTGGGATTTACAGGACGAACAGCTTGCCATTCATTGTCTAATCATATAAAGAGATAATTTAGCTGCGTTCATTTTAATGCTGTGAACTGTGTTAACATGAATCTCACAACGGTGAGATGTACGCACATAGGGAAAAACATCGGACGAAGGCTCACCTCAAAATCGTTGGCCTTGTTGTAGTGCATGTTGAGTGCGCGGAAAAGCTCGCATTCTCGGCTGACACTCAGCTCTTCGACTCCCGTCACACCGTCGTTTATGGCCTGGCGGGCGAACTTCTCCATCTGGATGTAGTAGAACTCACGGAAGTTGCTGAACCACTTGATCAGCTGAGATGTGATGCAGCGGTTGAACTTTAAGAGAGAAAAACAGAGAGACACTTGAGATTTGTTGCTGTATATTCACTGAGCATGAAAAGCTTATTTTTACATAGAGAGTTGAAACTTGCTTAAGGATTGTGTGTGTAGTTACATTAAAATAAATGCTAAAATGCTCTCTTTTTCTAAATGTATATAAATGTATCACAATAAAATGTTTTTGGTGCTGAAAGAACCATTAAAAGTTACCCTAGAACGTCTACAATAATTTTTCCATTTCATTTTTGACTGTCCGTTTTACAAAAAACTCTTATAATCGAGTGTGACTAACCTCTAATCTGGTTATCCAGTGACACCCTTAAATGTCAGAACAACAGATAAGACATTTGTTTCTACAAACGTGTTTACTTCACATTGTCCTTGAGGATGATGGGTAAGCAAACATAGCCGCAGCTGAGACAGATCGGTCAGAGGGTTGCTTTTTTCATACCAGTCTAACACGGCTGGTGCGGATATTTGATGTTGTGTGCAAATGCAAACAGTTCAGGGTTGAGTAGATGAAATTATAATTGTGTCAATAGCCCGTAATGCAGTGACAGCAAATTTACATATCAAGTAGCTGAGTTAATTCCGATACGCCTCAGGGCTTTTTCCCACATTAATAATCGAGTCAAGTAAATGATCAAGCAAATGGTGAAATTTTGTGAAAATTAAATATAAAAATGTAATAAAACCCGAGTTTAGAATACAGTCATTTACGTTGAATGCTCATGCTCAAATAGCTCGGCAGCTCAGGACTGGCCTTCGTACGCTGTTGTCGGAGCTATATTTGGAGCGCCCTAGCGCCTGTAAATACACGGTACTCGGTTTGCCCTGTGTACTTGCCCCATGACCTCGGCGAATGACCTGTGTGGCAGCCTTTGTACGTGTGTTCGCGCATATGTGTGAGAAAGCAACGGCTGCCAGGGGTGTGAATGTACAGGACAGCTGAGTTGAATGTAGCCAAGCTAAAGCTATAAATCCGCCGGGCTTTCTGCTAGCTGTTCTGACATGCAGCCTCCTGCCTTTTGTCATTACGGGTGTTCATCAAGCCATCATTGCATCTGCCTCCCCTTCCATACCCTCAAAGAGCATTAATCAAAAATCAACAGCGAGCACTTATCTATCTGTGGCCATGAGAACATGCAGGCCCCTGTTTAGATGACAGCTGAGTAGAGAGAGCGAGGAAAAAAGGAAGGACCGCGAACAAAGATGGGGGAGGGCGACCATGTTTTCTTAGGGTAGATGTAATTACCATGTAGAAACTTGCCTTCGTGCTTGCAAATTTAGGACGTGAACAAGATTTCATAGTGGGGAACCCGAGTTGCATAGGGACACGCCGTGCCGTCAGGTTTGCCCGAAAGGCCGGCCGGGAGCGTGATTACTGTTGCGCCACGAGGGTTCTCCTCCCATAATTCAGCAGAAAATGATTAAGTCATCATCCGAAGGCATCAGCCTGGTGAAGTTCAAACACGTACTTAACCTATCCAAGAATTATACATTTGGCCCCCGAGTCGCCTCTGCCTTCTTTCAGCCGAACAGCAAGCAAGAATAGAGGTTTGAATAGAAGGGGGGAAAAAGAATAACCAAAGAGCGAGGCTATCTGATCTCTCGCTTACCCCCGTTTCATTAGAAGTTAAACCTATTAGGATCTGTTCAAGTCGAGGGGGATCTTTTTTCCACTTTATCTGCGGGGCGAAATGCACTGTCCAAAGTTCCAGACACTGAGATAAGGACCCCCGGCCCTCTGTGACGACTTATTCCAGCCCCCCACCACCCCCTTAATTCTTTTAGAATAAGAAACAAAACATTACAAAATGATAGCAGGCTGCTCACTGGGGAATGAAAATTGCTTTGACATGGAGATTAGGCTCTTCCATTGTCATAAGACATTGTCTCATACGAGCGGGGCTCGCAGAAGGGCTGGATAAAAGGCGAGAGGGGGGATTTTTTTTTCTAGAATGGCTAGTGGATGACATAATGGAGAGCGCAGAAAAGTAAGTCTGCATGACATCGTTTGGCAGCGCTTTATAAAGGGAGATTTAAAAAGCATTGTTGCCCAATAGAAATACCAGAGATTCAGGGGACAATGGAGCCACGTTGCTGGAACGTGACAACTCAGCAATTAAGGATCATGTCATCTGCTTGTCACACAAAAATAACCGGTGGAGCTCTATCAGCCTTTAGCCACCCCAAGCACAGGACAAAACAACAAATAAAAAAACTTTAACATTTCTACCTGTGCGATTTGAGAAAGTGACACGTAAATTGAGGAACCAAAAAAGCTTTTTTGCATTCTGACAAAACTTAGATAAATTGCTAAATCTGTAAACTTTAAAGTGACAGGGTACATAAAAAAGTGACGTAAAATGTTTTTTCATATAAAAAAATTTAAACACACTTCAACATATTACGCTTGACATCATTTCCATTTTGCTGTTCTTAGAACACCGAACCCAATGCTTCCCGCGGGACAACTCATCCTGTTATTTTCAACTCCCCTATAAAAACCTTCTATATCCACTGAGCAAGCTCAAAAGATTCATAAAACAAATCAGTCTGCCGCCTGTAATGTGTCCAGGCAGCAGTTGACTCAGAGAACAAGGGTGTACGTACGGGCCAGAGCGTTTCACACACTCTTGCTCACGGGCCTGTGAAAGATTATTCCTCTGGTGACACAGATCCCTCTTTCCAAGACACCGGGGGGAAGACTTGACCCGTCACTCTGCACGTTTCCTCTGCTAGCCGGAGACAATACAGGCTTTTTGGTGGAGACGCTACTTATACCGGGTCTGTACATTTTGAGTCCCCCTCCCCTCACACAGCAGGCACTTAGAATGTGAAGCTGGGAAAAGTTTAGTTCTATAGAGGGAAGTAAGCTAAGTGCTTAGTAGGTTACTTGATATTCAGTTGTTAATGGTACACGGTATGCTGTAGGTTTAAAGGGCCGATGACAAAGTCTGGGTGGCAAAAATAATTTCCCTAACCTATGGCTGACCTTACTGGAGCTGTCCGGTGGAAATGTATACGCTTTGACCTTGACAGGGTGACGTAACCGACTCACACCCATTTTGACTGCTCATAATCAGCGTCACACAATCTTGCTGGTAATACTCCCCTTAACCTTTCACCTCTCTGCTATTTAGCTCAAAGGCTACTGTAGCCAGACAAGTAGACCACCAGATGATGTGAAAATGCCATATCAGATTTATGATAATTCAATTGTGAAGAAATACAGGGGACAAGCTAAAGGATGAACGTTCGGCCATAAATCACATTGGGAAAATCATGACCTGCATGAACTGCAGTCTCTGTTTTCTGAGCTTTTCTGAGTGATAAATCTGATAATGGATTTTGATTACTTTAAGGAGAGACCGAGGGATTAAACATTACATAAGAATGCAAATCACTAGATTGTCACGGTTTCCTGTTGCTTTCCTCAGAAAGGAGGCTGTCTAAATCTCTTTATGCCCACTGGCTCACTCTGTGAAGTCACAACTGGGAAATGTTCTCACTGTAGTCGGAACTACCTGTAAGAAACACCTTCCTCTTCCTGAATGAGATATTATTATTTGAGATAGTTCAAGTTTGATTTCACGATGTACAATCAACATGTAGAAACGGTAGAACTGTATTATATAAACACGGTCACGTAACACACACAAATACGCACACACGCGCGCACGCACACATTAATATTTATTTATTTTTATTATTTGTATTGTTAAACTATTTTAGTATTTTCAAATAAGCTTTTTAAAATCTCTTATGGCTTCCTTTATACACATACATTTCCTAAATAATAATAAAAAATTGCACAGTTTTAGGATTTTTTGTTTTTATCACAGATAATTTACATTTAATCTTAACTTGTATTCGATTAAATAAAAATGTTATGCAAGTAAAAGAGGTCATTCTAAACTTTATTGTCATAAGTTTTTTCCAAAATCAAACTATAGACAGTATAGACAAAACAGTTGTCGAATCAACCTATTTCCCACCGTCATTACTTCCTATTTAGATCCCATCATTAACATCTTAATCACTAATTCCTGTAACTTTTGTAGGTTTATACAGCCATAATTAGTCAGTAATTTATGCTTAATTCCCTTACATACATACTAGTTGATCCAATAAACACATGCCACCCATTGTTCCCTTCTGTTTAAGCGGCCCTCTAAAACCATCTCTCCCAACACACTGACCTTGTTTTGCCAAATGTTAATTTAACGTGTCGAAAATTTCACATCCTTGTCTAAAGGGAGAATTTAATTAGGGCGTCTTTAATTTAAAGGTTTGATTAACTTTTTCTTTTCAAAAGCCCCACAAAATGTACGTACGGGAATACACTTTTTAAAATGCTTTCTTTTCTAAGAAATCCGAGCTGAGTATGCTTTTAGAATTTTGAACTCAAGGTTTCAAAGGTGAACTATTCCACTTTTAAAAAAAAAGTGCACTCTCAGAATACTATAGTGAAATTATTTTCTTTATTTTAGTCAATTATACCAGTACATATTAAGTACTCTAAGAGCCTACAGTGCGCTAACAGTGAGTGCGTTCTCATGAGTATTAAGCCGTTGGCAGATTTAGACGGATGCAACAGAAGCATGTGTGTGAGGATAAGGTGGTCACCCTGGATCACGCAAAGGGGCAGCTGGGAGTGAGAGGAGCCTGCTCTCCTCATTTAAATAATGTGGCCTGAATCTGTCACATTATTTCTCCTCCGTATGCTCCCTGTATGACGCATCAACAAACAAATTAAGTTGTAAATAAAAGACAATTGGCACCATTGTTTTGTTTGTGTTGTTGTGCTCCATTTTGTTTGTTGCCCCCCACGCCCCCTCCCGCTTTCGTTTGTTCCTTTCGGCCCAACCTCTAATTTCTCAGCCCTCTCACACGGATAAACTGCAACAGTTTGGTTTGTGTACTTTCAGAAAATATCATCCCAACAAGTAAGGTTAATTGTCTATATCCACTAAATATTTATGACATCACTGAAACAGAGGCAAAAATACAAGGAAAAAAGTATCTCATGATCTGTGTTTCCAATGAAACTGTAAGTGAGTGAAAGGGAAAGTGGGTCTTGCGCTATGTTGTGTTGTTCTCTTCTAGGAGATTAAGGCCAGTCATTTTAATTTGGGGGTGGGGTGGGGTGGGGCTTGTTGGCCGTCTGTTTGGGACCCATCTGTACTAGTGGGATGGCGCTACTTCACACGACATAGTTAACGGTCAACGGCGAGCTCACCTTCACGTCTGAGAAGAATATCTTCAGCATGTTGGAGCTGGGGTAGCGGGTGTAAAAGAACATCAGCTTGGCCTTCTTCAGATGGTTCGGAGAAAGCCCCTCTTGGATTTGGAAAATTGGAAGTTAAGGTGTATACATATTGTTTAACAAAACATGAATTTCTGCATCAAATATATACATTCATAAAAAATGTATCCCAATTTAAACTAGTAGCAATAATTACTACTGATTAAACCCCTAGTTGTAATTAATTTTTACATTAACCACATGGCAAATTATGACATCAAAGCAAACATACACACACATATATATACATATATATACCATCCTTATCAATTTCCTCTTCCAATCACTTCATACTATCACCTTTAAGAGTCAATGTAGCATCACTAGTCAATAAACGTCTGCTTATCCCAATAAAAAAGCTATTTATCTGGAGGTGGCATTGCCCTCTAGATTGGTAAACAGAGGGCAGCTGAGGGGAGTCCCAGGAGAGACCGTGGCTAACCAGAGCCATCTACCCATTACAATTAGCCCCCCAGCCCTCCGCCCTGAGCCTCCTGGCACGGCCCCCGCTCTGCCAGTTAGGCCGGCTTTAGCCACATCTGCGATCCAGACTGGCCCAGCCATTTCCTCTGCAAATTAACGGCTTTATAATTTATCAAAAATGAAGATGCATGTGGGGCTAAATCAATGGGCCCCAACAAGGTCAATTAGGAGCCTCTCCCAGCAATATCTCTCCCTTTACCCCCCTATAAAGCATGGTACCACCATGGCAACTCACGAGGTACTAGCTTGTGTCCATACACTGTAAACGCTACCTGCTGGTCCAATTTGCTCACATAGAGAAAGCAAGATGTAGTTTAAGAACAACAAGAATGAATGATTCTTCTTGTAAGAAATGACAAAAACAGGCCCGTCTGTGGTATTTGGGATGTTTAGCCTCTGAAATAATGGTGCGTATGCAGATTGACATGGTTCTTGTGCCAAGAGAGGAGGCGAGGAGGAGAACCCTAGGTGACCTCCATTAGGCTGATAGGGAAGACCAAAAGAGCATTAGTCTCCTTCCTACCATCTGTCATAATGCATACAGCAAATAACAGCAGTGTATGACAGAGAGAGATAGAGATAGCCAAGCTGTCTTTTTCACAACAAGTCCGATTTTTTAAGAGGCCCCTGGCTCACTTAAAAAAAACATGTGGTATGGCAAAATAATTTGACTGTAAAAACGGCCTGTAAACACCTTCATCGTTTATTTTATTAAATTGAAATGCTCTTTTTAATGGAAATCACATGGCAAAAAAGTTGCGAAAAAGACTTTTTCAGCAAATCCGTGGTTGACCCTGTGCAATCTCTTCTCAGTATTTACAGAGCGCTGATCATATCGTTTTTTTTCTACCTTCTCTCCGCTCTGTTAACAACATTCATAAATCCCAGGTATCTCATTACCCTGAGCCATTATCATTCAAGTCATTCACTTTTAAAGAAAACAAACATTCTCCAATCTTGGGGACAATGCGCGAGGATGACTCAACAGGCTTGAACGCATGTTTCCTACAAGTAAAGCTGGCTTCCTAGAAAAACAGAGCCGTTTCTAGGATACGTAAATATGCGAAATTACAAAATACACCGTGTAAACACTGGGCCACTCGGTGTAAAACAAGCCGCTCCACAGTCAACGTCAATGAAGGCCATAATGCAAACATGAATATGAAGTATTTCAGGGGAGGAGAAAATGGGGCAGCTGTGGTTTATAGCCAAATGAGATACTACATAAACAACAGCGCCATAGATGCAGTGCATCATCTGGCTTTTTTAGGTTTGGTTTTGTATTAAGCGAGTTGCATGTAAGGTAGACAATAACTACTGAAATGTGATCCAGCAGCCAGGTGTAAGGATAGAAAGGAGGAAAAAAGGACACAGGGATGATAAATCCATAAATTAATGCTAGACATCTGTTCAGCAATATGGAAGATTAGAGCTACAAATGTACTACAGCTGAGCCTTGAGCTCTTGTTAAGAAAAAACAACTTCCTGTTGTGTTTTCAGAAAAAAGAAATCTGTCAGCAATCCTTCGATAATCTTCTGACTTCAAAAGCGTATCAATCAAAAGAGACCAAACTCAGTTTTGCAATACTAACAGCAAAGTGGTTTTGAAACGGAGAAAGTCTTTTATTAAACCACTTTGGCAAACAAGTTTGAAAAGTGATCTGTGCGAGCTTTTTTATCCTTGCTTCGATTTAATTGATGAAACCTGAATCTACGAGCAATAGCTGCTTCAGCACTTGAGCATGGAGTTCGCACAACCCTGAACCTCTGTCCTCGTCAACTATATTAGACATGCAAACTGGCTTCACCTGCCGCCCACCCCCACCCCATTCTTACAACAACCCTGTGCCAGAGCTGTTCGGTCTCTCTATATGCAAATGATGGGGGAAACAGAACAAGGCTATTTTTCTTGAGATGCAAAGAGAGCACGTGACAAGGAAGATCATTCTGCCCATGGCGGAAGATAATTGGCTGCTTGTTTCTTCTAGAATTTGAATAGAAATTCATATTTGATTAAACACCCTATTTTGCAAATATTTATGTTGTTGTTCAGGTCTCAACTGTGCAGGTGCACAAGTATACTATAATCATAGACGCCCTCAGAAGCTCCGCCGAAGACTGTTTGTTTAGTTATCTTTTGTAAGATTTCAATGAATTATGATTATACTGCCAAACTTCAAAATATATTCTTTAATTATTGTTTATCATATACAATATCTTTTTTAAAAATTGCTAATTTATTTTGTTTTTGTTTTAAATTTCAAACTTTAACTTTATTTTAACTTTTAAATTGAAATCTTATCAAACATCTAGCAGCCATTTGGCAAAAGGTTAAAAATATGAAAAATATGGAAATAAAAAAACACCTGTTCACACACACAAAGAAAAAAACACTGCAGACAACAGCTAATTCCAAACTACCTTCACCTACAGTAAGCTGGTTATGGCCATAAGAAATAAGCGTTGTTGTATTCTCTGCTAACACATTATGTAAATTAATCAAGAATAAAAAGGGAAGAATTATTTTAATTATAAAGCACCGTAATGGGAATATTCTGTCCAGGAGTGATACCCTTGTTACCTTAACTTGACATTGAATGAAGACAAATCCTCCCAAACTAGGCACTCTTCCACCGAGAGATATTTTACCATAACAAATATTTTACCACAACTTTCTAAGGCCTCTAAGCAAAACCACATGGCAAATCCCACTTGTCCTTTTACTTCCCGCCTTTGAAATATGATTTGCTTTGAGCATTTAAGTACAAAGTCTTGCATGCGCTGTGATGAAAGAGGAGGTTTTATTGTGCATCTCCCTGTGATAGTGTGAGAACAGAGAAGATGGGAGGTATCTTAGCCACGGCGGGGCCTTTTTAGCACTTCTCAGTATAGTGCACACTTAAAAGCCTCCAATGGCTGAGATCTTTTTAATCTTCGGACTACTAGAGGAAAACAGGTTTTCAAATCTGCCAATTATAATAGAGATTCATGAAACTGAGTTTTTTTCTTCTTGTCTCAAGACGTCTGGTATTCAAACAGAATAAAACATTTGCACTCTCACCAGAAATTACTAAAAATTCATAAGCTGATGTGCATGAATGTGAGTATATATTTTTTATAATCTAAATTAAATTAAAAAATCAAATATGTCTCTTTTGCAAAAGGATATTGTACTTCCTGAATATGGAGAGATATCGGACATATCCTGAAGGTCTCCGCACTCTGACTTGATGAGGGACAAAGACAAGCCTTCGTTGCCTGGGTGTGTTGGCGAGATAGAACGATGGTGACTGAGGTGGTTGGACGACATCTTGGTCCGTAGGCTGGTGGTCTCTCTGGACAGATCCAGAGACTCAGGAGAAGATCTGTCCTTTCCTGGGTAATGCCCCGTTGGGGCACCTAAGGGGCTATGGAAAGGGTAGCCCATTAGAGGAAGAGGGAAAGGATGGCGGAACGATGGGGGACTAAAGCCCATTGTGGAAGATAAAGGAGAGGGGTGCAGTGAGGGATGGTGGTGACCCCCAGGTGTGGGCAGAGATCCAGTCTGATCTGAGGAGCTCTTTCTCACCACCAAAGGCAGGGCCTCTGTTTGGTCATTTGAATTAGGCACCTGCATACTGGCAAAAGTGTCCAGGGGATTAGGAATGATGACATCACCGAAGCATTGCAAGCGCTGGTTGGCAGTATGAAAGTTTGGGTTTTCTCCATTGACTGCGAAGCGGTCGGGGGGCATCTGCAGGGGAGGGAAAACCTGAGGAACTGGGCGTGGAGGCTTTACGAAGACTTTCACCACTGTGTCCACCACCTGGGACATTGCTGTGTTTAGCTCTTGCTTTAGCGTCTCGGCCAACTGTTTACCCTCTGCGTGCATGGTAGTTGGTCCCTGGCTCTTTACTCGCGTCGCATCCCGTTTGGGTTTGTCCACCATGGTCTGCTCGCGAATGAGTGCACGTGCTCGATGCAAGAAGTGCCCTGGATCCATGTCAGACATCTCGTTGTCGGAGCGGTCCGGGACAGAGTCGTGAGCACGATTGTCCATTCCATCAGAACGCATGCTGTCTTCGGACATGTTTCCATCTTCGTCATTCTCAGAGTCAGTGCTGTCGTAAATCTGATAGAACTTCTCCTGCAATTGCCGAAGCTGCTTCTGCATGTCCTCCAGCTGCAGTTTCAGCTGTCGGCGTTCCTCGTGCTTCTGCTCTTTGCGGGCCGAGACCAGCTGCTGGAAACTCTGCTGCTGCTGCTGGGGCAGCTTCTGCTTGCGCTTGTTCTCTCGGTAGTTCTCACGAGGACTAGGGGACTGGGCCACCCCCTCACGCTCGTTATCGCCGGTGCGGAGCGTGACGCTGGGCGAGTGGCTCATGCCGCGGATGATGTTCTCCACCCGGGCTCGTTTGGCCCTGAGATGCTCATCCGTTAGCCTCTCCATTTCAAATTGGGTCATGGAGGGCCTGCTGAATGGCGAAAGGCACTCCTGAGGGCTACCCCGTGAGGAATTGCTGCAAGCATCCTCCTGCTGGATCTCCGAACCGGTGCTTGACAGGCCACTCCCCTGGAAATTAGGCTCACTGCCACCGTTTTTGGTCAAATTATTTTTCAGAAGCTGAGAGATGATGGTCGCCCCCGGAAAGGTCATCATAGAGTCTTCGTAGGAGTTCGCCCTCTTCAGTAGCTTGCGAAGCACATTGGACTTCTCGCCGTCGGCGTGTTGCACCACTGAACACTCGACATCCTGCTCGGAACCGTGGGGATTCATGGCACTAAAAAAGGTTGCTTTCGCTTGGGTAAAAACCACAGATGCTTGCCCAACAGTCCTCTTCACTCCTATGTCAACTCTTCGTCTCTTAGTTTGTCTGCTTAAGAGGGCTGTGCTGTCATGGTCAGGCATCACTGGAACTGTTACTGTGCCATCTTTGAAAGCCTGTCAGCTGGGCACAGCTCGAGAACCCTGGGAACCTATCCAAAGAGAAAGGACTGATGAATAATTTTCTTTATATATCTCAATTTTTTTTGCCTCCAATCCTGAATACAATATGAAATAAACAAATGTCTCAAAGAACACACAGTGTACTAAATAAGTATGTAGTTACAGTATGCTGACCAAAAGTTTAAGAAAGAAATATTACATATAAAGCACAAAAATATAATTAAAATATATTAATAATCTATGTGAAATGTAATATAAAAAACTCAAGTCATACTTGAGTCTATGTACAGATGCATCCGTGCAAAAAGGTGCACTTATAAAAATAATCCTCTGTAAAAACAGATAAAATCATACAGCTATATGTTTTGTCATATTGTGTTCATACAGACAACTTGCAGTATTTGTTCACTTTGGCAACTTTGTAGGTAACCATTTCTATCAGATAAAAGCATCTTAATATTTGCAAATTCACAAATCACCCTATATATGCTTTAATCTATATAAATCATTAAACAACAGCAATAAAACACTAGGGTTGCCCAAATATTTGTTCGTGCCTGGTCAAATGAATTCGAGGCTAAACTGTTTTTGTGGACAATACGGAGTGTGTATTAAATGCACGGTCTATTAGACTAATTCACTTATTAAACATTACTTTTATTATCATAAGAAATAAAAGGTCGGTTATATTAAAAAATTTAAAAAGAAAAGAAAATGCACGTTGTTCAGAATGAATGTAGCGGAGTAAATCTCGCGCTAAGCATAACTTCCATTTCAATTTAAAGAACGCAATTAATCCCACACAACAAATAAATTCAATGATATAAAGAAAAGAAAAAAATGTAATGTGAACATTGGCAATCGCAAGGAGCAGTTAGGCCATATCAAATTGTACTACATTTGTAAAAAAATACATGTTAAATACATCATACATGGCATAGAAGCTATATAACTTTTGTTCAAAAAACGTAACAAAGCCAGAAGTAAACATTTAAAATATAATAAATGAGAAGTTGCTGTTTTCTCTGTCCATTTTTAAACAAGTCAACACAACAATTACACAAAAGCTGTTCATATTAGGTGTTTTTGACCTTATACAGCCAATGCGCCTAACGCGCACCTCTGCTTTCCAAAAATGTAAACCCATGTTCAGCCTAACCCCAAAAGTTGTCACGGAACGAAAATAACTAATTTAAACAGTTAAGAGCTTTCCAGCAATATATAAATATATCTGACCAGAAGATTCGGAGGACTAAGATTAAATAGGCAAGAATATCTAGGTGGTCACCAGCAAGTTAAAGTCGGAAAAGCGCTTTTATCAAGGGGACCGAGTAATGCAAAGAACCTCAAATGTAAACTATTTTAAGTACTAGCACGTGCGTGAAAACTTTGACACTATCCTAAACACACTTCGCAGCACTATACGCTAGCACTTCTTTTCTAAACATGAGATTTTACTGTAAATTCAGACCCTTCAGCGCGAGCAACGCTTTGATGTACCCGGCTTTAGCATCATAAAACCATGATGATGAAGTAACGCGTCAAACTGGACTGTCGGTAAAAAGTAAAGGCTCGGTTAAAGTCTACGGTTAAACTCATCGAGCTAATCCGTGCAAACGGCAAGGAAATTCATCATTGGCACAAAACAACTGACGATCAGCGAAAAGCAAATAAACACAATAAAGTTACAAAAAATGCAAACCGTCATAAACCTGAAAAGAAAGGCATCTTCCCGAAGAATTACGCCAAGTTCAGAACACTGTTTTCTGTGTTTTCTGTTTTACGTTGCGTCCCCAACAAGGAATATTACAAAAGCGCACATATACTTAATTTACGATCGGTTTGGGAAAAACCCAGATATGCTATGCCCCCAAAATGACACGAATTTGTGGCGAAGTTCACCTTAATATCTGCTTGACAATACGTACCGTGCGGCACGAAACATAATGCGAAACAGCGCATCACATCAAAAGTCATCCGTAGTCAACAAAACTCAGCGAGAGCGCATACGGAGCTACGTGACGACAAGGTTACTTACTCTGAAGATGAGAGCGAATGGAGCTTCTTCGCAAAAGTGTAACGGAGAGAATAGAGAGGGTCGTTCGCCCCGTGATGAATATTGTAATTTCTCAGGACAAACTAGAGCGGAGAGAGCGAGACAGAGAAAGAGCTCTTGTGCGCCGCTCCTCTCTGTAGATGAAAACTGTGTGTCTCAGCGCACGCGGCCAGGAGGAGGCTGAGAGCGCGCGCTCGCACCAACAAGATTCACTTTAAGACGCGGCTGAAGGAAGCAGGAAGACGGCGCGTCATAATCGTTGTGATGTAACGTTCGCACCTACCAATAAGAGCAGTCCGCTGGATTTAGAGGAATACAAAACAAGTGAAGTAACGCGCGGCGTGGTTGAAGACAACGCTCAGGCAAAAAAGAACGACACGGAAACATTTCGTGGCATCAGAAAAGATGTGGGATCTCTGTAAGGATACGCACTTTTTAAATGATATGTGTTCTCTGTGTGGATTTTGTTCATTACAGTTATTCTGTATATCATGTACAAAAGCACTTAGGCTTAACTGTCATCTGATATTGTTGTTTGTGCTGAATGAAATGTATACACTCCTTGTCTGTCTAGCAGCTCAACATGATGCGTTTGAAATATAACTCATACCCAAGTGCAACGTTTTAAAACTCAGTGGCATTTGCTACGAACTTTGTAATGCACTTTTAGATATTTTTTGGAAAATTAAATATAAGAAATTATCTTAATGAATAGACCTTTTATATAGTGCTTCTTCGTAATTTTGCTATATCATTTCATTATGGATTCCATATAACGCGCACGGTTTAATTTAACACCATGTTCGAAATAAGAGACAACTCAAAACAATAATAAAATGCGGTGCGCATGGGGCCGGAGAAATGACCGCAGCCTCGACCTCCTGCATGCCTGCTGAAATCTAAGTTCGTGAAAATAGTTTCGCCTGCCAAGGATGTTGTCGGGTTATAGGGCTTCTTTCTACTTAAGACCTTGCTTTTAGATCCCTCCTCCAACAAAACGCGACAACGCAAACAACAGTTGATGGAGAAATATTCTGAAGCTTTGGCATGTTCTTACTAATTTGACTTATTTGAATACGGTTGAATAGACTGCTATATTGTTTCTACAGACACACTGGAAATTGATCTCAAAACGAGCAGGTTCATTTGCTGTTAAATTATAGCACATCCCTAAAGTAAGTTATTAATGCGCGTTTATAGTACCTAACAATATACATATCCGCATAATGTATTTTGCGCAAAGTAGAATAATAAGAACTGGTTTGATAACTTTAAAAAGTGTTAGGATTGTTGCTGGCTATACATCACATGTGAATATTATTAATTCACTCATTTTTCATAGATTTAAACTAAAATAAAATCGTTATATAAGAAAGAAAAGAAAAACAAACCTAAGTTATTTGGACACATTTTTAGAATGCCATTAGCCAATCAAATGTTGAATCCTCACTGTCCTATCATGTGCCTCACATGTAAGCAGATTTCTCGAAGCCTTAACCTACTTTTAGTCGGCCTGTCTGTTCTTTGTTGTAATTCAAAATTCATGCACTTTATATTCCAAATGTTTCGCTGTAAACGGTAAGTTTTACTCCCTTTGCGTTTTTGGTTTATAAATTCACTGCCTCTGGTGTTTTAGCAGAAAACAAAAGGTATGCGAGTCGGCAGTTCATTGCAGTGATTAATGATTGAAATACATTTATCTCATAAAAAAATGTAAAACACCAAGCAGTTTAAGTGATACCAGGCGTTTGTCCTTCAGAAAATCCGGCAATTGGAAAATCCTCTAAAGCACATTTCAGTGGTCTCATTCCAAAGCATGTTTGGACTGTGTAAGTTCAAATGAAAGCAGCGCATCTGTTTGACCTATTAATGACATTATTAACTGCAACAGTGTTGATAAAACGTATTTATCAAATTTGGCCTAGAATGCCATTTATTTGCAAATAAATTAAAATAATACTTTGTCGACCAAAAATATGTATTATTTCTTATTAATAATGTTATTATAATTATTGTTTTACAATTATTGCTATTAAATATTATTATCGATTATTCTATATTTCATTTTTCAACGAGGTTACTATGCTTCATATTTCTAAAAACATTTATCCCTTGAGATTATTGCCTGAGTGCGTGTATTTTCTCCATGTTATACGGCAAGCTTCCTCACTTAACAGCATGCGCAAACTTTGGCTGAATAATACTTTAAAAATACATTTTACCGAGAAAAAAAAAACTTTCTTCAAGTTTAGAATTGGATTCACTCTCACAGTTACAGCCCTTTTCTTTTCCTTAAACGAGGACAAAAGGAAAGGCGTGTGTTTCAGTCAGTTTCCATGTCGCAAGCAAATGTTATTGTGTGTGAATAAATGACTGGGAAGGCAGGATTTTTTTGTTGAAGTGAATTTCTTTTCCAAAACAGGTGTTGCAACTTATTTTTTTACGTGAGCATCTTTCCCCAATGGCACGCTCGGGGTGCGAGTTTAGTGGAAAAATACACGACAACATCACAGCGACAGTGTTTGGAGAAGGAAAACGCCTCATAGGTGTAGAGGAAACCTGTTTATTAACACTGCCACCTTTGATCTCTTGTTCACCTTTCTGCTGGACACTCGGATTCATTAATTGTCTTAGACTCTCACGTGTTTCAAGAGCGACGCCCTCAAAAATCATATCGGATACGAAATGTCTTTATTTGATTTTATGCGACAATTCAGTATGTAGGTGTCTATTGTTGCATTAAAAGCTGGAGAGGGAAAAAGGGCAATACATTCCGCAAAAATCCAACTTTGTCTCAGGAACTGATTTCTAGACGCAGATTTGAAACTTCCTCACCTGATCTACCAGTCTTTTATTTATTCAAAATAAATCGGTCATGAACATTAAAACAAAATGAATATTATCGGCACGAGTTAATCATTTTATTGTATATTTGGGCAGCTTTTGTGCGTTTGGAAAAGGACACGACTTAAATTCCTTTAGTATTGCAAGTTTACCTTATTTTGTGCTACTGAGCATTCACTTGTTTTGTCATTGCACTGTCACATTTCTCTGGACTGTAATAAGCTGTCTAGTAGCCTAATTTGAACAGACCATGACTGGGTCATTTAAGTCAAACTTAAGGGTTACATTTAGTTTTTTTAATTATGTAAATAATAATGTAGGCAAATATATAAAGTAGCCTACATAAAATATGTTTTTTGTGGTGTTTAACTTTAAGTTATGTTTTTTAAAACGTATTTCTAAACGTATTTGCACTGTTTTTTAAGAGTTCAGACTGACCTTTTTTATGGCAGCATGGGTCTTCTGTGGCTACTGTTGTCTAAAGGTCATCTACGGTAAAGACAGCTGACACAGAGGTGCTTTTCTATTCTACATAATGTGGTTGGCTCAGGATAAGTTTGGGAAGCGCTGTTTCCAAGACGTGTCAGTCATCCATAGCAAGCTGCTGCAGTTTGCATAACTGACTGAGCAAGGCTTTGTATAACTTTAATCTGTCCTGCGGTTAAAGCATACATTTATTCAAAGGACCAAAGTTGATGGCCCAAATAAATTAGCAATTCAGATACAATATCAACAAACAAGGCCAAAAAAAGAAATCAACCGGGCTTCGTATGTCACTTCTGTGGATTACAGATGTCCTGGGGGCTGATGGTAAAGAGGGGATCAGGGAGATGGACTGCCAACAGATAAACAGTATCTAATGTGGACACTGATGTTGACCTGCTACCTGAACCCTAACCTTAACCTCGGCAGGAGAAACTGTCCTTGTAAATTTAGAAAAAAGTCATCCTATTGTGTGTACATTCCGCATTGAATGTTATTTACCCAAAGTCTGTGCTGATATGGCAGGCAAAATTGTTTCTCTGTCTCTAGTTGTAAAGCGCCGCGTAATTATAATATTAGTCCTGTTCCGTAATATTCCATCACGTCTCCAAGCAGAACAGATAATATCCTCCACCTTGCTAATCACGTAAAAATTTAAAGGCCATATGAGGCTAAAAGAATAGAAAGGGGAGAGATGTTATAAGAGGGGTGGAAGCACACAAGAATAGATATGAAAAGGGGAATATTACTGCACTGTAGATGCTGTTGTGCACAAATTCAGTCAGCTTCCAGGGGCCATCAAGATTCAGGGAGTAGCTATTATTCTACACATTAGCGCGGGCTAGCTAAAAGCTCTTATGCTTGAAGGGGTCTTGGAGGTCTTCAGGAAAAAGGATGTGCCACTAAAAGTGGGCAGTGTTTAAGAGACCCCCGGTACTCCGCGAAAATGGGAGGCTCTCGATGTGACAATGTGACATGCCGGATTCATTTACAAGACTGCTGGAGCACAGAATCTGTGGTGTTGGGACGTGGAAACGGTTTTCCGACACGTAACCATTACCATGATCCGTCCTTTGGTTGCACTGAAAAATAAAGAAAACTAAAAATGGTCTGATGAGAAGATTCGAGGTAACTAAATATAATGGCTTCAGAACATCTCGGGGGTTCAAAGTGTGGCCAGTTGGCAAGATAGCTGAGATTTCAACTCTAATGCAGACAAAGTACAGAATCAGCAGGGCTCTTATGGGACTGATGCACACCAGTCTGTGCTATCAGATACCAGCTTAATTCCACACATTTACACCTACTGTTTACTAAAACCGTCTCTGGTAAACACTAACAATCAATGATGTTTCGTGCCATGGAGCCAAGCCATAATGCAAACACATCCTAAGTTAAACCGTAACTTTCTACAGCATTAACTCCAAATTTGGCCCGGTTAAAATAAATGAGATTAAAAACAAACAATGAAGAAGGTTGGAAAGTCATAAAAAGTAAACAATAATCTGTAGTGGAATAGAATTCAATTGTAGAATGAACTGATCCATTAATATACACCAGCCAAACTTGTGCTGTGTGTAATTGAGTTTTCTGAAATGCAAGAAAATGTCCAAATCCATGTTAAACCATCTCAGAATTGTTCTGTTTCTGTCCGTCTCAAGGCACACAAACCAATTTAGCAAGACTCGTGAAAATTATTCATTTATGCAACCTCCAAAAACAATTCAACGCTTTAACCGCTTGCTTATTCCGCATCGCATTTATTCGCTTCTCCGCTGCGATTTCGCCGAAATTCACTGCAGAGGTCTTAAACTTAACACATAATTACACAATCGTGAGCCCTGCCTGTGATAAGCTTTTGAATGAATGAGTAGCCGCTGAGACTAAATTGCTCTCGCTCTCCCGCTCCCTCCTGACGCGTCTGGCCGTTAGGTCAGGGTTTGAGGCGAGTTGGCAGTGCAGAGAGGACCAGGCCTGGCCCCGTGCCTCAGTGCCTGCGGGACCCTACCCGGACCCGCATGGCCCCTCTGGCCTCCAGAATGAATAGGGGTCTTCAGACATCAGTGCACTGAACTGAAGCAGCCTTAACAGCAAACAATGCTATCTGCCTCCTCTACACTCCAGCTCTTTTGCAACTTCACTGAACGCATCCAGTTTGTCAGGGGGCTTATGTTTGTTTTTTACTTTACATGTTTCCCACTCTGTGAGGAAAAAAATTCGGGGAAAGCTGGAAATGGCCCTAAAATGCGCGGAGGGGAGAGGACCTTTTGAAAGGGTTGTTGCATCATGGCGTTAGCCTTGATGAAATTGTCAGCTCATGCATGCGCTTGTGAATAAAATGAAAATAAACACGTCGGTGCTATTTAATGGAATGTTTAGAGCAAATTTGCAGGGATGAAAGATGGAGATATACACAACATGTGACATCTTGTTTACAGTATAATCTCTTTATTTACCTTACCTTTTTTGATATTTTGCTTCTATTTTTAATGAGAGGTCCACAGGATCTGTTGCTCATTGGATTGTATTTTAATCCTGACTGAAAGAAAGGACAAAAACTGGTGGTTAAAGAGGTTCCCCTTCCAATAAAAAAATAGATATTTATGTTTAGAATTTATAACAATATTTGAGAACTGAGGGGAATATGAAGGGGTGAAAGAATTGCAGTAGGAATCACATGAGCATCGTTTACCACAATGATGATCTTACGATACAATTCTGCATGATAATGTATTCATTTGTAATTACATTTATAATATTCATATTTGTAGCTCAATGGTAAATATAAAAAGATAGAAATTATGAATAACCATAAAAACAACAGAGAATTAGTGATCCTCCTTATTTTTTTATTAAATTGCTGAACACATAAATCATTACCGGGGCAGTCCTTAGGATATTTTCCCATAAAAACCAGGCTAAGGGATTAATACAGACGTAGAAAAACTAGGCCAGTCATGGGCTCTACAGCAGCGCACTTAATGAAAATCAATTAGGATTATCCTTATTCTTCCCCCTATGAAATCACAATACACTTTGCGTCTTTCTTCCAATAAGCATGTAAGGAAAAGCCCCAGGCTGTTTAGACCATAACAAGGATATTCCTCCGATGTGTAATATAGCAAAAATATTTAAATAATGACTTAGTCATTATTATTAGAATAATGCTCACTCTACCTGAATGAAATCTGTCTTGAAGGAAGCCACGTTACCGCACACGTAATTGTAAAAGTCTGATTATGTTAATGCAAGCACTAATACGTCCATTTGTGGGTGAAATAATACGCTGGTGAAATGTACTCAAGAGGTAATCTCTTTGATTGGGGGCGGGGGCACATCAGGTAGGGCTGTAAGCGACAATGTGTATTTGTTTGCAGAAATGCCTTAAATGAGAATCGTGGCCCTTAGAATGGTCGGAATATTCTAAAGGAAGACTATTATTGTTCTTGGAATTGAACAATGATGAACCTGCATAAATAAGATGAAAGAGATTGTTAGGTGTAGATATTCATCACAATAGAGATCGCTAACACGCCTTATTGCATTCACAGTGAAAGCCAAAGTTGTATTTGCTTTTCTTTGAGATCACAGCTGGTCTGAACTCCAGAACAAATGAAAGGCTGCAGTGGCGTCTTATTTCTAGCTGTACGGGAAATTATAAATGTCATTTTGGAGTGAAGTTTTGAAGAAGACTAAGTTTATGTTTGGCTATACTTTTGATGGGATTATGTGTAGTATTTATTTAGATCAGTAGCACTTAAATGTCTCAGGTCGCACACAGCCTCAACAGTAATTGATGGGGAAAACTACAGACACATTCAACTGCAATGTTTTCACTTAGAACAGAAAGGCATGCTGCATTTATTCGCGTCATTTTTTATGGATTGGTAAATGGTGAGGGTTTTTTGGCCACCCATCCGCCGTATTAAGCCCCCCACCTGCTGTTGATTACCCATAAACACCTCTTTCAGCTGAGATGTACCTGGCAATTAGTCTTTGAAATGCCCCATGCTTGATTTACCTTTACAGTACAGGTGAACGGTGATGCACTTAAAAATCTCGACCTCTTGTAGTGCCTTCCATTTGTTTACAAGCAATTTTTTGTTGTTTTGGTAGTGTATTAAACATACCGATTATTTCTGCCAGGAGATTTGCTTCTATACTATAATTATGATATCAACCTGACAGGTAAAAAAAGCTAAAGTCTACCTAAAGCTGCCAAACAAATGTAAGTAAATCTGTATATGTCTATATACAGTAGATGTGTAACAAAACTGACAGTAATCTTAATAGGAATATTATTTCAGGAGAATTTTTGGAGGTCACCTTTACTAAAGAATAGCTCTATCAAACCAAGAACTGTTAACATAAATCGGATGCAGACAAAATCATATTTCTTATAGACTGTTTAAGCAGCAACAAAATACACTAACGTTATGGGGCCCAAACTTAACTACCTTTTGCAAAAAATCTGTAACAGTCGAGTAGTTTTCATTGAATTTAACACAATGAATGTACAGTCAAATATTAATAGAATTAAATAGAAAATAAACACAAATCAGAAGTTCACTTCGGTCCAAGGCGTACGTCTGATGAAACCATCTATACAGTGATTAACAAATACACCTAGTCCAGAAAACATTAAGTATTTTTTATGGTTTAGTGACTATTTGATATAATAAAAACATCATTGGTGCATTCCATTATCACAGATGGATTTGCTTGTGAGACACAGTTGGTAAATCTGTTTTTTATTTTGGAGAGATAACGGACAATCAAGAGCGGGAGAGATAGAGAAATTAAGCATATGTTGTTTCTTATGTTAAGGTGATGTTTTGTCCTGATTGTAACCAGTGTTTGAACACATGACACACATCATAGTAGAGTTATGCATTATCCATGAGCTCAGCCTCTCTGAGGAGCCAATCGACTTTCTCAACCCGCTCCTTTTGGAGAAAAACAAACAACAGGTGTGTCTTTCATGTCATGTCCTGTCTGCTGGCATCGCATGGGTTTTGTGGAGCAAATTATTACAGAAATAAATGTGAACCGTGATCTATTTTGTTTACAGTTGTATTACATCTTATCATTTAGTTTGAACCATGACTGCTTGATCTTTTCCGACATCCTCCTAGCCTATTTCCGTACACCTGATTTAGGGGCTTTCGGACACCAATTTTGCTCAGGTATAAAGAAGACCCCCCTCCCAAAGTCATAAAGCTGCATCCTTCGTTGGAGCTCTCAAAGACTTCCTAAAGGGAAAAAGTGCCCATTTCTGCTATAAATCATCGCAATACACGAGTGAAGGGCAGTGTGCACCTTGTCTGTCCGCCACCGCGAAGCGTTAAGTAAACCATAACATCCTGCATATTGTGTGCCAGAGGCAGGAGAGGTCACTTCCGTCTGTCTGAGCGTGCGAGCACGTGTCTAAACTCTGTCTTGAATGAGTCTGTCCACTTAAGCCGTGTTGAGGAAGTTTTTTTAGCTCCCACTGACTACTTCCTGTCTAAAGAGTTAAATAGGGGAAGTAGTCATTTAACAGAAAGATGGCCCTCGCTTTCATTTTGCGAATGCTTTGTCTGGTGCAGAACGGGTACCTGGGGACTAATTTTAGCTTCACAAAATACTCCCTGCAGGCAAAATCTTGTGTTTGTGCAAGGGAAAATAATGGGAAGACTCCCTAATTACTATTCTATGATGTCTCATTCTGAGGGTGAAGTTTTTTGATAGATTAAAGTCAAATATCACTGCAAGCAGTTTGTACTTGAAACGTTTTACAGGTCCGGACACTTTTTAATCAGTTGGGTCATGTTTAGAACGTCTAAACTCAAAATATGGTAAACCCATGGTTATTTAAACAGATAACTATGATTCTGAATTCTGATTGGATAAGCCACACTCAAAACTTGTCTCAAATAACTATGAACGCACAACTGCAACCGCACATTTTATTTAAATGCTCCATGTTGCTTGTCAACAGCCAACAGTCTGTATTAAGGATAATGAAATACATTACTTGGTGGAACAATTATTTACATAAGTAAGGGATAATGTACAGCCAGCTAACCCTACCCAACACAAATATTTTTACATGGCTACTTGCCACACTAGCATATTATTGATTAGCTTAATTGTATTAAATACAAACATTCTGTGTTACAAAAAAATCCTATTGTCTTGTTGCCAAAACGCAACATTAAAACAAGATGAAAATGCAATTTAGTTTAAGCATTTGTAAATACAATTTCATATCGAGTCCTACAGAAACCTCCGGTGTCCAAATTAGCTGTTTTCAGGAAAGGGAAAAACTTTTAAAATTATTTAATACTGTGTTATCAACGTGAACAAGCACTTATATAATACCTTTTAATGGCTAGATATATGCAAAACCCAAAGACAATGACAAACATAAAGGGTGTAAAACATAAAACACTAATAATAATTATTTATGACAAAAAGTAGTTCCGAAAGACAGTAGCAATATGTTAGTATACAGTCATATTTATTGTTTATTTATTAGGAACTTTTTTTTATTTGCATGGTCAAGATGACTCAAAGCACTTGATGATGCTGTGAATTTTGTTTTAGGCGGTTGTTATCTAGGAATGTAATCTGTCAGGACCGGCCAATCAGAATCAAGTATTCCAGAGTGCTGTTTAATTAAATTCTTTTTTACATTTGTATCATTGGTGTTTTGCTGAAAGTCACTGCAATACACAGCCTCCTATTTGACTATTGTATATTATAGACGGTTTCATTGGACGCATGCACCTGGCCCGCAGTTAACTTCCAGTCTGTGTATGGACGTCTACTGGAAGTTACGTTTGGTCAACATATAGTTTTGTTTATGTTGTTGCTGATGAAACTGTATATGTTATCAGCGAGCAGAGCACACATAGTAGCTAACTAGAACAAAAACTAATACCACAGAAAAAACTGATCGACCTCTTCTTGGCAGCTATGGGACAAGTAACATTTGAGGAAAATGCATTCTTTACCACCGAACAGATCAAACTTCCTAGAGAGCGAGAATTATTTCACATCGTCCCCAAAGAGGAGATTTTCCCTTGATCCATGACTATGGGTTGTGGACAGTCACTTATGTCTGAAGTTGTGACAAGCCATAATCCCTGGTGATCATATCTCATGAAATAGAACAGAGGAAGAGGAATCATTTTGGAGCATTGGCCCATCTGCCACAATCACCCCACTCCAAATAACTTGGCATCAGCATTCTCTTTCAGTACACAAAGACACACGAATGGTCGATATCTTGACCCACTTCATTGGTTTTGCCTCCATGAGCATGTCAGCTAAAATGTGTTGTTTGTGTTTGATTAAGGAGAGCCTCTATTTTGTTAAATACTTTCTTTTTAAGATTGTGTTGGGAGGAGGCAAGTGGAATCAACACAGGACAGGAAGGATGTTAAAGGGGATTATGTATGTGTGGCATAATGGTCAGGCTTACTCAAACAGACACTGACTTGTTTGGGTTCGGTCAGTCAAGTATAATGGGCATGACACCTAGTTTATTTTGGACGAGGTAATTTTGAGTGGTGGTGTAAGAAGAGAGCTGATAGATTGTGCAGTGATAACCTATTTGTTCAAGCCTTTTATGAGGAAGTGTTGGTCAGTTTACACAGGGGAAGAATCTTGTGTCTTCCTATTAGTGTCAGAAAAATTACGACCGTAAAATGTTATGTCATGAGAAATGACAATAGAAGATCTTTCCTCAGTGTCTCTCTCTGATATTCGTTTTAAACCTTTGGAAACACAAAATGTTCACTGATCATTTTCATTATTTGGGTGACCTCCCTAGATTAACATTTCACCATACACATTTGTGTTTAATCACAAGCTAGTTTTAATAGTAAGAAAACATCTGTCACATCAGAATTATTAAATGTCACCAGGGAGGACTCTGTGCATATGCTTCACATTATGCATCTAAATGAAGCAATAAGCACGCCATACATAATGATACAGTAATTGTCATTCATATTATTTTGAGAAAACATTGCTTGGGGAATTATTTATTAAAAGATTGATTGTGCATGATAAGGTGAATGACAGAAATGTTGTGAAATATTAAATATGTTGAATATGTTAAACGTGTATTCTTGATTTGTAATTGAATATAAAAAATAAACATTACATAAATCAATGCAACGCATTATTTGTGTTTGTTGGATATGTTTAAGATTGTAATACATAAATCATATAATACCAGCCAAGTGTACACTTCATAAGGTAAGTTACTTGTTAGATGTTAATGTCCAAATACATTCCGTAAAAAACTGTGTCAAGGATGCAAAGGATCTCTTGAGCAGAGCCAAAATGTTACTTCTCAGCAAAGTAAATGGATCGTGCCAAAAAGTGTCAATTAGTTTTAAAAGGCCCGAAAAAGCCTGCACAATAGTCCTCTTAATGTATGTGAACTACACTTACCAGATGTCCTTTTTGTTTCAAACAGCTGCCTTGTTTCATGTGAGATTGAACGGTTAGAGTGGTTTAAAGTATCTTTCCCAACCATTAGTCATGGCTAACTCATTAAAACAAATACTTGATTCTTCACCTTTACACCCATTCTTGTTAAAATAGATGAAATAACCGAGAAGATTCACCCATCCAGAAAGAATCAGCAGTGGGTGGAAGATACTAGTGGCCTTATCTGAGAATTAGTCTGTTCCTCTTTTCGATTTTATCTATTGTCTAAAGGAGAAATACGGTTTGTAACAGCTACATGCAAAACAATGAAAGCCGTAGGCACCACAATATTGTGTTGTTAAACGTTGAACTGAAAGTACTACTGTATGTTATCCCCATTTCTCTGTTTTGCTTTCTGAAAGTACTTAATAAATACAGTTTAAGGGTCAAGTGGGTAATTTGTGACGGTCATGGACCCTTCCACTCTATATATTAGACTGGAATGTGCAATCTCTCGGACAATAGAGATTTCCCATTTCCCACACTCATGCCCTGATGTATGCACACACCAGCGCCACAAAATATACACGCATAACGTTTTTTTTTCCTCCATAAAACGATAATCACTCAAATCCTGATTTTCAATCCCTTGGCTCAAGCCGACAGTTTAAATAAAATCACTTCAATCCCAGGGGTAGGAGAAATGAAAAGGACAAGGATTAAAAATTGTCAGACCTCTTTCTTCTCTCGTACTCTGCATGGCTCTGGATTGGATCACGACCCTTCTGTGTGCGGAGCTTAAGAGCAGACGGTGAGCTTTCACTTTTTTTTTGCGGAGCAGGAATGGGCTTACAGTATTTACTGAGGCACTGGGAGGAGTGTGTGCAACACGGGGCTTTAATTCCATAATCCCACATCATTAGGGTTAATAGGAGACGGGACCACAGGAAGCAGGAACACGGACATTTTATCAGATGCTTTGGAAATGAAGAACGCTTACGTACCTTAACAGAATGCAAACAAAAATCATTAAATAGTTTAGAGGGGCTGATTCACAAAAAAACACATGCGTTTCCAAGTAGAAAAGTTGTTATATTTCAAATTAAAAGCTCCTTGTACCATGTCTAAACAAGAAAATATTTGTTTTTTAATCTAATGTAGTGATGTTGATTCTCTTTTATTAAACAACATTTGTAACAAAAAAAGGCAATTAATTTAGATATCAACATGAAGCCAGTCGCAGTGTTGCATGAACATGAAGTTGTACACATTATTAATCAAAACCGAACAGGTTTTCTTATTGCAATTTGATCTTAAAACAACGTCTTTTTTTGTTTATTTACGCCGTTATTCCATATCAGTCTAATTAAAATTGTATCCATAATCTCCAAGCCTCATCTGCATATCATATGAATAGTGCATTGTCTTGAAACACTGTCCTCATCGAGCTACCGTCCAACACAACTAATTCCTTAAGACATAATTAAAGGTTAATTAAATGCTCTGCATACTTTATTAAAAGTCTGTATGATCTAGTTAACTGAATCTATAGAATCAGACATAAGCGGCCTAATCTTGAGTAATGAACAAATAAAATATTTTGTAAACAACGTGCAAATATTGCATATCTGCCACGGTTGTTTCTAGGTTATCATTGGATAATCCGGTGAAGTAGAAGTTAATGTATACTCTGTACACACTCCAAATTGATGTCTTTTATGGTAGCACGATTTGCACTCATAAGGTCAAGAATGTCTAAGTACTGTCCTCTCCCATATTAGAAGCGGGATAGGATGGATGGGTGGGTGGGTGTCTGAGTGGATGGGTGGGGGGATTCCACTCTTTGAGACATCTGTCACAATTTGCAACTTGTATGCTTTTTTATAAGCTGCAGATTTCTTGCATGATTGCCCAAGAACTGAGATGTTAAAGTGTAGCCTACATTGCACAGCTCCCCCCCCATATGAGATGAATAATGTTCCCCCACCCTCTCCACTCTCACTGAGAACTTTATCACGGCTGTATGTTGTGGTGAAATCCCTTTCATCGGATCCACAGATTAAGGCATTATTCAATTTATAGATAATACAGTAAAACAATGATAAAAGCCCCTTCAGGAAAGGACGGAGGCTGCTTCCTGGCCTGTGAAAATGTACCAGAATGAACTCCCAGGGCCTGCTTACTGTAAGTAGGGCTTCTTACTTGTGATTTATAATGGTTTAAAGCAACAGGGTTACGGTAAATTTTAAAAACATGTTTGGATATTGTTGTGCAAGATGTGATACTTAAAATTCAAGTTGTTTTGTAAACAAGGAGGAATGAGTTCTAGTGCTAAATATGTCTTAGCACGTGTGCTATCAATTGCAATTAGGTTGCATTGTTGATTTACATTGAATAAATTATGCTACATATTATGAATTTGAATTTATATTTTCATTAATCAGTTAGGAAATATAATATTCTTATTTAATACCCACCAAAACCCCACACATGTAATCATTAATTTATATAATTAGAATGGGGTTATACACACCAACATTATACATATTATTACTGTAGACATAAATTATTTTGCTTTCTCATAAAATACATTTTATAATCTCAATCACAGGCAGCTCTATATGGCAGATCCTTTCTATATAGTCATGTCCTAAACATGTGGACAGTTTACCTGCTGACACATTTGACCCCACTCTTGTTTGAAAACAAACTATAGAAATTACACAAAAACAATACACAACGACCCAAGACGACACTATAAAACCTATCTACAAAGAGATTTCAGATCACATGCGGTATTTCACTGTAAATACGGTAAACATTATCGTCAGACCTTAAGCCTGCTTACAAACACTGCTGAAATCCTTATCTCTGCCTCTCTCGCAGAATCCGTCTCATGGCCATCTGCTCCTGTTTCTGAGAAGGAGCTTGTCGTTCAACATATTCATTAGAAAGTAAAAGCCGTTTTTCCTCCAAATCTTTTGCTGTGGTTGCCTGTGAGGGTCATGGCTTTAATATCTTCCGCAGTGGCTCCTCTTACTCTTGGGCAATATGTCAGGGGTAAGTTAGCATCTGCTTCTTGAGTAAGGATCTGCGATGGCCTTCTGTGCCAAGGATTCTCACATACATGACTGCCAATGAAAGCTAACGTCTGCTCACTGCTTTTTTACTGTACACACAGATCTATGTGGTAAAGCTTCTTTGTTACAAAAAGTAACTGCATTCTTTGAAGTATTTTAAAACAGTTTTTCTCTTTTGATTGATCGCTTGTTAAAAAGTTGAAACACACCTACATATTTTTTACTATAAAATTTTCCACATTTTAGAATAGTAGCGTAAAACGGCAAGTATGCCAGGGACCAAATACACACAGACACACACACACATATATATATATATATATATATATATATATATATATATATATATATACACATACATATATTATATACTTTGGATATTAACTTCAAACTTTACATGGCTAAGTATCCTTTGCCTACAGTTCTGCATATGTTATGATTTTATTTTTCACAATATAAATGTACATTTTACACAGACACAATTTATATTTTTCTTCAAATCTGAATTGAATTGGTATGAATCGAATATGAGTTCCTTAAAGGAATGCTTTTCAAAAATAATATATAGCATTAATGGTTTGAAAGCATGTGGTGTGCCATAAGAGTACAAAGTGTTTAAACCTTTGATTAAAACTTAGTTTGCGCTAAACAGTTCACCCACAATTTAACAGTTTATCATTTTTTTATAATGTTTAGCATCTGGTTGATGTTTTATAGAAAATACATGCAGCTTTCACCTGTTAGTTCACCTTTTACCACCTTAAAGCAAAACATAGAGAGCATGAGGCTGAAGAAAAATCAACAAACATTGCCTTCTGACCCGACCTTGACCTGTCAGCAGCCATTAGCAACGGTCTTCAAATGAACCTGAACCCGAGGAAGTGCTTGCTGGTGAGTCACTTACAGGAAGAAAGACCCTGCACATGTTTCTGGGAAGTTCAACCTTAAACCAACTTGATCTGAAAAAGACCATCCAAACAAATCGAAATAAACGGTACATACAACGTATTAATACCCAGAATTGATCAACCTCAGTAAAGGTTTTGAAAGACTTGGGCAAACGGCTCTGAGCAAACAACAGGAAACCGTACATGTCATCGGTACAAAGTCCTCAACAAAGACGAGCATTGCTGTTATGGACAGGCTTTGAGCTCAGATGGAAAAATCGCATGAAAGAAAACTGCATCTATAATTAATAAGGAAGAACTTAATTATTATGCATGTTTGAGAGAAATAAAAAAAATCCATTAGAGACAAAAATAAAAAACACAGTTTACACTGCTTTTAAAAGTCTTATTACAAAGACGAGGAGAGGGGGCCCTTGAGCTTTTAGTCTTAATTTAGAGAAGTCCTGTTAAGGGTCCGCTCCTTATGTGCAGTACTCTACCATCATTGTTCAGGCCTCCATTGCTTTCTGCATACATATGAATTCTGCCTGAAAACATAATCTAATTACCATAAATGGCCTTAGATTATGAAGGTCACTATTTCCCACTATGAGCAAAATACATTTCACATTTACCTTGCAACAAAGACGTAAGGAATAATAATGACAGAGTGTGCCGTGGTTATGCCAAGGCTACTCAGGACTTGTTGACTGCAATTAAGTTGGTGTTTTATTCTTCATAGGCTGAATCTCGAAATGTTCAGCACTTAAGGGGCTTTTTAAAGTGCTTATCTTCTATTCTATAACCGATGTGGGTTTTTAAAAAATCAGTGATTTAAGAACCGCAAGAATGTAGTGGTTGTCCATCACAGGCATTTGATGATGTGCCGTAATGGATTTGCTCTTTAGAAAAATCTGGGCAAATCAATCGAAATATCTTTGATCACTCTGAGCTACAACACGCTCTCATAAGGAAACATCTCTATAATGTTTTATATCCTCCACCACCACCACATCATTCTAGTGTCATGTTGGGGTGAAGTCACTTTGAATGACACAAATAATTCACCAGACTCTTCTTTTAGAGATAAAATTAAAATTCTGTCAACATTTACTCACTCTTATGTCATAAATGCTTAAAAAATGACAACATCCCCATTAAAAAGTCTAAACAAGGACTTGTGTAAGTTCAGACGACTTGGAATTTAAAGTGGAGGTATCATGCTATGTCATGCATTCTGACTTCTTTACACTGTTGGACGTGCTGGCTTCTCATGCTTAACATGGTCAAAAAAATATTTGGACGTATTACGCAGTATTTCTGTGCTTGATACACTCCCCCAGCACTCCAACTTGTTTTGGAAAGTTTTTTGTTAAGTCTGGATGCCTGTTTCTTAACAGTGATTCAATTCCTTTTTTAAGGGCAAATCTCGCGAAAAAGCACGGCAAGTTGCGCACAACCGAAGAGCGAGAGCCGCTTACTGTAAAG
This sequence comes from Barbatula barbatula, assembly GCF_947034865.1. Classification (NCBI taxonomy): domain Eukaryota; kingdom Metazoa; phylum Chordata; class Actinopteri; order Cypriniformes; family Nemacheilidae; genus Barbatula; species Barbatula barbatula. The sequence goes on along the minus strand of NC_136765.1, from coordinate 14,165,352 downwards.
ACTGTCTGCGCTGCCTAAAGTTGGGCTGTGCTGCAGCTTGTTACTCTTGCCATAGTGAAGTTTAGATGTGTCTGTTTGTTCACGGCATTTCAGTGACGGATGTTATATAAACGGTGGATATAACGCTGGATTTGGAGATCATTTGAAACGGACAGAGGGCGCGGTCCCACTGCTAAAATATAAAAGATGCCAGACATGAACTGCACGAATATAGTGAAACTAAGTCATATGTCTGTGTTTTGTTGACAATCGGTGCGGACGTGCATAATTGTGTGCTAGTGCTGTAGTTCCGTCCCACTGCCAGCCTCCAGCAGCTCGTGTTTATCTGGAAATAATCATACAGCTGTATCTCTCCTTATGACGTGTGCAATTCTACTGTGGAGGTTCTCAAGATTAATATGAGACTGGCAGAAACTGCATGTGATACCTGATCTTTAACACACAACAGGCTGAAAGTTGTAATTCAAGCTGCATAACTCCGTGACTTCAAACTATTTGGTGTCTTGTGACCAAATACAAAACTCAAGGTTGAATATATATTTTTGAATAACATTTGCAAGCTTTGCGGTGAATTTCAGTGTGCCCTGCATACAGCTTCAGAATTTTTGATTCATGTATCTTGGCTATACATTTATCAGCAATATTCTTATACTACCATGGTTAGGCCTATCAGTGGAGCTAGGGACACACAATATCTATATAATAGTATGATAAAATAACAATGTTCCCTGCAGAGAGAGACCTGTTTTGCTCAATGGCACCAGGAAAAGACAAATCCATCTAACCTAGAGTATAGTCAAAAGAGAATTTCAGAAATGGATAGTACTTAAGTGCAGGTATCTCGAAAAGATTACTTCACCACATTATAATCCATACATCAAAGTTTTTGCTCCATTGAATTTCATAAAAACTGCTTTTCACCTGTAATACTTCAATAAACATCTAGTACTCAAGTATCTAGTACTTTTTACTAAAAAAGTTTACTTAATTTAAGTAAGAAGGTACAATATTTAATTAAATTTACAAAGGATGAAAGGCAAAAAACAACATGTAGGTATAAAATATTATATATGCTTCATAGTAAAGTTACATTCTTCCAAAATAAAACACTTAGACACTTGAAGTTAAAATACTTAAGTTAGTTTGTTCCCCGGGAACTGAACACCTGATCTTGTGGTCACGAGAGCTATGCTCAACCAACTGAGCTACAGTGACTTCTAACAGATGACGTCATTGAAACCGAGATCAAGAAGCAAATTCACTCTTCAGGATTTGTTTCGGTTGTGAAAGGTGTGTATCATTTCTCTCCCTTCTCCAAAGTGAAGGGATTAGTGTGAATAAATAGTGGAGAAAGGGGACTCAGGTGCATGTGGTTTGGGTGATCTCACCCCGTCACACATGAGCACACATGACAAAAGTGCCCGAATGCTGGCTCGCCTTCAGACCTCTTTGTCTTGTGTGTGTGTGTGTTCATGAGACTTTCTGGACCATGCCAAGTGATGTAGGCTTGGGCCAACACCTCCTGACATCAGCAGATCTGCACAGAGAGAGACGAGGAGAAGATTGATGCTACTCTGATACTGAAAAGCATCCACATAGTCTATTGAATGCTATCCATTCCAGTGGCTGCAAATCTGTGTTTTTTGTTTCTCATTATAGTGACAGCAGGGCATATGGAGTATGGAGACTAATTGAAAATACTATTCCAGGCATGCCTGAAAACCACCTGAAACACATTTTTTGCATTTTTAAAACTTGAAGCAGAACAATTGGAATGACACAACAATACAGATTAGATTCATATTATCCAAAAACATTGTTTCACTCAGAAAGAATAACACAGCCGCAGTCACGCAGTGCTAACCACTGTGGTCCATAATGATCACACAACAGGAAAGATCCTGTGGAGAGATCCAGCACCCCTGCGTTCAACACCGCACACGAGGTCCCTTTCCCCAAGCCGATCATGTCAATTTTACCGTGTTCTCGACGATCCCAGGAATCCACGTAATTAAGTTATTACGAGTTGACGCGGTTTCAGCCGTGGCACACAGTCACATCTAAGTGCGCGGGGTAACATTGACGCATGCTAAATTAGACCATGTATCCTCACAGGGGTGAGGCTTAAGTTGAAGTACTAAACTAGATCCGTCCCCCAAAAAACCTAACCTGTGAGCCAGGCAAGGCAAAGTGGTGCACTTTTGATAGGCCCTGTGTAGTTGTCAGGCCCTTTGATGTTGTTGGATTGATCTCGCAAGAGCTGGGGGCTCTTTGTTTCCCTCAGCGTCCCGCGAGCTGTCTGATCCCACAATGCAGTGCGACACCGAATCTCAGGGGTTACCATCATCTGGGCAGGCTGGCCGGCTCGCGAGAGAGAGCCTCGCTGGATTTCTCCCACGTGAGCGGGCTCTCCAGATGGCCTCAAAGAGTCGAGCGAGCAGCTCAGCCAACATTTCAGCCCAGACGCACACAAAAAGGAAGCAAATGCACTCTAAATATTTCATAGATATTCCACATTCCCTCAATGAAGGAATGACAGACATGGCATATCATAAAGCAGAATAAAAGCCAGATTTTGATGAAAGATTAATCACAACTTTCACCGTGATTTTTTAAAGGCGAGTGCTGTTTACGAGTGGAGAGCAGTCAGAGAGAGCCGGGAGATGAAAGAAGCACCTTGGTTGATTGTTCGAGAGCGCCTTTGGACGAGAATTTAAAAACGAGATCAAATAATTGCGCATAGTTTGATTTAATGACTTTTGCGTCCGTTGGAGAAGGGACTCAAGGATGGCCGTTTATGGGAGGGTACAGTACCTGCTCTGGACCAACAAGCAGGAAGAGAATTCTGAGAGGAAATCAAAAACAAACAAGCCGGGCGTGGGTGACGAGGTCTCGGAAGCGTCTCGACCAACTTTTTCATCGGAAGTGGTTTCATTCATGGTCTCACAGTTGCCCTTTTTCGTGTCGGATATTTCAGCCGTACGTCAATAGTGGCGCCCATGCTCAAAGTAATTGGTGCTTAATTTGTACATAAACAGCAGAGGCAGTTTCCATCACAGCCTGTGTCTTTAGAAATCATTAATCTCTAATTAGGGCCAGTTGGGACCAGCAGTTAGAAGGTTAAAGAGGTTCTGACAGCCCTAATCATTGCTCAGGAAGCTGAAAATATATGCAAAGTCTCAGCAGATGGGGCGAGATCAGCTTCTGCCAAGTGATAACTGTTATTCCTTTGCACCTCCAAAGCTGTCATCCTAATAGGCACATTTTGAATTTATTAATGCTCTAGTTACAGTGTCTGCACAGTCTCTAATGGTATGTCAGCCGGAGAGTGTAAACCAAACGATTAACTCGTATTACCTGGTAATGATAGAAATGTTTGTCATGATTACACTCCCCTCACGCAAATTAGCGCAAGAACGATCAGACCCCTAAACAGCTCTTGAGCCAAATATGTGTCTTGCATTCAGCCCCCCTCCGCATCTGTTTGTTGTGACATACTGCAACATGCTTATTTATTTTTAACCCGCTCCTTTCCGAAAAAGAGCAAAAACAGCTTGGTGCCGAGCGCTCCAGGCAAGGGAGACCCCGACGAATGAGCGCGTGCACATTTTCCGTCTGTTGCAACATCTGACCACATTCTTTTTTCCGGCCGCTCAATTGTAGCTAAGATTTGAATACTTAGCTGCTGGTGTCACAGATGTAAAATGAACAATTAACAAGGCAACTAGAAAGAACTAGCTATTTTTTTGCCATCGAACAGGTGGCGGTGAGAGACGTGCTAGTTAGCTTAGCATCAGTGCTATCGTTTGGCCAACGACGATACGCACATGACGAAACATATTTTATATCTGGTCTGCTTTAAAATTGGGACGTGACAGGGATGTCTTTCCGTGACCAATAAAATCAGCAGAAAGCGGTGCCAAACGCAAAACTCACAGATGAAATGCTGGTGGAGTAAAAACAGATTTCGTTCCCGGATCGTCATGGAAAAAATAAAAACAACAAGAGAAAAACATGATTAGATGAACTCGACTAACTGGTGAAAATAATTGGCATGCTAGTAAGCAGAGTGCATGCAGTGGTAATTATACACTGCAGTTGTCTGTCCACAGAGCAGGTACATTAACTGGCTAGCGGAAAGAGCAAATTACACTGAAAGCTTTCCTCACCTCAGCCAGTGAGGCTTTGAGATAATAACTTGTCTAAAACATATTCCACTCACAAATTCACTCCTCCTTTCATTCACCGCACTGGATGCGCTCTGTACACACTGTTGTGCTACGCCGATTATTAAACAAGCATACTCTTTTATAAAGTAGAAAAACATTTATGATGTTGATTATAAAAAAATATGATTTCCTTTATGATATTTTTATATTTTAATTATATTATCAAAAAGGGTAACACTTTGCAGTAAGTTAACATTAGTAAATGCATTCACTAAAATGAACTATCAATGAGCGGTAGAATTTTTCAAGCATTTTTACTCTTTGTTAATGTTAGTTCAATGCGTATTGTGTTATGTTAACAGGTAAAATAAAATGTATAAGTATGCTGAAATTAAAATAAACTAAGATTTATAAATGGTGTACGTTTTAACAAAAGTTTATGGTTAGTTCATGTTACACTCTTTAAAATAAAGCTGCTTTAAATGGTTCTTTGATGCCATAGAAGAACTTTTTTTTATCTAAATGGTTCTATGAATAACCTTTGACATCTTTGTTGCGAAAAAAGGTTCTTCAGATTATGAAAAGTTAAGAAAGAGATTGTTCTTTAAAGAACCTTTGACTGAATGGTCCTTGTGGAACCAAAAATGGTTCTTCTATGGCATCGCTGTGAAGAATCTTTTAAGCACCTTTATTTTTAAGAGTCTAGCTAATGCATTTACTCATATTAACAAATGCAACCTTATTGTAAAGTGCTACCTTAAAAAGTATAACAACGCATACTATTATTATATATTTAATAAAAATGCAAAAAGTTCTTGACTTATTTAGAGTTGGGAAAGGTTTAAAATAAGCAATAGCAGAATAGTTTTGTCTGGTTCTACATACATTGTAAAAGTCAGGCGCAATTTGTTCCAGCAATATGTTTTGCTGAAGTTATGACGGTTTCATTGGCGTCTTGTCCAAAGTTAACTTTTGGTTTGTGTTTGGTTATTAACATTTTATTTATTTATATTTATATGTATTTATATTAATATTTTACTGTAAATTCATTCTATTAGAAAATCAAAACTACTCAACAGTAATTGATTCTTTGCCAAGGTCTACCAGAAGTTAAGTTTGGGCCGCATAATGTTTGTCTATGTTGTTGAAGCTGAAACTGTCTATAATACGCGACATCATTAATATTGTCAATTTTTAAAACAAAATAATTGTAACAGACAACAGTTTAATCACGCAAACAAGCAAATGTGTCTATTCTACCAGCCGACCTAAAGGGTCTTCCTCCTGTTCATGAACTGTGAATCTTTCGGCCCCTCGTGGGAGGGAGATCAGCAAGAGAAAAGATCTGTAGCTCAGATGAAAGAAGAAGTCTTCTAAGAAGCTCACGTTACACGGCATCACAATAACAAGGAGCTACTGTTTCCCTCCTTCACTTCTTGCGCATTGTTTCGCTTTTTGACACCTCTGTTGACGGCAGAGACAGGATGTGTCCCGTCACAATAGCGACTCAGCAGAAACTGTTGATTATCTTTATTTGAAATCTTGTTTCATGTTACTGTACGGTCCTAATCTCCTCCAAAGAGGACTGCCCTCGACCGCGCCACACCAGCGACTTTCTCACTCTCTCATCTTTTCCACAATGATTAAGAGAACAATGTCTCACATTATCAGCAGCTCGGAGCAGCCTTTCATGCGTTTTAATACTTCTGGCGGTGCATGAAGAAACCAAAGGAGCAGACTTGTCTTCCACTCGACTAGAATGGCCTTTGTTCGGTGGGCCTGTTTTTTTGTGCATGTCCGTCAACTTGCGGCCTCGCCCTGAAGAAACCTTCAGTCAGCATGTCCTGAGCTCTGAAAGATGGGATTCACATCTTGTAAAATATTTATGCAAGAGGGGCAGCACTATCGGTATGACCTGGTGACCCCTTTTCATTACAGTAGAGGTTAGGGCATCTGTAACCAACACTTTCTTACCCCCCTCGGCTCTGTTGTAATGTTTCCCTTTAAGAGATCAGGTGAAAGTAATGCACTGACAAGTCGACCAGATTAACACATACACCACCAATCAAAAATATGGAGTATTTAAGAATAATTTGAGAATAATAGTGGAAATGTGATCAAAACCAAATTACTTTTTAAAAAGTCTTATATTTTAAGTTCCTCAAAGTAGCAACCCTATGCTTTTATTTCTGCACATTCTACCAACAAACTTAAAGATGCATCCAGGTGTTTTAAACCAGTATTAAATGAGTTCCAATGGAGGCTGGACATTTGTTGGCTTTACTATACTGTTCAATTTATAAATAAATAAAGTTGTAATTATGTTAAAGCTGCTATTTGTATCTTTGCCTCTATATCAGCATTTCTGTATGATAAATAAAATTAGAGGTTACTTTGTGAACTTCACTTGGGATAAAGTCAAATGACGTTTAACTTACACTCCCTGCAAAATCATACTCAACTGCTCAAATTTATAAACAGTTGTGTTTAAACAACACATTCTGTGTTCAGTTAAGGAAAACACACACAGTTTTGTCTTACTTTTAACACAACTGTTAAAATAACACACGTTAAATAGCTTGGCACAAATAATTTGTTCATAATTAACACATATTTTGTTCCAATACTTTGCGTAGTTGCTTGGACTAGGCCTTAGTTAAATTAGAACATTGAAATCGTTTTTACAAACATGCCTTACAAAACCTATTACTTTTCAAGACAAAACAATGACACTGATGCATCTTAAGGGGCGATTCACATTTCTCGTCTAAAACTGACGTGAGCCGCACTGCTTTTTTCAGAGCTCAGTTTGCGCTCTCCTGGTGTCTGTCATCACTAAGCAACCATGGGCCGCAATAACCGTTAAGACGAGGAGGTAAAAACAAAGGATATATGGATTGTATGTGCTGACAATTGCTTGCAATAAGCCTGCTACTAGATTTCTTTATGCTGTGATCATCTGTCTCCATCTTCACTGAGCTTGTCTATATTGGCTTGTTGGTTCTTGTCACATAACCTGTAATGCATGCGGGATTCTAAAAAGATGAAATATTTGAATCTCGATGCGGCGCTGACGTGCCTAACGGACGGGCACATACTGTGTGTGTGGGAGGGGGTGCGTAGTGGGGGGCCCTACAAAAGTTTTTTTTTGACGTGAAAAAATATGACTTTTGGTGTTCATTTTTACCTACCGCTGTTTGGTGATCACAGTATCCTTTGTCGTCGTTGTTGTTATCCAATAGTGAAGGAGAATAGCTACAAATGTCCTGGAAGGTAAAAATAAGTAAGATAAAATATCTCCAAAACGGTATCCGAGCGTCACAGATGTGGCTATATGATCTGAAGTTATTTTGACCATCCCAGTCACCATGCAAGTGCCGATCGAGATGTCGTATCCAAAGTGACTTACAAGTAGTTTTCTACAGTGGCACATTACTGCAGAGCAATCAGGGGCAAGGTGCCTTGCTCAAGGGCACTTCAGTCATGACCTGCTGGCACTGAGATTCGAACCGGCAACCTTCTGATCACAAGCCCAACTCTCTAACCACCAGGTATATATCCATTTACTTATGGATATATACATTTTGTGACACTGGACAACAAAAACAGTCTTATGGGTCAATTTTTCGAAATTGAGATTTTTACATCAACTGAAAGCTGAATAGTGAAGCTTTTTATTGATATGTGGGTTGTTAAGATGGGACAATATCTGGTGGAGATACAAGAGTGTAAAACTCTGGAAGTAAAGGGTGCAAAAAATCTAAATATTGAGAAAATCGCCTTTGAAGTTGTTAATCCGAGACACTGTAGCAGGCCATCCACTCACAAAAATAAAGTTTTTATATATTTTGGGTTGAAAATTACAAAATATCTTTATGGAACATGATCTTTACTTAATATCCTAAAGATTTTTGGCATAAAAGAAAAATCTATAATTTTGACCCACACAATGGATTTTTGGCTTTTACTAAAAATGTTCCCGTGCTACTTAAGACTGGTTTTGTGATCCAGGGTCACATTTGTCAATGAAATAATGGTAAACGGGCCCGCCACCACTCTTACGGGAGGGCCACCGCAGTTTGCATTACACCACTGCATGTCGCTGCCTATTTGAGTGCGCTTGACACGAGTCTACATTTAAAGACAACGAATATGTGCGCGCAAATGATGCGAAATGTGAATCGCCCCAAGGTGTCAATTATTTTTATTAAACAGCTCTAACATTTATTTTAACCCCGTATTTAACTTAAACCCTGTATGAGAATCCACACCATTATCGTCGTTGGCCTAACCCTAACCCTTGACTACCAAACAGCAAATGAACGTTTGATCACAAGCCTTGAAAATAGTATTAAATCAGATAGGTCTGCTCAAACATCTAGTGCGTCAACACATAAAACATTTACCAAAAATGATGTACAGTATGCAGAAAAAAGCCTGTCTGTAAACATCATGCTTTTATTCGTTCTGTCCTGACGATGCATATATCACTCCTTTTACCTTGTTGGCTTAAGAAATACTGTGCAATCGTCACTTAATGCTATAACAAAAAGGATTTCTAAGGAAATTCTCTTCAAGGCTAAAACACAAAACCTTATTGTGTACCATTGGCACTTGAGAAATGCATCTATACAAAATTTTTCTCAAAAGAATCTCTGTTTTGTTTTAATATCTGCCGTGCTTAAGTGTCGTCTTATTTGTAGAATAAAAGATTCCAAGGACAGTCTCAAAGGAACGAGATGAAATGACACATTTTTATTAAATAGCATAACTTTTAATTACCTCCTTTATTTCCCGTTTTCTTTCTTTCATATTCTCCTGTTTTTGTTGATGATAAGTATGTGATTGCTTATTAAAAATAAAAAATGTACTTCATATTAACCGTTTTGTGTGTGGTTCGGATAAGACATTTCAACCTTTTAAGTTTTTACCTCAGTGATCTTCAATACTCAAGCTCAATAGTGACACTTCTAAAACAAATATCCCGGTTTCAATTGAGACAGAGGATACTATTCAGAATATTGAAATGCCTCGATCTTTTATACCGCAGGAATCCTGATTTCCCACCTCTAACTTTTTTCTAACTCTAATTTCCTGTATTGTTCCAGATTCCCCTAAGGCAAAGGTAAATGAAGGTTAGCTGTGGCCGATGGCTGAACGGCCAGAGAGAGAGAGAGAGAGAGAGAGAGCGAGAGAGAGGGGGAGTGAGATGTTCATCTCGTTTTGCGATTGTTCTAGCTCACATCCCAGCATGCCATAGCTCAGTATGAGTCTGTTACAGCAGGCTTTAAGTTTCACTTCTTATGTAATTTATCCATCAAACTGTCCACCCCGTGTCCCTGAACTCCTCGTTTCCAGTCGCGCATCTACAGAAGGCCGAAACACCTGCCGCTGTTTCTTATGTGCGTTTTAGATCTGTAACTTTTGTTATTTTCTAACAGCCTTCACCATGTTTTAACTCAAAATTGAAACCAAAGTCATAGAAAGTCATGAAAAATTTAACTCAGGATTCAGGAATCAAATAAAAGTTTGTTATAAATATAACAACAGTATTTTTACTGCACCTCTTTAAAGCATTTTCTATACGTTTACAGCTATCATGAAATGTTGATGTATAAACATGAAACAAACTACATTCTTTCCGATGAATTAACATGGAATATAAAGAGTAGGCCAAACAGACTCCACTTTCCGTCATGTACATTTAGTCATTTAGCAAACACTTTTATCCAAAGCGACTTACAAAGAGTTCAGGGAGCAATCAGCAATATGTCATACAGGAGCAATAATACAATAAGTGCTTATACAAAGTTAGACCACTATCTGTTGAGAGAAAGAGAGAGGCTTATAGTGTACATTCAATTTTTTTTTCATTTGTTTGTCAAGTATTCACAGAATAGAATTTTTTGAAGGTTGTGAGAGATGTGGTTGACCGGACCGAGTAAGTTAGAATGTTCCACCAGGAAGGAGTTGTGCCTTTGAACTTTATAAAATAACTTAAATCCATTAGTTATTACATGGGATATAAATAAACCTAGTGAACAAGATGACATTTTAATGTCTTCAACCCTCAATGTGCGCAAGAACGCAAGTAGTGCGTTTTGATTAGATTCATGGTAATTCATTTAATGTATATTCATAAGGGAGTTTATATTAAGCATATTACATACAGTACAAGTGCCCCACGTTTCTTTATGACTGAAATCATTTGTCTACTTTGAGGATGTAAAAGGTCCTCAGATAGATGCAGAGAACTGCAAACATAGTCCATAGCTGATTAATTCATCATTAGCCTTTCTTTGGTAAACACAAAGCCACAATTGCCGTGCTCCTTTAACCTTGAAGTTCACGAGCGGCCAACTGTGATAATCTTTCCCACTGTCGTTATTATTATCAAAGGGCTGAAAGAGTGGCGGACGGATGTGTGTGGGTGTGTACGTACACACCCACACACACACACAGAGCACGGATGGTAGTGTGTGAGCGAATAAGAGCAAATGGAAAAAAGCAAGAGACATTTCAGGCTGTCCTTAGCACGGCCCTTTTGTCACAGCAGAATCAGATCTGCATTGCCCGTGCTCATCAGATAGCAAGCGTTTAGAAACAGGAGGGGGATATTGACTTTTCCTTTCTTTCCCCCTTTTTCTTGTTTAAATCAGTGGCGAGGCATTTAGTGCCTGCAGGAATGTCAAATCTCCAACCTGCATTTTGATGTCTGTGCCCCAGGTTAGGTCTGCTCTGGCATGCTTGGAGCTCTCTTGTTTGTGCTTTAGCATCCATTAAGCGTCCTTGACTCAATGTTACCCAGGGCCTTTACGGTCAGCTCAGGGCGTCACGGCTCCACAGCAGGTCTGGGAGGAAGGTGCAGGGATGCAGTGGATATGAAGATTTGCCTGGGTTGAGTCTTAGTTAAACTAATTACTTTTGACTTTGCACGTCTTCCTACAATAAAGATTGATGTGATAGGCAGTGTGACGGCAGTGTAATTTGCAGTTTGGATGTATGGAGGCTGGCATAATATGTTTTCTTAATTTTACTCACTGTAAAGAAAATACCAAATTAGTTTCAAAGGTATAACTTAAGAATGATGTAGCGTTAATAAGGTTTCAGGAAACCCGTCTACAACCTATTTACAATGCATACTGTATGTGAATTATACACAAATTCTAGATATAATTGTTTTCTAGAAAAAAAGAATATCAAATAATTAAAATAATTTTGTAGATATTTCATTCAAGGGGCTAGATAATGGACGTTAGAATAAAAGAATCAGCAAAGTGACTAATATATTGCATGTATGATTTTGTTTCTTCTACAAAACACAAAATAAGATCATTTGAAGAACACTGGCAACCAAACAACATTGACTTCTGAGACATTTCTCAAAATATCTGCTTTTTTGTGTCATATCGGGTTTTTAATGACACGAGGGTGAATATTAGATTACATATTTTTTTTAGGTGAACTGTCCCTTTAATATTAATATAAATGTTGAATTGTGAGTTTACTGGTAAAAAACTTCAAGATGGCCACTTAATTGAAAAAAGCTGATACAAGTTTGATAGAATAAACAACAACGAAAAGATGCTTTACAATAACAGAGTATAATTGTGCCAAAAAGCAATCAGCACTTGCAGACAGAGACTTAAGTACAGCAGACACAGCTCACATACCAATACCTGTTGTAAGCACTGATGCAGTCCGTAAGCAAATATTCTATCATTCCATTATTTTTTCCACTGCCATTCACAAAGGCATCCATCCTGTAGTTGTTTTAGGCAGACACACCCCTATTAGTTTCTGTGCTTATTATCCCTAAAACTGTGTATGCATTAGCCCACCACCTCCATTCTCAAAGCCCTCATTATGCCCCACCGCCATCCGAGGTACGAAAATGGTAATAGCGCGCAACTCTAAAGATGACAGAGAAGCATTCGCTGTGTTAGCGGGAGAAAAAAATTAAATAAATATCCTCGCTAAGATGATGAGAGCGAATTCAAACTGCCAGCGTCCTTCTTCCTTTCACAACCCCTCGCCGCCACCCGCGTCCCTGCTACCTGCCAACACCCTACCGTCGCTTCTCTTCCGTACCCATTTCATGTTGTTTAATGCCCCCCTCCTCTTTTGAAGTTTTAAAGCAAGGTTCAAAAGAGCCAGGTGCTGAATCATAATATTAAAGCATAGGAGGGGGGACGAGGGCTTCATAAAAGCAGGAAGATCTGAGCAGGCCAAGGCAACAAACATGGCTTTCAACTGCCTTTCTGTCGGCCCCTACTGCAGATGTCACCAGTTGTTATCCCCAGCAGAGACTTCAAGCGTGGAGCAGCGCCCCTGGCTCCATCCGCGCACACGTTTCAAGTGTCAATCATGCGGGGGAGGGCTTCCTGGTCACTGTCCTGTGAAAAGTGCCAACATTTTGCCATTGATTTAACTCACTCGATACACAAAGATGGAGCCAGCTTTGTGCGTGAGAGGTGGGGGAAAGACCCTTTGGCAAGGTTATTTAACCGAACAGTGGTTTTGCACTCGGCGTTCCTTGGTTAGACTGCCACATAACAGCCATCTATGGCTGATCTGAGCGAGGGAAAAAATGAAAGGGGAAGGAAAATTGTTTGGAGGCGAAAGAACAAGCAAACTGAAAGGGAAATCGTGTATTGAGACAGATAGTAACATTGTCTGAGACAACAAAACTTCCTTTTAACCTCGTTTAGCCTCGAAATACCTCCTGGGAGGCGGCATTGTGGAGGTTTCTTTAAACATGTTTAGCACTTCAGTGCCTCTGAAAAATGAAACAGATATTTCATGCGCTCGGCCGTCTCTCTGCGAGGTTTTGCTTGTTGATTGTTTGATGTTATTGCTAGGAGAAACATCAAACAGGGAAGAGTGAATAGTAACGTCGAGACAAATGCCTCGGAACAGACTCTTTTTTTCTAGGGCTGTTACAAGTAGTGCTTGTGAAGCTGTTAGAAGAGAAAGAGCCAGACAGAACCAAATTCAACACTATCAAAAGCTTTTACACGCCGGTTAACCGGCTGTTAACTAAAAATCACAGTTACACAGTCGTTTTTTTTGCTTTATTGCTAAACACCTGTCAACACCATCCGTATTCGCTCTCAAGTCCAACTGATTTATCTGGTAACCCTAACCCCCGCCCCCGGGACTTTTAAGACAGTAACAATCTTTTCTTTTCGCTGCACAAGGCCATCTGTTGGGAACACGTTTTCCTCCCACAAAAGAGGAAGAAAATAGGACCACTGACACATTTGACCTTGGCATGTCCTTTCACCTCCTTGCACCTCCCTCTCCCCCTCTCAGGGGTCTCGCCAGTAAGGACACTGTGAGTCTGAATGGGACATCCTGGATAAATAACCGCTGGTACAGTTATGGATTTCCCCTGCCATATTTTCTTTCAGCACCCTTAATTTGGGAAGAATTACTTTGAGACTCCATTCAGTCGACCTCAGGAAAACAAGTTAGAAGTCTCGCTGTTTTCTTAACCCTTTGGATGTCCAATGTTGGTCTGACTATTCGGGGAAAATGGAAGTGCAACCAAATGAATGATACGTATATGTGAAAAATATTCACAAGATGTTAACCGTCATAAACTATTTTAAGCAATGCACACAAATCACAAATCAAACACACGTTTATTTAGTTTAACAATTAAAAAATGGTGACGTTCCGAAAACTATTGTTTTTATACCCAAATATACCACGTCGCAAGACCAAAACACTCCAGAATCACTTCCGGTTTCAGCTTTTATTTATGAAATATTATTGTTTTTTAATCTTACATAATAAGTCTTAAAGATATAACATTTTGAATCGGTTACATTGGTTGGATTTTGTTCAAACGTTTGTTAGTGTTACGAGACGGAAAAGTACAGTTCTTCTGGACCAGCGTTGTTTACGTCTTCCGAAGTGGTCTATAGATTGTTTCGTCAGACGCACTGGCCTGGCCTGAAGTTAACTTCCGGTCTGTGTTTGATCCACCTGGCTAGTGGCTAATTATTCAACTATTTATATTTCAGTTAATTTAAGTTAATGAATAATAATCGTATTAAATAAACAATTTGTTTAATGTTATTGCATTTTAAGTTAAATACATAATTTGTTAGATGGGTCGTGCTACTTTGTAGCATTTAAGTTTCCCCGAGTAATGCTAACCCGCAATAATACTGGCTACACATACTTTTAACTTGCTAGCTTGTTATATCTTTTGCTTGTTATCAGAAATAATTTGCAGGAACTATTCTTTGCGGACAGGTGCGCAAACTTAAATTTGGACCGCAAAAGTGTTATTGCCCAATCTAACCCTACAGCGCACACCATAACCTTAAAAAACGCTTCTCTTAGGCATTGATATGTATTCTATTCAAACAATGTATTGTACATTTCATATATTTTACTATGATGTGCAAGTAATATAATAATAATCAAGCTATAATTCCGATTGAAAGTCAGATTCCTTAACAAGTGGGCAAGTTGAGATGACAGAGAAGTGTCTGTTTAAATCAATATATCTAATACCCCAATACTGAAACATTTGTATTTACACACCTTTATGCCAAAATTGAATTAAAACCACATTTAATTAAAGACCAAAAGCATCACATGAAATGCACAAATTTCTCCTCCACACCTCATTCAACTTCATTCAAAGCTCTTTTTGAAAAACCCTAGCCTAAATCGGGAAATTTAATGTGAATTCTACAGGAAACAAGTTGTTTTCAAAGGGGTTTCAAATTAAACTTTGGCAGAGACACACGTGCTGACAGACACAGGAATATACGTCATTAACCATACTTGGCTACGCCCTTTAAACTTTATGGGTCAAAACTAAAGTGTGTTTCTAATGACACCGGACTCCTGTGATGAAAAATGCTACAATTATTCATGTCAGGAGCATTTTTTCAGCTTGACTTTCTAACACAGACCGGGCACATGAAGGGGTTCCTGTCGTTCTTGCGTACCCTCGCTTTCCTGAACCCAGTTTGAACCGTGCCAAGCTGGCCAAACACAGTCAAACAGAGCAATCCCATGGGCCTGTATTTTACAGGAGGCCAGTTGCTATGTCACGTACCTCAAACAGAGATGATTGGCTCGAGGAGTGATGCAGAGGATCTTGGGGCTGCTTCGGGTTTCGCCATTCTATAAAATAGCAGGAAGCATATATCTGTCAGTCTCCATTTAAAAGTTCACCTGTAAGGAAATGTACTGGCCAGCAGTGCTGACACAATCACGGCGCCTAGCAACACATCCTTCTGATCCCCTGGCTTTTGTGATATGACATGCTACTGAACCGCAAAGTTTCCTGCTTCGTGCACAAACTGTCTCAGCCGAGTCTCCTTTGTCTGGCTCTGGCTTCTGACACACTGAAGAAAAAACGAAAATGGAAAGGGAGAGAACAAGCGAGAGGAGAAAAGAATAGGAGAGACGCAGATGTCCGCGATTGTCCGGCACAGTGTCCTCTTTTACAACTGTCACATGAGGGGTGTCTTCAGAAGATCACATGGCTCTATTTGTTTGAGGGCCAAGAATACTGAAGGTTGTGATATAACGATTCCATTCTTCTGCCAACAACACATATTGAGTGGTTCCTCTAACCACTGGGAGGACAACGCTAATGCCCTTTCTTTGTTTGCCGAGAGGTAGATTTCAATTACAAGGGTGGGGGAAAGAACTAGTTGTGCAGTCATTTTTTTCTCATGCAATTTCACGAGCAGGAGACTGTTGTTGTCTGACACCAGCGCGTATAGCTCGGGGTTAATGCCGCGGGTGTGTCGAGGCTGTATAAGAGTAACAAAATTGTTAGGTGATTTGGGGGCCTCGCAGTGTCCACCTGGCTCCGTTCGCTGCCAAAGTTTGTGTCACACCTCTGAGATCGCTCAGCCCACCACCTCGCCTCTCTCCCCTGGCACACGCCTTGTTTTCACTGTTGTTTTATTCCCTGTAGAGAGGGTCAGCCAATAAAATGACCTCTACGGTCCTCCAATTCCTAAACCCAACCGGCTAAATGTGTAAAAGAGGTAGGGCTACAAAAATGTTGCATGAAGAATTAAGGGATATTGTTGTGCAGGGATATATATACTCTACTGGTCAAAAGTATGAGCACATTTGACAAAAAATTATTCATGATCTTAAAAATATTTGAATCTGAAAGTTTTAATGTTTGAAATGACTTTAGTAGACAAAAATGTAATTGTGCCAAAAAAATCTTAAGTACCGTTTAAAACGCTTGCAAGGTTGAGACCTCAAGAAGCTTAATGATAAAATGCCAAGTGTACGACTTTGTAAATTCTATGCAAAAATGAAGAACCTAATTCATGCTAGTTCGTTTATTTTGAATGCTTTTAGTCACAACACATTTCCCAGTTACACTTGTGTTATTCCATGGTTTTGATGGGTTCACTTTTATTCTAACATGTACTGTTGTCAATTTCAACAGTAGTGTATGTGTATACTGTATGTATATAATCTTTATTTATATTTATATGAAAGGTCAAAGCTACTCACTGATATAGTAATATTTTACCCGCATAATAGTAAACTAATCTAAATAAATAAAACTTCATCTTTTATTATCCTCAGTGTAGTCACCCTTTGCCTAGAATTAGTTGAAATGCATCTATTTTAATAAAACTATTATAAAACAAAAAACTTCTCTTTTCAAACAAATCTATTAAGTAAAATGCAATTTTAGATAAAAGAAACTAACAAACTTTTATGTCACAAAACTAATTACAAGTACTTAAGCATATACATTCAGATGAAGAGGCGAGAAACATTTCAACCAAGTGACCCTAAACATTTGAACAGAAGAACAAACCTTTGTAACTTCTAAAAGGCATAACAAATTTTAATACCACATTAAGATCTATATTTATTAAAAAAATAACTGTTGTACTGTACATATGTGTACAAGGACCCCATGCACGTTCTTCACGGATTGCTAAGGCATTACCAATTGTTTTCGGACTTTTGTCATGACTGTAAACTGTATTCCCATTTGTACTTTTGCACATAATAACTGTATTTTAAAGTGTTTGAACTGAGGAAACACCCCTTAACAGCTTCTATATATATATCACTAAATACTGCAGTATGAATCAGAGTCAGGGTGCTTTTTCTCATCTCCTCAACTGGCCGTGTATTTATCACAATAGCAAACGCTCCTTGTACACTGCGTGTGGGTGTGTGAGTATCTGCATCTGCCATTATCACACAATAAGAGTTATAAGGTTGCAAGCCTAGTTCAAACAAAGACTCTTCTGAAGCACCTGAAAACATGTCTGAGTATACACATTCAAAGGGCAGGGCTATGATCTCATCCACTAGCTTTTTTGTGTCCCTTTTCTTTTCTTTTCTTAAGAACCGAATCTACAGTAGTCTCGACCTCAGACAACACGCCCACAGTCTGTTCACCGAACATCTGATGCAAGTTGCACAGAAAAAAAGAAGAAGAGCTGGCTGAAATGCCAATGCACTGATTTGGTTGGTTGGCTTTACGTAACTTCTGGAAGACAGCACACATGGGTTAACAGAACCAAAGTCAGGTTCAAAAGTCAATGTTTTGATAAAGTTATAAAAACGAAGTTGATGGGGTATGTCTGTAAAATAAAGAGTGCTTTGTACATTTAACAAACTGAAACTGTTATCTACAAGTAAGTCTACACACATTTCTTTCACAGTTACGAAGACAGTTATAGACCATTTCATCGGCGGTGCGGTTTTATTTGGATAGTGTCTAGTGATATAACTATTTATATGTATATAACTTATGTAAATATTAATTTGTATAATTATTTTGCTGTATAATAATTGTATTAAATAAACGATTTGTTGAATTCTGTTGTATGTTCATTGTATGTTGTTCGGTCGCATTTAAACAAACCGTTTGATACATTGACATGTAGCGGTTTAACTTGGTATCTGGGAAGTTCCTTTTGTTATCAGAAATATTCTACAGGCACTCTATTGTTTGTTAATGTGTACCAGAAATTCAGTCGGGTCACAAAAGTGCGCAAGCATAGTAACATTTGTATATGTTGTTAAGATGACAACGTCTATAGCCTACCAATATTGGAAATAGCTTTTCCATGTCAGTCTTTTTTTGTGCGTAATCTATTTCACACAACCATCCCCTACAGTACATTAACAACATATTTTCCACTTCTGCCGCCATCTTGGATCTTTTATTTCACAATGCATTTTGGGATTTCATTCACATAGGATACAAGGAAATGTCTGGCAAAAAATAAGTATCTTTTGGTTACAGTAACAGCATGACTATGATGCCTTAAAAGGTTTTTGAACACAGCAAAACAGCACATGTGTGTTTATGAAAAATGGCCAAGTGTATCTATAAATGCAGCATGTAAAATGACTGGACTCCCATGCAGATTTGCTAACAGCTGACAGTCATGCACTAAAGGCGTGGTGTTGGCTGCATCTGCATGCACTTTTCCCCTTCAGACACAGCTGTCATGTCTATTTACTCCCTAAATCATGACAAATATGTGATCTTTACCGAATTATTTTTAATGATAAGGGTGATATGTGATACTCTTTACAGCCATACAATGGAAACAAAGATTAGTAATCTTACAGATTTTAATAGGGCTCCTTAATGAAAATTCTGCCTTCATACACTCAACCTTGGGTTGTTCAAATATGTAAACATTTCTTTGTTCTGATGATCACAGAGAAAGAAATTTGGAAGAATACTTGTAACCAAACAATTCTTGGCCACCATTGACTGGCATAATAGAAAAATTGCTTTATACGTTTATTTCTTCCCTTGAACACAAAAGAAGATTTGTTGAAGAATGTAGTAAGGCAAACAGTTCTGGAGCACTTTTTACTACCATTGTCATTTTACCCACTACGGTAGTCAATGACGGCCAAGATCTGTTTGGTTGTAAAAGCATTTTTCCAAATATCTTTCTCTGTGTTCATCAGAACAAAGAAATGTATATAGATGTGGAACAACTCATAGGTGAGTAAATGATGAAAGAATTTTTATATTTGGGCGAACTGTCCCTTCAATGCTCATGGGGAAATATAAAGAAAAGTTTTAGTGAAGCAAGAATTGACTGCAAAATGGACTGGCAGGCCTATGTTTAGTAAAATAATAAGGCTATTTGTAGGTAATTTTTATTTATTTAACTTTGCTGGCTTTCCATAACAATGACTAAAATTATTTTTAATCAAATAAAAAATGTATATTTGTTGGGGTTAGAAAAATATATTTTACTTATTTATTGGTGTGTCATGAAATGTTTTAAGCACACTGTCATTTAAATTTATGCAAATTTAAGGGGGAATAATACTCTCCTTGCACAATCATCTACAATGATCTGGCCAAGAAGTGGAATTAGTTATCAGTTGCTAACACCATGAAGTCATAAATCTCTTCGTGGAAAAAATTATAAATTAATAAAACCTAATTACACGCCAACTATTTTCCACCTCTCTCACCTCCTTCCTAAAATTTCCTGTTTGGACTCACATGAAAGTTGGAAAAAGAATCTCCTTTTTTCCATTCAGGTTGGAGGGGGGTCAAGGGCAGGTGTCGCAGTGGCACACAGCTGCATCCAAGAGCGGTTTTCCACCAGAAAAACAGCTCTATTCCATCTACATCTCAGCTTGGAGATCTGCGTATTTGCAGAGATGATTTCGACGAAAACACAGGACATGGGACTTGCCACCGTGAACTTTATTTTCATTAAAGACCTGATGACATTTTAAAGGCGGATTTTGTTTTTGCTGAGCTGTTCTGATTATTATGGCTATTATATAAAAGAAGCTGCCTCAACCAAAAGCAAATTTAAAAAAAGAACAGCTCTCTTGACCCGTCATCAAACACTGACCCTCCATTATCTGCTTTTATCTCTACTTAAGTCCAGATGATCTCAGGGTATTGTCATTCTCAAGTGTTTAAGACACCAAGTCCGAGCCCAAATGTACAAAGCAGATGTGGCTTCTATAAGCTCCAGACTCTCTCCCTTCCATCTCTATAGCGGATGTCTTCTGGATGAGTAAGGTATTAAATATGAGAATGTTAACAGCTGGTTGTTCATCCTTACTTGAGTGCATTAACCTCTTTAGCTGCTTTTTGATTCCGGGAGAAGGGACGCTGGCAGCGCCCGGGCTTTGGCAGGGAGAAAGGCGGCTAAGTCCAGAGGCAAGAAAGACGATGTCGAGGAAGGTAAACATGCAGTCGGACTGGAGGAGGTGAACGACTTGGGCAGCGGTCACCTGCTTGCTCGCTTGCACAAGAAAAAGCAAAGGTCGGCATCGCTCAGGCGGAAAAACGCTGCACTTTCTTCTGCTTATTTGGCTAGCAGGGTGGCAAAGCCACTTTTGGAAGGGTTCCAGGGACAAACATGGATAAGACACACACTGAAACACACACACACGCTCACAACGGAGGAGGAGGATGGGTGATATCCTGCCTGCTGTGGCCGGCCGAATCAGGGCTCCGCTGGAGCACTGATGGGTAATGAGGAAGAAAGAGCACATCTGCACAGGGATGCTGTGCCCTTGGAGCTTTTAGTGTATTACCACACCATAAAGACACTGCGCATGTTCTTTCGGATGAGAATCACCACGGCAGAGGATGACAGATGATCATTACCCATTATGAACTGTACATTTGTGATACGGTTCATTTATAGTTGAATGTCTGGTTTGGATTTTCTGTTGTCCATAAAAAAGCAGGGCTTGGTGCATTGGTCTACTATAGAAGGAAAAGTTACACAGAAAATTTTAATGTCATAATAACTTCTTAGCCAGTTATTCTAAACTTTTGAAAGGCCTCCTTTGTTTAGGGTGCTCTGCGGTCCCCCAATATACAACTATTTTAACCTCAGAATTTGTATTAAACGAATAACATATTTAGTTATACAATACTGGAACATCAATTATTTTGGTTGTTTGGCTCACTTTTCGGATGTTTGATTTCATAATATGTATGATAAGTCTCTGTAATTCATAAAATGTCACGAAATCTATGGTCCCCCTGGATTTATCTTGGGGCCACCCCAAGTGGTTTGAAAACCACTTTTC
Source organism: Barbatula barbatula (assembly GCF_947034865.1). Classification (NCBI taxonomy): domain Eukaryota; kingdom Metazoa; phylum Chordata; class Actinopteri; order Cypriniformes; family Nemacheilidae; genus Barbatula; species Barbatula barbatula. The sequence continues at coordinate 14,144,113 of NC_136765.1, read as the reverse complement.
TAAGCAAATATTAGGCCAATTTTTTTAGAATGTTTATGGCAATATTTTACAAACTGCGAAGGTTTATGCTAACCACTTTTTCATGCTCCAAAAGAGACTGATAATTGTGACCCAGTCTGTGAAAAACAGGCTATGGTCTCAAAATGTAATTCTGATATAATAAGCATATTAATCATAAGTATAATTTCAGCCATTCATTTCACTATGATTTCAATCCCTGACATGGCCTTACTCAGTCAATATTAGATATATCACGGTTACAGTATATTTAAACAGAATGTTACGTTCAATGATTTTATGTAGAAAACAGAAAATGACCAAAAAATATGTGTTCACAGCCACATGTATTCGCTGTTCAATGCTATTAGCGAATATGGGTTGGACTTGAAATACACTATAAACTGTCCTTGTATACTGTAAAAAAGACAAAGGAAGAAAAACAGCATAGGGTCTGAAATACCATAAATAGCAAAGCAATTTCTTTTAGTTTTTAGGTGAACTATTCCTTTAAGCCATGCCCCAGACAAAGTCACACCCTCAATGTTGTCTTTTCATTTGTTAAAAACAAAGCTGCGTACAGGAAATATGATATGATAGATCACATCAACAGCCCGGCTAATCCTGCTCGAGGCAGAAAAATAAAAACTAATATGCAAATAAAAACGAGACGAAATAACGCCAGACCTCGCAGGAACAGTGAGGAAAACAGCAATGGCTCACGCAGACACAGACACAAAAAAGGGCTTTTGAATCACAGCGGTCCGACTCAGCAAAAAAACACCTGCCAGTCACAATGTCCTCGGCTTCAAGACCAGGGTTAAAAAGCACGGTCTCTTTGAACTTGTTCCTCCTGAGTAAATATTGTCTTATCAACGTGTCCCTAATGGACTATCCTCTGTCTTCCAGTGAGGTAGTTGTAAAGAAAAACAGGGCTTGAACAGAAAGCTCCTTTGTCAGATTTTTTCTTTATCTATTGTCTCTATATTGCATGCATTATCGTTTGTGGTTAAGGTCGCCCTATTGAATACGAATTGGCAGGTGGTCATGTTTGCCAACATAAGAAAAGTGAGCTTCTGTCTTAAGTGTGTCAACAACCTCTGAGTTTTACGAGAACAGACTGGGGGAGGGGGAGAGAGACATAAAAACAAGTTACTTACAAAGAGGGACATCACGGTATTCTCTTTAAAACAAAACTGCTTTTTTCCTCTCTGTTGTATAGATAATAAGCGCAAGCTCACAGGGCCGAATCACACCAGGGCCGTTTCACACGGCAACCCAGAGAGAAATTAATTAGTGAGGAGACGTTTACATGACACAATGCCCGCGTGTGACATCCCCTCCACCTTCAACCAGAGCCAGCGGAGCCTGTAGAGACCACGCTTAAGCTCTGCGAGACGGCAACTCTGCCTTTTCTCTCTCCACTTTCGCTGTACTATTTAGAAAAGAAAGCCAAAGGGTTCCTACAAACGTGGCCCACAATGCTATCCCTGAAAAAAAGAAAAATACTGGGCGGATGATATTTGGCTAGGAAAATCACATGACAACAGCTGCCCAACTGGCTTTCGATCAATGCGGTTCTACGCATCAAGTTTGTCTGCTGTAGACAAGAACGCCTTCGAACGGTTTTCCCTCCTCAACGGCTGGAATTAATGCAGCGATGTAAAGAGCTTACGATAAGTGTCTATCTGCCTCCAGCACTTGCACACAGAGGAAGGCTCGCACGCTTCGCCTTAATTTGCTTTAATTCATTTGGTCACAGTCTGAAATGTGATACGTTGATCCCACGAAGAGGGAAATTACAAAAAGAAAACATAGCCAATGAAAGCGCAGTAAAAACATCTTACGGATACCGTCAAGGGTGGTTTCGCCTGAATAGAGCAACATTTCTAAGTGGATGTAATGCCATGGTGATTATAATAAGCGGGTTAAGATAAACCCAGAGGACGCTGGCATAATGCACACACATCTATTTTTCATGTTTTTACTTGTACGCATTGTCGCAAACTTTACAAGTGCTCTCTTACTTATCAAAAGAGTGCGAGGATACTTAATATCCTCGTGATGATTGTCAGAGCATAAAGAAAAACAATAAGGATGATGGACGGAGAAAAAAAATATGTCTTTGACATTTTTGTCCCAGCACATCCTCCGCCATTGACCTTCTGTACAAGATGCGGTGAAAAGAAAATCCTTCTCAAAAGATGAGCTGGCCATGGAGGAAGAGGAGAAAGGAGGAAACAGAGACTTTTTCACCTCTTGCATGTCGCTGGTTTCCTCATTGGAGAGGCCCGGCTCCTCACCAGCTGTCATCCTGTGAGAGAGCAGAGAGTCCGGAACACCTCCTTCATAGCCCAGCAGACACTGCAAGATAAGACCCACACGCACACACACACACACACACACACACACAGTACTTTCAGACACAAGCAGGTCTTTACTGTACATTCAAAATGGGGCACTAAAAATACAAATTACACCTAGAAATATATATTTATAATGAAATAAATTATGCTTTAAGTCAAAATCATCTTTAATTTAATTTTGTATTTTGTCTTTTATTTGGTAAAAAAAATCACACTCAAAATACAATTGTTCAGAGGCAATTGTTACAATTGTGACTCTTAAGAAGATAAGATATATGTATATATATATATATATATATATATTAGAGATGCACCTATACAAAATTTCTCCACCGATATTGATAGCCGATTATTTGATATCTGCGATACCAATTCTGAATTTAAAATGATACTTTTTTCTAAATGCTATTAGTTTATATTTTGACTATTAATATTGAACATCAAAACTGGTGACGTTTCTTAAAAATGTTCTATATACTAATTGCATTTCCCTGTCCTCTTTTGATTGACAGGATAAATCGGCCCTGATCATCAGCTGTTTTTAACTTATATTTAAGATATTTAAGAGTTCCCACAATTGTACAGAAGCTATCAATAGACAAAAAAAAGCAACATACTGTTTGCTTGTTCGTTGAACATAGGTCTATCATTGACCAACAGTCCAAAGCATTATCTATAGTGGCCAAATATACCAGAAACGCTTTAATATTCCTTCTGAATTATCATTTACTTTGTCTCACCATGGCTGAGAAGTTTTAAAAGTTTGACCCTTTATTTGAGCATATCAGAGCAAACATGAACAAAGGTTAGGGTCAGTCACTTGCAGATGGCATGGGAGAGGGGTACTGATATACTGTAGAGCATCTGATTGGATGAAAACAAATCTGTATAGTGCAGGATGAGTCATCAAAATTATTGGTGTGCTCTCCCAGAAGACAATGGGAACTAATTTGACATTTCTTAACATTTGAGAGTAGAGTACACTAATAGTGTGTTCACAACTAGGGCGAATTAAACTATTTGCACTAGTAAATTACATACAAGGTCAATGCACAGATAAGAATATATGCTAATTCACGCTGAGCGATGTGAATGGTGCGAACTGGGTGGTGCAGTTGACATGCGCTATTTGCTTGAAACACATTTTCCAAGAAAGATGAAAAGTCTCAACTCGATCAGCATATTTGCTCGAAGAGCAATAAGACAATTACTTATTGACCACTACAGTTTGACACATCCAGATGCGTGAAAACATTCCCCGTCACGTGAGATTTTATAGAGTGATACGAAAAACAAATAATATACTCTGGAGCAAGGAGCGTGATGCTACATGTATGGTGTGAACACACACTAACACAGATGGCATCAGAGCTCACACACATGGAATAAAAGCCACAAAGTCTGAATATTAAATATTATAATTATGGTGACAGGTGACTACAATCTTGAAAAACTAAATAACAAATCTAGTTTCGGAAAATAAGTGAAAAACAGTCTGATCAACCTGACCAGCTTGTGAATGCTTTGGAGTCTTAGTGTTTCCTTTACCATTGCAACAAGAGATAGACTGAAAGCCAAGAGATACAGAGTGAGAAGACAAAACAGAGAGATCAAGAGAGTTGTTGTACTAATCTGTGTAAAATGCTCTTGAGAATGGGGAGCTCGGGGGAAGAAGTCTCGAAATACAAGCTGAGACATATGGCAGCCATCATCTTGATTAAACACTGGCAGCACTTGCCGTAGGATTACAGTGAAACGCTCGCAAGACTAACTTAATGAAGTGAGGGACACAGATCAGAACTGTTCACCCTTATCTTGTGAAAATGTGTCACTGCTATTTAGCGTACAATAATTTGACAATGGACTGTTGGAGGGAGCATGTTTGCTGAGAAATGCCAAGTTCATAAATTCTGTCACATTTGAAATAATGTTCTGAATTAAAACAACATAATAGAAATAAAAACTTTTCAACTACAGCAAATAAAATGCATAGACAGTTATGCGTTTTTCATTCATGCATTTGGCAGACGCTTTGATTTACATTGCATTGTGCTGTACATTTGTTTCTGACTATGTGCGATCCCCTGGGTTTGAACCCATGACCTTGGCATTGCTAGTGCCATGCGCTAACCACTGAGCCACAGTGCCACGTTTACAATGATACATAAGGGGTGAAATGATGAATATTAATGTTTCTTCTGCAAACTCTCACACTTATCTATTCTGTGCTGTTATTTGTACAGGCATAACTTGTTTATTTTGGTATTTGGATGTTCTATAATGCCACACCATGATGCCTGTTTCATTTTCTTTACATAAAATAGGTCTCAATCAGTAAAGATATCTGTTTGTACCGCTGAAGGCCATGAAAGCCTCCTCTGTGTGAATATTAAGGAGCAGATGCCCACCTGACCCACAGAGCAGCCTTTTGGACCAGGAGACACCCATATGTTAGAGGAGATGATGCCTGCCGAGGATTACATACTTTACTGCCACAGATCTTACTGCGACAGATCTTACTGCGAGAGGCTGGAACTAAGACAGAGAGAGAGAGATTACAGAGAAGAATCAACATTTTTAATACACTCATTCTTTGTTGAGTGTATCTTTTGTGAATGCAACCACGGCAATTAATCTGCAAGTGCAGCACAATAATGTAAAACAAATGATAAAAACAAACTGAAGCATCCAAGCGATGAGAAAGTCACCCTGCTAATAGGCTACAAGACTTTTCCCAGGACAGTAGGACAGTTGTTTAATCTAACAAGACATTAATAGGTCACAATTTGTTTTTACTGCGCAAAAATCTGTTTTTCAGCAACAACATTCTAGACCTCTTAAAGAAAAGCTGCTGCAAAGACATTATCCCTTGAGGCAAGAGTTGAGAGGAGAAATTGCTGTAGTCTTCAAAACGACCCTGTGCGCTCCATCAGCAATGAGCTCAGCTTTGACTTACAATTAAAGACATAATGACAGGCTTTAAGAAAATAAACACATTAATAGAGTGACATATCATCAGAATGACTTGTTAGTGTATCTTCAGTCCAGCAGCACTAGTCTGATCTCATATGGTCTGAATGGCTATTTTTATATTTAATCTTCGTTCCAGTGTAAAATCTGACCCAATTTAAAAACAAATTAATTAATTAACAAACAACAATCCTGTATATGCAAATGTATATTAATAATAGCCTGTCTGTATCTGGGGAAGTGGTTGTGTCAAATTTACAACGTAAAGTTAACTAGTTGCAAGGAGATTTGTGATAACCGTATCACATTAGGCAATGTCAATTGAACAAGCTTAATATTTATTTAACAATAATCATATTTTAACAGATATCTGTATAAATTCAATCGGGTTCCTATTAAAGGGACCCCTAAACATATTTTGTAAGAATTCTTTAGGATCTACAAAATATGGTTGACAACAAGAACAATTATTTTCTAGTTTCATCAAATCAATCAAATGTCCTGATATGTTTCCATTGCTTTGAACCAATATAATTAAATACAACTTCTTGCCTTTGGCAGTACTCAAAAGCCATTGTTCTTGAAAAACTTGAGATTTATCAATCTAAAAGGCAAAAAATGTATACTTGAAGTTTTGAGCTATTACTCCACAACATGACATTCCAAGGTCAAGAATCATGATTATGGTAAAATGAAAACTGGTATAAATAGTAAAACATTATGCTTAAATGTAGAATTTACAGTGGTCTTTCTTTTCTCCTGCCAAAGATATTCTGAGCAGCTCATCTCACTCTTCCGTGAACATCATGCCGTTTAAACAACACTGGCATAAAACCAGACCCAGCAGGGAAAAACTGGTTCTTAGAACACTATTTTAACCTCTAAGAGAATAAATGATGAGGTCATGTGGTGCAGATTAGCACAGCACATTTCGGTTCATTTTCATTTTTTTACAAAAGTAAATTTGACCAAACAGATTAATAAATCTGCATATTAATGCTTGTTAAAAAACAACTGTCTAATGTCACATGAACATGTGCACAACCCTGTTATTTAGTTACTGTGCTTCAGGTAGCTGTTAGTGCAGACCTCGTCACTTAAATCGAATCTTCTGAAGGTAAAATAGTAACCCTATATCTTGAAAACATCTCCCAGTTTTTCCATATGAATATGAAAGGCTTATGTCTACTCTATGACTATAATTCCCTCTGTCTGTTTGACTGATCCCTAGAGACAAGTTGTTGACCCTGTGGTTACATTGTGATACACGGTCACTAAGCCACGTGGCTCCAGCAGTCTTTCCATACTCACTGGACGATGAGAGATGGGGAAAAGACAGATAGACAGAAAGAGAGAGAGACGAAGAGAGAAGAGATTTGGGTGCTTGGGGATAAAGAGGAAGAGAGTGACATAGTTTTATAAGCAAGTTACCATGAAACATTTGTTAGCAAAATATTTGCACAGGAGCGCGCTCTGGGCTGGGTAGATAACCTATCTGTGTTTGACTTTAGCTTCCCATGCTCTAAATACTCATCTTCTGCCTGTTTGGCTTATTGATTAGTTTGGCAAGAAACTAGGCCTCTCTAGCAGTGACCAAGGTCAAATGACACACACATTTGCTCACTAATGCTCAGGCTTCTGTTCTCACACCCACCCACTCGCAAAGCTTTACACTAACCGACATACACACACACAAATAAATTAGGCACAGATTGTCACTTTTGAGGGTGCCTCAAATATCCTAGTGTTTACTTACAGAACTTCCAAAAACAGCCGTGGAAAAAATTAAGAGACTATTCCAAATTTTCATTTAATAAGCATTTCTAGATGTATTGTATTCCATTCCAGTCTCTGTTGAATAAAGAAACTCTGACCTCAGGAGTGACAAAGTCATCCAACAGCCATGTGAAAGACTGACAGCATGACAAGACGGATGAAAACTGTGATAAAACCAAATAAGATGTTAAAAGATAAAAATGTATGTTGGACCTTCTCCTAAATACATGTAGAAATATTACTGTTGTGCTGCTTAAAAGGGAATATGAACTTGTTTTCTTTCCATTATTTGAGATCTGGAAAAATATAGAGCATCTATTTTCTGATATTTTGATCTGTTTCTCCGGTTTTCATTTTCTAATAAACGCAAACTGAAACTATATTTGTATTTATAATTGGGAGAAATATTGTCAGTAGTTCACAGAATTAAACAAACATGATCATTTTACCTCACGAAATACCCATAAATAGCACATTCAAAAAAACTAAAAATGGTCTTTGAAATGGTCTCTTGATTTTTTCAGCGGCTGTATATCTATTGATCTCTCTGCAATTTGTGACTCTTTACAGGGTTGCTAATTCGTATGAATTTGTACAATCTTACTAGAACGTTTTAGTATGATTTGCTTTCACGCATTATTTGCTTTGTTTAGGGGTGGGTTTTTTAACTTATTTTTCTAACAATCGTACGTTTTTGTACGACTCTCATCGTACAAACTCATACCAATTAGCCACTTCGTAAAAAATGTATGAATTACTGTGAGATCAGTTGTTTATATCTCAAGAGCCTCAAAACATTTGGACCAACCGTTAAAACTCTTTAGAGTTCTTTGCAGAGGAGCCTCTGGCAGTGAGGGAAATAATAATTTGATCCCCTGCTGATTTTGTAGGTTCTCCTGCCTATAAAAGAAATCAATGGCCTATATTTTGATGGTAGTTTTATTTTAACTGATAGAAATTCTCAACCAAATATCAACCATAAAATCAGGGAAAAAAGGTATATAAAGGTTATAAATTGATTCAGTGAAATAAGTATCTGATCCCCTACCAACCAGCAAGGATTCTGGCTCCACATTTTGGTTATGTTCCTATATGGACCACAGATTAATCCTGTCACTTTATCAGCTTGTTATGTATATAAAAGATGCCTGCCAACAGAATCTGTATCTTTCATTTCAACCTCTCCACCACCATGATCAAAAACAGATAGGTTTCAAAGGATGTCATGGACAAGATTATAGACCTGCACAAACCTTGAATAGGTTGCAGACCGAAGCTTGATGAGAAGCTGACAACTGTAGGAGCGATATTTTGCAAATTGAAGAAATACAAAATAACTGTCAATTGCCCTTGGTCTGGAGCTCCCTGCAATATTTCCCCAATGGGGTAAAGATGATCATGAGAAAGGTTAAAGATCAGCCCAGAACTACACGAAAGAAGCTTGTTAATGATTTTAAGACAGTTGGGAGCAGTTAGAAAGCAAACCATTGGTACACGATATGCCACAATAGATTGAAATCCTAAAGCAACCGCAAGGTCCTCCTGCCCAAGAAGGCCCTAGCTCGTCTGAAGTTTGACAAGGAATATCAAATTGATTCAGAAAAGGCTTTGGAGAAAGTGCAGTGAGACCAAAATTGACTCCTGTTTTTGGAGGGACAGAAATGCTGAATCACCAAGAACACCATCCCTACAGAGAAACACAGTGTTGGAAACATTGTGTCAACAAGGGTTTCTCCACCAAGTACAAAGTTATGTTTTGCTCTGGGATCAAATACTTATTTCAATGCAAATAAAGTCAATTTATAACTTTTATATAACATTTTTCCCCTGATTTTTTATATTCTGTCAGTTCTGCCATCACTTGCATTGTGACAGTCTCCAATTTTGATTCCGAATATCTGTCAACCTATCTGCCCCACTTCAGTCCAAGTCCGATGGCCTCTTCTTTCTCAAGTCATGCAGACTAATGTGATGCGCAATTAAAAAAGATCGTTTGAATCTTCCTGCCGGCGATGGCCTTGGCTTACTTCCCTGCCCGACCCTCGACACAGAAAACAATGACAAACTCCTACATTAAACTTCCTTCTAATCACTTCTGGGCTGGCATTAGAGGGTAACGCTGAGTGACAGGACTAGGGTTGGCATGTCAGCCTCTTCGCACCATTCACCATCAGCGACTATTCTTTAATTAGCCTGGGCGGAGTTCGTGAGCGGAAGGCACTCGTTGCTCCCTCTGATCAATACTATTGAAATCTGAAGGTTGTTTTGCGGTCATCTGGCCTCAGATTGTCAATGTCATTCCCATCACATGTGCATTGCCCCTAAGCCTTGTTCTAAACTGGAAGTGTTAGCAGACATTCCGGGCAACGCTGTGAAAAAAAGGTCCTTAACTCTAAGCACTTTGATTAACCTCTGCCAGCAAGAACTTGTCCGAACTGACTTAACGTACCCATGTGATGCCCTATTATTAGCCTGCATTGAGCCACACCACCCTCCCAACCCCTGAACCGACGCTCCCTCCCATCAGCTACCCCCCAACCTCTAAGTGTGTCCTTATGTAGCTGTATACATATCTGCCTACTTGCAGTAGGGGATCGGGCACATGACCTCCCATTGTGAGGAATACTTGGCACATGGCCCTGTTTCTCAGTTAGAAGCATTGTTCTCTTGTAGAGGAGAGTGACACTGCTGGAGAAGATACTCGCTGACATTTTCGACTTTTTAACCACCATCAGCCCATTAATCAATGGCTGCATCTGTTTCGGAGGGAGAAAGCGAGAGGACGACAGAAAGACAGAGATGCCCATGTAAATACACTAATGTTAATCCGGCCAGGCAAATGAGTGGAGGTGCCGAGAGAGAGGGAGAGAGGGAGAGAGAGAGAGAGAGAGAGAGGGAGAGGTTTGACTTTGACTCGCGCTGGGAGGGGGCTTGTGTCAGTTCCACCTTTGCTTTATCTCATCAGCCCAGTATTAGCACATTGCATTTGCCACTCAAGTGTTTAGCATATATGTAAATTTTATAGCCCTCTACATGTTTGTCCCCACTGACAGCCAGAAAAATGTTTGCCCATGAGTTTGTGTGTGTACGTCTGTGTGTATTGGACATTTACTTTTTTGACAAAGTGCATCTGAATGATGCTCGGCAAGGTGTGAATGTGTGTGTGTGTGCATGCGTGTCTGTACTGTGCATGTGCCCACACCAGGGTGTTAGTTTCCGTATGTGTTCAGATGATAAGAGAATAAGAGCTCTCAACAATAGAACACTTAAGTGTGCGAAGAAAAGAGAATAATGTAGGACACAAGATGGCGCGGACAAAAATCTGAAGACACCTTCTTTCGCTTTGAAAGGAATCTGCATTAATTCAAAGGCTTCTTTCTTCTTTAGGTACAATGGTTTGGAATTTCCTGAGCAAGTAGAGCTCTTCTTTACCCTTCAGCTCTAGATGCAAGAGCGTTTTGTAGGTGTGAGGCACGGGTGACCTTTCTTTGATAGTCGCTGTGATATACGATGGGCCTAAAAGAATAGTCTGTCTCGTGCTTTGCATTCAGCTGGCATGAGGCCTTTTTTCCTTCTGCAAAAGCCACCTCGTAGTGTTTTCAAATTTAATTCTATTTTAGGAGAGTTACAGCATTCTGTTTTAACACTGTCTCAGAATCATGCCACACATTCTTTTTGTTAATGACCTTCACCGAAGGCCTGCAGGAAATATCTAACATTTTAGACTAGATTTGGTTTTTACTAGGGCTGTGGCAGTGGCAGTTTTTTACCACAGCGGTGGTAATGAACAAATTAACCGCGGTGGTGAGGTGTCTGGGAAATATATATTATTTATATAAATAATATTTGTATTATTATATTTGCGTGTAGCAACCACATGACGAGTGGAAGAGAAATATAGACCTTATTTAGATACTTTTTGAACTATGATATCTAAGATAAATGAGGATGATGTTTAATGCGCAAATGTTTTTCAGTTTTATTACTTTTATACTTATCACAGTGACGTGCACTACAACCGGTGGCAGTTCACCACCGTCATGGCACTTTACCACCACGGTGATGCGGTTGTTACAGCAGCCACTGTTACAGCCCTAGTTTTTACAACACTTCATCATATTTACCAAGTAATGTTTCCCATACAACGCATACATGGGCGGGCCTGTCGTGAACGTGGAGGGATGGACGTGGTGGAAGAACCCAAGTGCAGGCAGACACGGGGATGAAGGGGTTAACAAGAATTTTAATAATAAATAACAAAACAAACACCCACAATGGGGACAAACACTAAATAAACTAGAATACAAAACTGAAAACAATCACTTCCCACATGGGGGGCAAAAATAACCAAACACTAGGTAATATAACATTACGAAGACCAGAACATGACAAGACCAAAGAACTTTACATACGGTGCAGAAAACATGAACAGCATACAAGTAAAACGAACGAGCACAAGACAATAGACAAGAGGGCATTTTATAGGGAAACTAACAAAGGAGACAACAATGGGCAGGTGTGGGTGCTGAAACACTCAGGGGAGGTTAACGACACGAAATAGGGAACGAAAAGGGCGGGAAACACTGACGAGACACGAGAAAGCACATGGCAAGTCAGAATCAAAACAAAGCCATGCCTTTCTCACACAAAACCTAAGGCTATGCCATGACTCCGCTGCAAGACCAAGAATAAACATGACATGATGGCGGAATCATGACACGGGCCAACCTTTGATTTTGCAGTATTTGATGAACAGCCACAAGATACCACCTACTCTCCGTAAATGGACATCATGCGTAAACATTATGAGAAGTGTGCTAGCCAGACAGGATTAAGTAACTATGCTGGCTAAAGACCTAAAATGAAGTTCATTTTAACTGATAGAGACAGAATATAAAAAATCAGGGGAATAACTTTTATATAAAGGTTATAAATTGATTTGCATTTCAGTCAGTGAAATAAGGATTGTATCCCTGATTAAAACATAACTTTGTACATGGTGGAGAAACATTTCAAGGAAGACATTTCTGATAGTGTCAGGATACATTTTAGTCCACTCCTCTGTAAATCTTTAAGGTTTCTTGGCTGTCGCTCAGCATATTTTCAGTTTTAGCCTCCTTCACAAAACTTCTAAAGTACTAGGGTCTAGAGACTGGCTAGTACATTTAATGTGTTTCTCCTTAAGCCACTCTTTGGTTGTCTTGGCAATATGTTTTGGGTCTTTGTCATGTTAAAGGCACATCCAAGATTTTACGGTACATGAGCCCGTCCCTCAGCCCCTCAATGCGGTCAAGTCATCTTGTACCCTTAGCTGAGAAAAAGCCCTAAAGCTTAATGTTTCCAACGCTGTATTTCTCTGTAGGGATGGTGTTCTTGGGGTCATTGTCAGCTTTTCTAAAAACAGCACTCAATTTTGGTCTCACAGCACTTTCTCCAAAGCCTTTTCTGAATCATTTTTAAGTTAATTGTCAAACTTCAGACGAGCAAAGCAGGCCTTCTTGGGCAGGAGGACCTTGAGGGTGCTTCAGGATTTCAATCTATTGTGGCATAGCGTGTTACTTGCTAACTGTGGTTCCAACTGTTTTGAACTCATTAACAAGCTTCTTCCGTGTAGTTCTGGGCTGATCTTTAACCTTTCTCATGATCATTTTTACCCTAACGGGGAAATCTAGCAGAGATAAATATGTAAGCCTTTTAGGATATTTCTTGAAGAAATCAGGACAGAAGTGGTCAAAAGTGCAGGAGTAAACGTGGATGTGCTTCTTTCGTCCACTTGTGATCCAATCGAGCAAAACGCATCTTATTACCAGGCCTTATAAAGACTGCAGGGAGCAGCAGCAGGGGGGCGTAAGAGCCACATGCGGTTTAAGAGCAACGGGTTGCCGACCCCTGAACTAGTGGATAAACAGCGTTTCTCCATGGTCTCTCTTTCTCGACTTGTTTGGTGTGAGAAAAAAAATACCCTCATTTGCACAGGCATACATTGAGCATGAATAACCCAGCCCATTGTTTTGGATGTCCGGTAAGTTACGTTTTTAAAATATAAATCATAAAAGCTGTCCAATCACGTTGCGCCTTTACACGTAAGCCGATATCTTTGGGTTTAGTGTTAAAATGCCAGTTTGAACGCTAATCAAACTAGGACTACATTTTTTATTTTATTTTTTGGTCTGGACCAAAATAACCAAAATATCAAATGTTACCGCGCCCTTAAAATGAATTCAAACACCACGGTAAGTATTAAGTGTTATCACCAGCACCACAAGTCTCTCAAAATCCTGTGGGAAACACTGGTACTAGACCAAAAGAAGAAACCAAAAAAACATTCAGAATGTTCAGAATGACCTTCCAGTGCTCCGCAGTTACAACTAAACTTCTAGTTGCTTAGAGATTCCAAGTTCCAAGTGCCTTCTTACAATTTCTGTTTCTAAAGGCTTTTTAAAAGTAAAGCCAAGCAAATTGACAACAAATGTCTTTCTCTATCAGGATTACTGGATCCAAGTTAATGGAAAGTAACGTTAGGGGAAATATTTCAAATACTGTGTCCAGGCCTAATTCAAATGTCAGAATCAGATTCCACTTTTACAAGCTGCTAAAGGGGCTACTTATTAACAACATGCCTGGGATTTGTAACCTTCTCATACTGGCATTAAACAGGTCTCAAGAACAAAATATATATAAATAAACACTAGCTATTTTGCGGGATTGATTAAAATTTAAACAATAGTTTAAAATCCAGGTTAACACATATAGAGCACAGGCGTTGTTGTCATTTATATTATTATAGAATTTTTATTATACTTTTTCCCCTATAAAAATGTATATAGCACCATCACAATGTTAAAATCTATTATTATCATTTTAACAGGTGGGCTCAGGGTCATATCATATCTTGCCCTGGGCACCAGAATCACCTTGAGATTTTAGGATTAAAATCCCAATATACCATATCCCCTGGTTGAGAGTGTGTGTTCTTCCCTTCTTGTGGAGATTTAGAAGATCATGATCAAGTAAGATGAGGGTGAACAGAAGGAGTGATTACTGGAGATCACAGACCCAGTACCAGTAGAGACGAAGGATTAGGGCTCAAAGCACAGTTTACGCTCCTCTTCCCCGCACTCAATTTCTCAAGTCGCCGCTTGCTAAAGATTGGACTAACACTCAAGGCCACATGTTGGCAGTCACACTGTCCAAGCATACACAAACAGACGCACGCGCCACGTTTATTAATAGCCGAAACAGCTGCGGTTTCTCTGGCTCACACCCGAGGAGAGGAATTCCCAGCATTCAATAGACAGAAGTGTGTTAATCTGTGATTCTTCACCATAGGCAGAAGACAGATGGATTACTTCACTCTATCACTTTTCTCCGCGCGTGCAAGGGGATCAGCTAGCAAGAGGTGCGGGTATCCACAGCTAATTAAAGGTGCTGGGTGGGAATTGGAGGGATCGCTGGACAGATGGACAGTCTCCACCGAGGAGCCAGGGATCTTTGAACCCTAAGAATGGAGCATGTTTAATTTAAGCGCCCCAACTTTCCCAGCGTTGTGAAGATTTTTATGTGAACTGTCATTTCATTGTCTTTCTTAAGTTTCCATATCAGTTTAGAGCACATGAATGAACATTAGCCTGAACAACAGCATCTCATGGCAATTTGTAACTTATTTGTATGAATTTGTACTAGATATGTACCGATACTAATTTTCTCCACCGATACCACAGATTATTCAGTGTAATATCTGCCGATAAATATATATATCGATGCCGATTCTGAAGATTACATTTATATTTCTAAACTTTGAACATCAAACTGGTGCCGTTTCTTAACATTTTCTTTATAAAAAGGCCAAATTCATTGCCTTTTCCAGTCCTCTCTTGACAGGATATATCGGCCCTGATCATTGGCTTTTTTTAAACTATCGGCTGTCTGAAAAAAAAATTTTATTGGCCCGTTACCAATTATTGGCGGATATATTGGTGCATCTCTCGCATTTTTGTACATTTCAATTTGATCTGCTTTTGCCCCAGTGACAGTTATGTTTAGGGGTGGAACTTCATTCTTGCTTTTTATAATAATTGTACACTTTTGTACAGTCAAAGTCCGTTTACGGAAGTCGTGCCACGCTGCAGCCATGTTTGCAACGCCTCTGGGCATCTATTGAAGTCATAGCAAGTCCACAGTCCTATATACCTGAATGGAGGAAGGCAGATATTTCTAAAATCGCTGAAAAAGATTATCACCATATTGAGCGATTCATTCCTCGCCATTCATTGTAATGGCAGTGGCGCATCTTCTAAATTTTTATATCTTTGTTACATTGCATGAATGCATACAAAAATTGTGGCCTCATGAAAAAGTTTTCAATGGAGATGATGGGTAACATCAAGAATAATTTTG
This sequence comes from Barbatula barbatula, assembly GCF_947034865.1. Classification (NCBI taxonomy): domain Eukaryota; kingdom Metazoa; phylum Chordata; class Actinopteri; order Cypriniformes; family Nemacheilidae; genus Barbatula; species Barbatula barbatula. The sequence goes on along the minus strand of NC_136765.1, from coordinate 14,128,607 downwards.
TTTCAACTTGCCCTGTGTTTTTCTATGCTTTTTATCACAATAATACAAATAACTTAAAATCATGCAGATATGGGATGACATGATGGTCGCTAAATGATGAAAGAAATTAAATTTTTGGGTGAACTATCCGTTTTTGATGCTTAACAACTAGAACTTGCTAGTTGCTAGCTTCACACTCTTTTAATGTTTATTAATTTACTAAACTACATTTAAAAATTATATAATTTTTCATTATATGACTTTCACCTGCACTAACTATCACTTTGGTCCCTGGTTTCACATCAATTGGAAGCAAAACTGAACCTGCTAAACCGGTTTTAAATGATGCCTCTTTGTTTACCGCACCACCACCCGACGATTAAACATGTCTGTGGCACAACTGTTGTTTCCATGAGCTCAGATACTAACGCAGTGAAAGTTCTCCACCATGACACAGGAGTGGGTTTTGTTGAAAACTGATCCCCATTTTCTGTGCCCACTCTATTACAGGTGTAAAGAGGGTAAAGAAAACCAGAATGCTGAGGTTGACATCCAACCTCTAGATACCAGACTAATCCATCTATCCCAACCTCATTCTCTCCCTCCATTATCACCTTTTGACATCATTTTTCATATCTGCTGTCAACAGGGCGAAAGTACAAGAGTGAAGAACTGAGGAGTAAAAGAATGAGAGAGAAAGAGAGCAAGAGAAAGTCTCTTCTTAAGTCCTCATCCCCATAACCATGATTAATAGCCCAATGCACCTCAAAGTTCATAAACTTCCCAACCCGCTGATAGTTTATACAAGCTAAATGATTTATCTCCAGTGCATGCCAGACTGCTCATTCCATGTGACGGATATTTCCAGAGTCCTTGCTTGGGGTTGCATCTTGGTGTGAGGTGCAAACCTTATCAGGGTAACACTGCAATAGAAACCCCCGATACGCTTTGTATAGTATCACTTTAAGGAACTTGTTTAAAGTGTGGTCAAATTACTCCTGATCTATGTGACAACACCGTGTTATAAGCTTGTCATCTTCCTCTTGGCACTGCGGCTAAAGATGTGCCAGACATGTCAATGGAAAACATAAGAACTGCTCCTATGACGATTAACAAAGCTTTGGGTGGCTCTCAACTATCAGAACTATTTCCAGACTTCTAAATACCCTATCAGCCCTTACATTCATAGCCCACCGGATACTTTTTGACCGCTTCTCACCAACTTAATGACCGTTAGAGGAATCTAGCTCCTTCCCTTTCCACTCTGGAACCCACATGAGAGGGATCTCTCAAACACCTGTCACCCCAAACAGCAGCGTTTTGTGAGTATGTGCTCCATCACTGTCACCCTCCCATCACCTGCCTGTTTTGCTTTATCCTCCTCTGCTTTCATTCATCAACATTTTAGGTGCCGCCTTTGACAAGGTCACATCTATTGCTTAGATCGTACATCATATTTATACTACGGCACTGACAAACCCTGTGATATTGGACAGCGCTTATTTGTCTATTTACATTCTAAGCTTGTACACGGTCTAAGGAACACTGGTGAAAGAAACACGCAAAGGCGATTTGAATGACTCTTGAAGGAAAAGGCTAACAGCTCCCTCAGATGAGGTTGAAAGACTTTGGTGTTAAAAATGTCTTTGACAGGCTATTCGTGTGTGGAGGTACAATGACCTTCAGATACTTTTGGGCACAGTTATCCAACTATAAGAATTTAACTGATTCTAAGCGATGTATAAGTATAAAGATATTTGGAGACAATCTGATGCCTTAATGTAAATGTGCGCTTCTTTCGTGCATTTTTTTTAATACATTTTACATATGACATTTAGATGCAATTTGTAATATATGTAACAGAAATCACTGTTGGCCTAACATTCTGCACAACAACACATCTGAATGATTTTATACGGATACCCCCTCGCAATAGTTTCCTGAAGAGTGACCCGATAACAACGCTGTGAACAGACTGGAATAATCACAATTGTACAATATAATTCTGCAGAATGTTCAGTCCTAATAAAAGAGTCCATAGCTAAAATGACATATCAGGGCACTCTTTAATTAATGTCCTAATGAAGTCTCCACTTAAAATAATTGGCTTTGCATGATTCGCTTAGTGCTGAAAGCGTACGTCTTTGTCCTAGTTATGATTTTTCTATTTGTCTTTTTTATGAGTGTCAAAGGTCTGCATGTAAAATAAGATCAAACGAGTCAATCATTTGTTGTCTATAGAAATAAAATCTGTATAACTCACATTGTATGTGAGAGACTACATCATTAAAGGCTCCATTGTATCAAAATTGGAAATTTTGCGTGCTCCATGTCTCTTTGCTGTTGTTATTGCCTTTATTTGCAAGTATACTTTTTGAAGCTGGCAAAAATTAACATACACAGCTGGAAATAAAGCTGATGACTAACCTTGCGCTCATGGACATGCCAAATTCTTTGTCTGTAACATATCTGAAAAAAACGAGGTAAAAAATCCATATTTATAAGAACCTTCCACATGAGGCAACTTCACAACATCAAATAAATTGAAATAAAACTTATCTGAAAAAAATAATCCATCTGCCTCATTATCAGTCCAATGTGTAACTTTTTGGAGGATCTATTGACAGAAATGCAATATAATACACATTACTTTGTCTTCAGAGGTGTATAAAGACCTTACGTAATGAAGCGTTATGTTTTTATTTCCTTAGAATGAGGATCTACATACGCCGTTGCTCCCATTGCATGGAGTCCACCATGTTGTTCCTACAGTAGCCCTAAAAGCAAAGAATCAAAAACGTGATCACATCTTAGTTCTGTGTCAACCACCGTAGTGCTTTGAAAGGGGCGGTGAAGGGAGCGGTTGGTTGCAATTCAATTGCAATTGCTAAATTTATGAAATAAATAAATATGTCATGACAGGAAAGAAAACTGATAACAAAACTGAAACAATGGGCCTTTAAAACATCTGTAAGACATCTTTTTTATTTCTGTAAATGTTACAATGTTTTTATAGCATCTATTCTCTTAACTCCACTGGTTTCTTCTAAGCATAACTATGTGTTACTATTATTGGTTTTGTAAATCTACCGTACAGGCACTGAGCAAAAGCAGGTTTAGAAAACAGGAAGGACCTCAGGTAGGAAAGTACAACATACAAACATACAACTGCGCACAAAACTTTGGAAAGGTTCAAATGTACACGTTTGTCTTGTTATGTGAATGTTGTTCAAATCGTGACACCAGGTGAATCGCCTTGGACGTGTGTGTGTGTGTTTTGAGACTCTCCTGGCAACTCAACCCCTCCCACTTGGGTTGACGTACTCTTTAGCCAATCAGATTCAAGCTTACCATTCAACCAATCACAACCCGCTGAGGGCGCAGGACTCATGGATGATTTTGGTTACATGTGGAATAAAGTGTTTTTATCGACTGCAAATCTTCAGTTTCCTCCCATTTTGCGATTCATTGCTGTATGCTGCATGTCTATTTACCTTACCGTGTTTCGATCTGAGATCAGTAGCATTGTCAAAGACACTTTGTGTCGTTTTTTTTATTAAACTCTGATAATACTAGTAAACTTTAAATGTAGTAATTTATTAGTATGGGTCTATATAGGCTAATATATCTATCCACTTAGCCTAAATTAGTTAAATAATCCCTTCAATGACATTTACAGAAGCCAATAAGGAACATAACACGTATGTCTAACTAGACTATATTCATTTACATGAGGAAAGGACTACAAAGTCAGGGGAAACATTACAGTATTTCAAACTGACTTGAAAGAACACATAGTGAAATGAGACAGCAGCGAAGTAAATTGAGTATTGTATTTTATTTAACAGTAAAATATTATACATTTTACCCAAGCTGCGCAAGCGTGGAACAGATCGTAACGTGATTAACGTGCGATGAGGGTGATGCGTCATTTCCGTTCTATTTGAGCCTAACTGCACCAAAGGTGCGCAGAGCCGTTTTCCTTGAGTCCTGCGCCCTCATTGGGTTGTGATTGGTTGAATGGTAAGCTTGAATCTGATTGGCTAAAGAGTACGACAACCCAAGTGGGAGGGGTTGAGTTGCCAGGAGAGTCTCAAAACACACACACATGTCCAAGGCGATTCACACGTGTGTCACGATTTGAACAACATTCACATTTGAATCTTTCCAAAGTTTTGTATGTTTGCGAAACGTACTTTGTGAGAAAATAGTTTTGTTTAACGCACGTGAAATGCTTTTCGTAAATGTAAATATATACTATGTGCAGGTAAATAAGGTTTTATGCATGCGAAACTGTTCACGCATGTGTGTATCTTGTTTTACGGGTGAATAATTAGTGAGACTAAAATCGCTCCATATTCCCCTTACATACTGTAATATACACCTAACAATGATCACATATTTAAATAGGCTTCATGCTGAACACATCACATAAAAACTACATAAAACACCACATGTAGTAGCCAAACACCTACATAAAAAACGTAGTTTAGACAGCCATCAGTGCTTAAGATGAAGATGAACCAAACAGACAGCACAAATTTCTCATGGAAATGCTTTTCAGCAGTTGGACTGAACCTTCCACATTGGCAGCGTTCCAAGCCTAACTGCATCTCTTTAATCACAGGGGACTTGTGTCCTCATTGTCAACAACCTGACACCCTATAACAGCAGTCACATCTCAAGAAAGGATGCAGCTGCATGTGAAGGAATTGTAGGCTTCGCTGATCACAACCCGAACCAGTATCTCACAGGAAATGTGTCAAGGCCAGGACAAACAGAAATTCATACCTCTTTTCCACCGAGGAGGTATCTGAAAGCAATCCGAGCGTTTCCGAACAAGAAAAGGCTTGGAGAAAATCAGAGCTGCACCGGCCAGCTGGTCTCGAACCTGGAACCAGTAAGTTTGTTGTGATGCAGCCACTTTATTTCTTCTGAGAAATATAAACATTAAATTATTTACTTTACATCACTTTAACTGATACAGTCAACATGTCGGCTATTTAAACTGTAGGCAGGTTACCATAGTAACAGTGATAGGCCGATATATCAGCGATATCAGATTTTTTATTTTCAGCATCACTAAACAGGTATTAATGCATAATAAATACATTTAGTGTCACCAATTTTCTTTATGTATCTCATTTCCTGTAATTACGTTTTGTGCTATGTTGGCACTATTAGCAAATATCATGCAAATGCTACAATAGTTCTGAAAGTTTTCTAATTTCACTGCACACTTCACTGTAAAAAATGTTTGCCGAAATGTTATTGTCATGTGATGTGTTTTAAAGTCTGCAAAGAAAAATATATTTTAATGAGAGGATACATGAATGTTGAAGATACAGTGTGAATGACTGCTCTTGGAGCAGCTGGATGAGGAGAAGGTGCGAGCCGCAGGACTGATGATACAGCCCCAGCTGCGGTGACCCGTCTGTGCCGACTGCCTGCAGCTAGCCTGAGGGTTGTGAACGCCTGAAGGAGGTCCTCAATGAACAACAAGTAAATAAAAGATAGGAGGGATGTCAGGACCACAAAGGGCATGGCCAAGAGACTGAGACTCCCTATGAGACAACACAAACATCTGCATCACAAACCAACATCGCTTTTAAGAGAGACCTTTTACTTTCCTCCTGTTAAGTTCAATGTTGGATCAGAGCTGTGCTGTGATATTATAAAACATGACTACATACTTCACATATTTTGGATTAATTGATATCAGTAAGATCAAAGGCACATAAAAATGCCTTTGCATAGACTCATCTTACAAGCCATCTAAATATGGGCGAAAATCTGCAGCCAGTTATTTGGTTAACAGCCTTAACATTTACATTTGTGCAGTGGGCAGATGCTTTTATCCAAAGTTCTTATACTGCATTCCGGAGAATTGAACCCACAACTTTTAACAGCAAACACAATGCTTCATTAATTTAGCTGCAGGCTCAAACCTTTATTTTGACACAAGTGAAGAAGTGGGGGGGTGGAGAGATTAGTGGTGGTCACATTCTTAAACATGCCTTTTAGTATTCACAAGCAACTTAGCTTATGTTCAGTCGTGCCATATCAGCTCTGATCTACACTGCCAAGGACCGAGGCGTGAGATTTTGTTTTTACCTGGTACCTCCCCCATTAACTTTAGTTATGCAACTGCATCAGTCCCTGCACTTTAATTACTCTTGTCCTTTACAAATTAACACACATTTATTTCCCAGCATAATAACCAGATGCCCTATAAGAGCTCCTGTCACCTCAATTCACTTCTAATTATCTCCATTTCCCCATAAATCATTTTTATAGTGGCATTAAAGCAGTGCAACATTGTGAGCAAGCCAGGACAAGACATTTAATGGAACTAATAACTTAAGATTTTGTCTATTTTTATTTTATTTGCGGTAGTGGCTGCGTGTGAAAATATAAATAATGACAATAGTATTTTAAGATAAAGTTTACTTACACTGAGAATTTATTTTTTACTTTATTTCTAAACAAACGGAATACAGAAAGTACACAGAAAATACAGAATACAGAAAGTATTTAAAGTTTTTCAATCCTATTCCTGAGATAAACCTGCAGAAATGCGTTCCAACTGTAATCAAATGCACCTGAATCAAAATCTTTGGGTTCACTTGAAAATGACATGCAGGTGTTGCAAGATTGGAGCGAAACATGAAGATTGATCTTGGAGTAGAATTGGCATAATTGACACCGATACAGTACTTACCAATTTTAAACTATAAGGCTCGGTTTGAAAGACTTAGTTTAAGCCAAGACTATGCCTTAGTTGAATCAAGATATTTTGGTCACTTTTATAAAAATGTCTTAGAAGAATACATTACTGGTGTGCATCTTGAGACAAAACAATGGAACTGATATATTTTAAGATGTTTCTGAAAAGTTACATTGAATTAAGACAGGTCACACATTCATTTTAGACTGGGACTAGCCCTGAGCCTGGTCTGTGAAACCGCGGTGTTAAAAAAATGAACCCATTTTTGGGGCGAACAATCCCTTTAAAACATAAAACTCATTACATTCTCAAGCTTGTTGAGTTCTGTAGGAAGTTATTTGTTCTTTATCTTTTAACAAATCCAATATATTAACAAATTGCTTGGTTGTCTCTCTACAGAATGTGATAAATATTGTTTATATCTATTTTGTTGTATTTATTTTGCGTAACTTGTAACCAATTTTGCTGTATGATAGATTCTTCTTGATTTTTTAAATGTTTAACAACTAGATCCGGATGTGTTCCACGAAGTTGCTTTGGATAAAAGCATCTGCTAAATGACTAAATGTAAATGTAGATCCAAATGTTGTTTTCTATCTTAGTGGAATATCCATAGTCAGAATGATGAATGAACCTGTGGTTACTTTGCCAGGACACCTGTGTCAACTAGAGAGGAACTGACAACATGCATCCGGAAAAAAAGTTATTAAAAAAATTGCAAGTTACGAGAAACATTCTAGTTAAGTTCTTGTTAACTTATGCTTGACATTTATGCACATTAATTACAGCTCATGTGTCTAAATAGTTTTTGGGCCATTTTCCCTTTAAATGTAGTCTAAACCACAGTAGTACCTAGAATGGGCAAAACGATATTTACTGTATTTTGCATCTCATGCAAATTAAGTAATGCCTCTTTTACTTTAAATGGCCTAATTCGTTGGTTTTGCATCAATGAACATAAACCAATGCTACAGAGTGACACAGCAAATCCAATTGTCTCTGGGTCATTGGCTTGCCCCTTCATGCAGGTCGGGGGTTGTTGGACTGCAAAAGGATAAAGACTGCAGATATGAATATAACAGGAGTCAGATCAACCCAACCAGTGCACTTCTTACGTCGTGAAGAGGCCTTTTGCGATAATTATTACTATTACTCTCCATCCTAAGACCCTTGGTTGCAGGGACCATTTGAACAAATTACAATGGCTTCTTCGGTAAGCATCTCTAAGACACGCTAAGGAGGATCTCTTAGCCTCCAGCAAGATGCTCTCTTCCATTGAAATGCTTCAAATGCTTTCTGCAAGTAATTGTCTGTCCTTAGCAATCCCCTAATACCAATAAAAGTCTCATTATAAACCATTTCAAAAAGGCTTTTAGCTAGAAAATCTTAAGCAACAGAATGCATCGCTCCAGGGCTTTGGATAAGATCCTTATGTGAATTAAGTGTCATTTACTAATCTAAACTGTAATCTCATAAGCATTCTCACATTTTACACTGCTATTTCCTTTGAAGGAATTACACGTTTTGTCCTTCTTAATATATTGTCTTTAGCGGTTTTAAGGCTTGTACAAAACACCAACACGCAGGCAAATTTTATTTCGTTTTGGCATTTTTTTTAAAGATTCTAAATGAGATTCAAACTGATATTAATAGTAATCTTTTCAATAATTTTTACATACTGTAATAATTTCAGTCTTTTTTAAATCCATATGGTTATTTTTACATAGTAACCTAAACACACAAAATGTAAATGTGCATTCATGTTCTTTATTGACTAGCTATTAAAAAAGCTACTCTGTAGGCACAGGCATGACACAGTAAACAAGGTCAATGATCGGGTCCAAACACCTGTCATCAACAAGACCTGTAGAGGTCAAATCATGAAGTATGGCTTAATGCATTGTAATAGCCTAACATTCCTAGCATTTGTCGTTAGAAACACATCAAACATTTTAAATTCTTAAAATAAAGTGTAATACTCGTTTTAACCTAAGGAGGCCGCCGTGTTCTTTTTCGATGACGTAAAATGGCTGCACACACAGCTTGGCAGGCCAAACTAAACACAGACACACTAATAACTTCTTCAGGAAATGTAAGGTTCTGTAGGATAATATATATATATATATATATATATATATATATATATATATATACATAAGGCTAAAATAAGATAATAAAGAAAGAAATTAAAGACGTTATTTGGTGAATTTTCATACATTTTACGATTGTTTGTCAGAAACAACAGAAACATGTATATTAATAACCAAAATAATTTCTAACGTTATTGTCTTCTCTCCCTCGGTCATTAGCTGATGGGGCTAATATTCACGTGTGCTCTAAAACAGAATAAATAACCAAACCACAAGCATCTTCTCAAAGGCAGTAGTTTAAAGCTGTGATTTAATGCACGCTTACCATGAACAGACGATTACTGATACTGAACGCGTTCTTCTTTTTATGGCAGGCTGGCTTGTGTCAAGAGGACATACCACCACCTATTGTCACTGTCTGTTTATATATCTAATCTTCTGTTTACGTGTCATATTTTACTGTTATATATGGAAAACGCGTGTGCTTTGCCTTTTGCGAAAGAGAACAGGTTTAGGTTGCAACCATTTGACATCACAGATTTGACGCAAAAAATGGCGGCCTCCAAGTAAAAATATTTTTTCAAAGTTTATGAATACTGGGACAGTAACACTGTTTTGTAATTTCACAATTATAAAGTCAATGTCATTGTTCATATATTAAGCCATACATCGCTCTATACACAAGGATCCTTTTAAGGAGCAGTAAAACAGAACCATTCTGCGCTATTGCCATACTGTCAATCCAATTGGTCAATCCTCAATATATGTGCTTTCTATTGAGTCTCTGCAGCTTTAATTGTGGTGCAAGCCTCCTAAAAATAATGAATTAATAACAAGATCACACTCTAGACATTCATTTCATCAGATTAACTCAGATTTGTCTAATCCAGAGCTGCTACCTTCTTTCCCACCAACAAATCAGTCAACAGATTGACTGAGCTACAGGAGGTCTCAGAGCATTAGAGTAATTATGCTAAATAGATATTGATAAATCTGATAAATGTTATCTGAAGATACCGTCCAAGCACAGATTATCTGTCTATCCAGGGCCTAAGTAACCTCATACTGTAATTTTCTCATGTATTTTAACAGATAAAGGTGCCAGAGAATGTACACCCCCATAGAAATTGAGCACTCACTCACAGGAAGGAGGCTGTACTCATACTAGTGCACAGCGCAAGAAGCACACTCACTTGACCTAAAATGATGCAAGATGGCTCATAGTCCGTCAGGGGAGATTTATACCCCATCCCTGTTTTTAGTTGCTATGTAGTAAAGGTAGTATAGTTAACACACCAATTTTGAGCCAATATAATTGTGAAAGAGACAGCCTGTTAAAGCACATGCAAGGTTTGTTTGTATCCACATGATTATAAACTATAATCAAATGTGTCCTGTTTTGCAACATTTAACTTAGTCCAAAGGTGAGCACATTTGATGGATTCATACTTTTACTTTAAATTTTTTAGAGATAACAAAAATGATTGCATCTAATGAGCATTCTATAAGATAATACGTCACGAACAGCCGATTCTTTTACGAATCGTTCTTATGAACCGTTCACATAATCGAACTTCGTATTTGATTTGTATAGCTGACAAACGTTTTCAATGAATATGGTTTGTATTAGTTCATGTATTAGCTGTATCATTCTTAATCAACACGTCGCTCGAAACGAAACTAACGGTTTGGACTCACACCATCAGGTGGCTCTTACCAGTAACTAGGCCGGGTGAACCCAATTTAAAGGACCTGTTGGAAACGAACGAATCCAAGGTCAAATCTGAAAGTCCGTTCTTCGGTCGCACCAAAACATAACCATATTAACTGTTTGTAACACAATAAGTTTGACTACGATTATGGAGGAGTCTTAAAACGGGCTAGCTGCTAATCCTTGCGTGCGTGTACAAGAGAAATGGTGTGAATTTAAAACTCATTTAACTTACTTGCTTAGATGCAATGACCATATCCGTGTTTGATTATCATTGTGATGCAAAACTAGCTATATTTGTCAGTTTAACGTATGTTTTAGCGCGTAAACATTCATGTGATGTTATATTACGTGTTGATGACGTAACGTTAGTTACGCGATGACAAAAGTCCCGAGTGGGCTTGAACCGGTTTATGTAACTTAAACGGTGTTGCAGTATTTCCTGTCTCATTCTGGTTAGAATCCACATGTAAGTTGCTTTATATTTTACCTGATCTTTTTGCTAAATAAATGTTTTCAATGTCAGTTATTATAATGTGTACATATTGTGCCTATCCTAAATGTATGCTCACAACCCCTAAATGCATCAGTTAATCACAAATACAGTATGTGTTTAGTGCAGTGCTTTGCTTTGCTTATTTTGAGCGGGTTCCATTGACAGGACTGCTGTAGGTATCCTATCTTAACACGGTGTTGTGACACCTAATTCAGATCTCTCACCTCAGCCTCTCTTCTCCTTCACTTTACTCTCACATGGACATTCTTAAGAAAATCTATACTTGTTTTGGAGAGGGAGGAAAATAGATAATATCTTCATTGACAACTAAATGACATTGTGTGTCCCTCGATAAGAGATTGCATCTGAGTGATCTAATCGTTTGAAATTCACTGTTGTTAATTATGGGCAAATAGAACAGAAAGACATAGGCATGATTTAAGTTAACCAAAAGGTCTTGTTATTGGCCTTTGTTTGAGCAATTTGTGGATATTGATCGACGATGGTGTGCGGTGCGCTGACTGCAATTTATCCATGTGCGCTTTTCCACCATCAAACCGTTCTAAGCACAGTCTGAAACGGTTACAGTTGTTTCCACCCGAGCCTGATTCGACACGACACGATTGCAAGCTGTTCTGGGGTTAGAATTAAGCAACGAGAACGATTCGGCGGGATTGTGGAAAAGCGCTCTATGAGTGGATTTTGTGGTCCCTCATCAAGCCTTTTAAAAGACACCATTATGGTGGATACAGTCATAGCATAAACACTTATGAATTTCCCCTGTGATATGCAAGAATATTGCCTGTTCCGGTGCCATCAAACTAGAGACGACCATGATGAAGGGAATTTCATTTATGGTGATAATCTATTATCACATTAATTGCACATTTGTCAAGTGGTTAATTGAAAATAATGAATACTGAGACTAATTTCGGTTTACATCACTGTCACATTTATGATGACCAGTGGGATTTACGCTTGTGCTGGGGGTGTTTGTTTGTGCATGCAAGCTCAACTTGTAAATCAAAGCTGTTTGTTTCGTTCTACATGTACAGTAACAAATTTGCCTATTTAGCACTTGCCTCAGATCAGTGAGTGGTCATTTATAATGCTTCAAGTTATGCAGTAGTTCAGCCAAACACAACAGTTTCAATGTCAGTTTGAATATATGTATGACTTCCTGCTCTTTTTCCATAAAATGAATAGGTAGCTGTCAGATTCAAATGTTCATCGAAGTAGTCCATAAAGAGGTTAGCGTTTGCATGCAATCATGCAATAGCGTTATGTGTGGAACAGACCAAAATTTAATTCAATAAAAAAGTTGTTATTGGCAGATTTGACTTCCGTGATGCCAGCTATTATTGGTTTATTAACATTTACATTATCATTTAGCAGATGCTTTAATCCAAAGCGATTTACATATTTTACAATTTACAAATGATTAATCTCATATCTATCTTGTAGCCCAAAATATACCCCCCAAAAAAAGAAATATCACACAAATAAGATATCTTCTCGGGAACAGGCTTATGTCATTACTAAATTTAGACTGAGCTTCATGAGATATAACTTTTGGTATACAATTTCTTTACTATTCTAAAATAAAAAACAACACAAACATTCTTAGGCCCACATGCTTTTTATTTGTAATCTCCATGGATAAGAGCAGGTATCTGTGTCTAATGGGTATAGAAACCTTTAATTTTGGGGGGGGGGGATAAAAAACCATCTCATTGCAATGAACCACTAGAAAAGAGAATATATAAAAATGAACAAAGTTAATTTATCAAAATATACAACTTCAGTTTAAAACTGCTTTCTAATGTAATAAATATCTCTGAAACTTATCTGTGCATCGTTTGAAGTGTTCCTGACATTTTAATAAGGTTTTAAAAGATATGAAAGTAACTACATCTTTTGACGTAACAACCAGCCAATAGCATCATTGCTGATCACTAATTCTTCTATCGATATATGCTGCCTTTCCAAACAGTGCGTGAGCGTGCAATGATCCCAGACAATTGAATCCATTCGAAGAACCGAATTATCCAGAACATGATTAGAGGGATTAGGTCATGTCGGATGTTTCAAATGATATTGGACGGTAGTAAGAGGCGTACAAAGATTGATATGTTTAAATGATATACAAACATTTATTGATTTTAATTTTTATATAGCCTACATGTACAGTACATGTGTCTTTATAAAAAAAAAATGAATATGCACAGTAGACAGACATACAGTATGTTATGTAAACACAAACTTTTATTCTGGATGTGATTATTTGTTGCACAAGCCTAATTATGTTTCTTTTTTTTTAGTTTCCAAGCAGTTTTAAAATAAACATTAAAGGCAAAGTTGACTGCAAATATGATAGATTGACATTAGAAAAAATATAGATTTTACAGATTTACAAAGTGTTACAATTGAATTAGTCCTGTGCTGAAAATAAAGTTCTTTAAACTTCTTTGAAAAACCATTTTGTAAAGAATAAACTTAGAAAAGAAAATTCTAACTACTTTTTGGCATCACAGAAAAGAGGAGGGAAATGCTAAAACAATGTGCCAAATTATGAAAAATTTGATAATTCAATCTCTTCCATCCTAAAAGCACTTCATAAACCTTCCTTTTTTGCACTTATTACCGTGAACGTGGTTTACAGCAGTGAGAATATATGACAGAAAAGGAAAAAAGAACAGGAAATGGAAAAATCTGTGTTTAAGTAAATAATTGAATAAACTCAATTTGGGAAAGTTGGCAAACTGGGTCTAGGTAATGTTTTCACCCCGGTGCTGAAATAGTTTGAGACTGCATCGCACAACATCAGCCTCATCTTGTCGGCTCTGGAGAGCCCTTGAGCATGTTATTAGCTTGGTGTTCGCCTTGCCATTTTCCACCCGAGGCAGATGGGTAATTACCGAACTAATACTCTGATTGAGAGGAATCAGATGCAGTGGCTCACCCAATTAGATGATACATTAGCTTTCTTTCTTTGTAAGCAGCTAATGTGTGAAGCAAAGTGGCATTTCTAAAGGGGTCAGAGTCTCAAACAAGCGGCGAGTTGCAGATTGTGGAGCTTCACTCTTGTCTTACTTTCTCTCATCCTCTCTAACTCTCTCTCTCTCTCTAATGGACTAATAGACTGAAGTCTTCATCACCCGAAATGCACGCAGAATGCAAATCAGACCCCCCCACTCCCAAACAAAAGAAAGCAGAGTATATTCATGTCTGGTGTGTCAGCTACAACATCAATTACACTGGAATACACTGGAGCTAATGAAAAAGACACTGTAATTGTAATAATTGTGTTCTTTTGTCACAATTGTGGCAGTTGTTGTTTTGGAGAGTTGAAGAGTTCATGCTTTAGAGCAAGGGAAAAAGTTAAGCGAGTAAAATCCAAAATAAAAAATATATACATATTTTTGGTATCATGACACACAGTGACGCTCCAATACACACGCCGACAAACGCGCACACTTCTAAAACAGAATGTGACAAGTATGTAAAACTCTCAAGTCACTCGTACAATATGCCGCAAACACATGTGGCGCTTTTAAGTCCAAAAAATTCTCATAACCCTGTTGTAGTAGGAGTTATTAGTGTCTCTGAATGATGCTTGCAGAAGAATTACCACATCTTTATCTTTGTTTTAGCTCGTGTCTGGGTGTAGCCATGCGGTTGATCTCCAGCCAAAACACATTAGAGCACATCTGTCCACTCACGCACGCCACTGCGGCCAACTCTTCCTCGCCATATTTCTGAAGAGCCCTCATTGCTGCCATTGTTCACTTTGTCTGACTATTTGCTCTATTCTCTTCAATTCCCCTCCTGTTGATGCTCGGTGACAGCTTTCAAAAACAGCGTATGAATGCAAAGAGCTAAAAAGCTGCATTTTTTTGTACTTTTCTTCAGCTCGTACAGATTCTACTTTGTAACTTGTCTCTTACAGCGGCACACCAAGAATGTGTATTGCAACATTGATCTGCATTTGTTTAAGTTGTTATTTAAGTGGTAAATTAAATCAATATACAACAATTCGTATGCATTTTATAGTACAGCTATAAAAGTAAATAGAAATTCAGAGTGATTTTAAAGCAAAATGAGCCAATTATTATAAGCAGAATTATAAGGATATGTGTCTTACTGTATATTTTTAAAATGTGTTGAATCAGAAGTGCATTAGCAATCTGGATATGTCTGCCATAGAGCTCAGGGCATCTGGATTCGGAGAGCAGAGATGCTCTTATCAGCTATTAGAGAAATAGTTCAGTCATTGTATGGTCATTCTAGAGAACAGTTACAGCCCTGTGCCACCTGTCCTTTTAGAAGGAGGGGTTGTAGTATGTATAGAATTCAATGAAACATGCCAAATTTACAGAACAAAGAGGACAATGATATATCTTAGTACAAAAACATTTGCAGGTGATCACATGTAATATTAATTGACCATTGTATATATTCATCAAAAGGTCGATGATTCCTTATAGCAAAATAACAAACGTTTGTATTTACCTCAATGCAAGCACTATTTAATATTTTATGGTAATGCAATGTAGGCTATAACAGTCTTTAATCGCATATAAGTCACATGACACGTGACAAAACTCGCCGGTTGTGAATTAGTTAATTTAATGGGGTGATTGACACCTCACAGTGTTAATATCAAAACTAGGCTTGTGTTCAGCGAGGGGTGCGTAATACAGTAAATGCCACTTTTCTCAGCATTAGTGAACCTTACTTGCTTTTTATCATAAAAAATTAACAGGCTCTCAGGCACAAAAGGGGTGTAGTTGAGACTTCAAGTGCGAAAAAAAAGTTATTAGAGGGAGAAAGTGCATTGGAGGTGTCATTATGTGGCCAAATAGCCTTCGTGGAAAATGGTTCGGCACAAAAGAGAAAAACCCCTGAGGACATACTCAAATATTGTTACCAAACAATGACCCTGAGTGGCTCCTCGCCATGCAAATGTCAACATTCACACTTGGAAACATATGTGCGTTTTATTCCTGACGTTGAGTGCTACCTAAAGAACAATTATTCGTGTAATCTCGTCTGGCGGGACGGCAAATTGGGACGTATTTCTCCCTGGCGGGTAAAAGGAGCTCTCATTATGAAATACAAAGGCTCTGTTACAGATATAATAGAGGCTTATAAAAAAACAGGAGAACTTGGTTTTGTATTCCACGGTCATGTTTTATTTTTTCATTAATATGTGTGTTGGTTTGATAAAGATCACAGTCAATATTTTGCCATCAGAGAGAGAAGCCTGCTGTCAATAAGAACAGGTCCCCTTTGTTTGGGTAAATAATCACTCGTGGTGATATTGATATATTCACAGTATATCCGTGCATACCTATAATGAAATTAAATTTCACAAAAGACATTTGACTTGACAAAATAAAGCAAAAGAGGTATTTTTAAACTAGCTGGTTATAGGAAATGAAAAAAGCATGTGTACATTTCTCTCTTCTGATACAAGCCCTAGTTATATATCCAGAGTTTCAGAAAAGATTACAACATGATATCAAAGTTTGCAGTCCAAAGTCAGCGATTTCAACATGAACTCAAATATTTCTCCACTGATTCTTTCAAGATCAAATTATCAGAGCTATGCATATTATTGTCTATTTCTATGTCTCTAAAAGACTCTCCTGAGCAAGCTGCCAGCAATAACCCCTAGTGTGAAGAAATATTGAATTAAACCTATAGGGGCGGTTTCCTGAACAGGGCTTAAGACTGGTCCTAAACTTAAATAAATGTTAGAGCTGTCTCGGCTATCACTGACATATCTTAAAAAAAAAAATTTTGTAAGACATGTTTGTAAGAACTTCTATTTGTAAGAATGTCCTAATTTAACTAAGGCCTGGTCCTGGTTTAAGCTAATCCCTGTCTGGACAACCCAATGAAGTTATTTACTGTACATTAACTGCATAGTATGTTCACGTTCCAAGTCACACTAAAGATAAAGGGATGCTTACTCATGACTTGACACAGCAGTGTCTTTATGTCTCCCATGTTCCTGCTGTTTACTGCCTTTTCATTCACAAAACAACCTGAGGTCAATCACCTCATGTTTGGATCGTGCTTCAGCCCAGGCAGAAAATCAATAAACACTATTGCCCCCTTCGGCGAAATGCGGTTGTGACACTCCACGTCCATGAATCAGAAAAACATCTCGTCCAGACAGCTCGTAAGTGCCTGGTTTGTTGCTATTGATTTTCCTGTTTATTCCCTCACACAATAACTTAACTTCTCTTGTGTAATGCCACACTGCAGAAAACCCCTTAACTCCCTTGTTATTTACAGCAGAGGACAATAAAGATTTTGAAAACAAGTGCCAAATAAAGAATTACATTATTATTATTACGCAAAATAAATTACAGGTACATTTCATGTTCAATTGGTGCCCCAGACAGGATAAGACAAAAACATATTAACTACTGAGAGAGGTTCAAAGTAATTACTTTGTTACAAAAGATAATGTCCACCCAGAAGGTAAGGGCATTCTTATGAGAATTATTGAATAATTGCTATTAAAGACATCTGCACTGTAAAAATAACTTTTTATAGTATGACTGATGGATGGTGTGGCAATACTTTATATTGCTCTTTCCAATTGTCTTTGGTTCTTTGTAGAGTGAGAGGCATTGTAGGTAAAAGCTCTTTATGCGTGTGCGTGTGCATGTATCGAGTGGGGGGGTCCTAGTAGTGCTCTAACTGATCTGTTCTGTATTGACTGCTATAGTCACTAATGAAGGTGTGAAAGCATGGATTATGACAACACGATCAGTGGGTCTAAACGGCCAGGCTTGGGTCCCACCTGTTGAAACCCCAGTTATACAATATTACATAATGATGACCAAAATATCTCCTGCAGCAAAGACAGAAAAGCAAACTTTTGTTGTCAGAGCATGTGGCCGCTGTGAAATTGAAAAAACTGAGCATTTTTAAGCCTTACATCACCCCACCATAGCCAGGAAAGACATGGCATCTTTATTGTCCCAATGAATATGAATGAGTTCTATTTTATTACAGATTGTTATTATGTGATTTTAATAACTAGGGCATTAATTTTCCGATAGGTCCACCTGTAATGGCATCTGGAGGATGCTTGATAAAAGTAGAAAAAGAATGCGACTTTTCAGGTCAATTTTAGAGAAGTTGCCTAATTAAAGACGTTACTTCGAGTCTTTTGTCCTGCCTTGTTAGAAAACTGTATTATTTGCGTTCTTTCTTTTTCTTGGCATTTAATGTGAGGTTCTAAATTAATTAATTACCTCAATGGCGAATTCAAAAGATGGCCATCACAAAAGCTCCTTGCGTCGCAAGTGCGAATCCGGAAGCCAAGCTTTCTGCTGCTCCTGTTGTTTCCCCTTCCATTCAACTGTAAATTGGAAAGCGATGTTCAGCAACTCGCAGGGTAGGGCGATATAATTGCACATAATTGGTGAAAACTGGGGGCAGAAAAAAAAGGAAAATATTAAAAAGGAAAAACATTACATTTAAAAGCAGTGCCCTTGTGATTTGTGCACGAGAGAGCTCAAGTCTTGCTCAGAATGCCTTCCATTTAAATTCTACTATATAAGC
Organism: Barbatula barbatula; assembly: GCF_947034865.1. Taxonomy (NCBI): domain Eukaryota; kingdom Metazoa; phylum Chordata; class Actinopteri; order Cypriniformes; family Nemacheilidae; genus Barbatula; species Barbatula barbatula. The sequence continues at coordinate 14,110,017 of NC_136765.1, read as the reverse complement.
AGGGTCATTTTAAAATAAAGTAAGCAGAAAAGGACTTTGTCAAGACAAAGAGTGTAGCTGCGGCAGAATTTAGCCTCGCTGTAGTGCCTTAATAATGCTAAACTGGCTAGAAAGAAACGTACAATAGTTAGACAGAACAAAATAAAGACCTCCGCAGTCAGTATAAATGATCATATGGTCAAAGTGGATTAATAAATAAAGGACCAGTTCTTTATATATTCAGCAGTATTTAAAGATTTATTGAGCAGCTTTTCTTTCTGACCCTTCTCTCTGTGTCTTTTATTAATATTACAGACCAAAAAATTACATTTGACAAAAAAGAGCAACAAAGCCTTTGGCGGTCTAAAAGTCCTGGTGGATTAAATCGGTTATTTTTTTTCATCCTACCAAATGCACATTTGCAATAATGATTGTCCTCTGTCATATATCAAAGCACACTGCTCCTTGATATTGGAATATATTGGAGAGCATTGAACATCTTGATGGTGTGGCACAGTGTCCCTAAGACCCTGCCTGAGGCTCCATGCAGCTCCAGAAGGTCAGCACGCCCCTCCCTACCCAAGTTCAAGTGATGACTCCTGCATGATTCAAGACCACGCAACAAGGTATAACGTTTCTCAAACCCCTCCAGACTTCACTAGCAAACTTATCGAAAACACATCATCCTTCAGCTTTCCATATACATGGTAGCCCCTTCGCTTTAAAATTACTTACAGCTAGGAAATAATTGGTCTCAAAGGGCATATCTGCTCTTGACTGTCAGGTGTGATTCGCCACTGTCACGTCTACATTGACCCAAGCCTGTGTGCCACTGTGCCAAGAAAACCATGCATTGTTTGTGTGGACAGCTTGGTTGTATTCAGAGCACATGTGGGTCTGGATGGTCTTGGTTCCTTTGTCTGATCTGAAGCAGAGTGCTGGCCAAGATAAGGAGGCTCCAAGATTTTTACCCCTTTGTTCTTCGTCTTATTGATACGATCCAGTATTTTCGCTTTTCCAGTTTCCATTTTTGCTCTTCCTGTTCCATGACGTTTCTGAGAACAAAACTTGGCACTGGAAGCTCCCCTGTTATAGCCACAAATTTTTTGCACCTTAAAAGAAATCCGTTTCTGTATTTACAACGGCGTCCTTCTGAAGCACTCCACGCCATTGAGACAACTTCAGCGGCATTGTGAACATGGTCCTGAAAGCTTTCAGAGTTGTAACGGCTACGGTGTCCGACACTCTCACAATGTGGTACAGCACAAAGGCCCAAAGGTGCGAATGACGTAGCTAACAAATGTAAATGAGCGATGGAAGCCCTTCAACGACTGCCACTATAAGAGGAACCATTAAGGAGCCGGGCCAAGAGCATCTTCCCAAGCTCGTCCCTCCGTGCTGGTCCTTCTTTTTGCCCCCCCCTTCTCATCATCCCTCATTGTGTGAACCTCCCCTACCTCATCAGACAGAAAGCTCTGAAAGCTTCCCCTATAAGACAGCCCCATTCTCCAGCATCCCCATCATTTGCTTATCTAAGTGCCGTTCTCTGTTTACCAGGAGTGGCAGACAAGTGGTTCTGGGGATTGGGGATGGGGGGCAGGGGTGATGGTGGTGGTGGGTGGGGTCGTTCAAGGAGGTGGAGGGAGACGTAGTGGAGAAAATGAGCCGGGCGAGAGAGACAGGGAAAATAGAAAAACTGCCACCAATGAGCGGACAAGTACTGTAGATGCTAGCATACTTCACGAATGCAGGTACTTTGTGTACACAGGGGCCGCCCATCTTAGCGAGCTGCTCTCTGTTGATTTTATAATACCCCCTCATTTCCTTTCTTGTGTTGAGCACTCTGTTGTTATACCCATTATTCCCTTTCCAAGAGCTTTCTCACATCCTCGCCCATCATTACAGGATTCGAGTGCTGTTTATGCGCTTTCATTTTCAGACGGAGATCTTAATAGATTGAATTGATTATCCCTCACACAGCGTTCATACTCCAGAGTATCATCTACAAATCCAAGACATTATTCGCTCATAGCTGTGAAGGAGTTATTTGATATAAACGTATGATGTACTTTGCAAGAGAGTCTTTCTCCATTCAGTTCTTCATTTGCATGGATTCTATGATAGTGATACTATATAGAGAATATACTTGAATTTTATCTTGTAAAAATACTTTTCTTGTTTTAATAAACTTTTTTTCAGCCCAAAATAATAATTCTGTCAGCATTTATTCACCCTCGTGTCATTCAATATCTACAGTATATATGATTCTTTCTTTGTGGCACACAAACAAAGATATTTTGAGAAATGTCTCAGTGGTTTTGTGTCCATACAATCGAAGTTAATGGGGTCCAGTGTTGTTTGGTTACTAATGTTCTTCAAAAACTATTTTGTGCACTGCAGAAGAAAGTTAGTCATTCAGGTTTGAAATGACATAAGGGTTGAAATATATTTCAAGTAGTTCACTGACACAACTGCCCCATATTATGACACCTCGTGTCATTTTGAATAATACAAGCAGTTTACATTTTAAATTCAAGTCATAATCATAATTTAATAAACCAGTGTTAATATAGTTAATTTTCTGTAATATAACACACTGTATATTATGGTTTCTTTAATATATAGACACATTTTACCCCTTTGTGCCCCATATATTAAAATCTATATTAAACCCAAAAATGTATTGTCCCATCTATCTTGAAAATGTTTCATGATCTTGTTTTCTGAATTACAAAATGCACAATCATCAATTGTATCCTTTATTGACCTTACAACAAATGCAAATACACCATGTATATTTTTTAAGTGGGGGACCTGCAAGCTGCTGGACTACACGTGACCTCATGGCTCATGAATGGTAGAGACGGGGTCCTGTGTCACCACCCTGACCCCTCCCTCCTAAGTGGGCAGGGCCATGAACTTTCCAATTACAGCTGAGATCCAACCATCTCGTTGTCATTACTTTGTCAGGCAGTACACAAACCACATCTGCCTCCTGTCCGTTAAGGCAGAACGCGAATTCAGATCGTTTTTAACATTCGTACACCCTCGATGGAAACACGGAGAAGTCTTCCGTTCGTCTCCGTTTCTCCAGAAGTCTCCTTTGTGAACTTCGCATCAAAGCCTCGGCGAACAAAAGCGGCCAGCCGTCTGACAAAAGAGAAGAGCGGATGGTATGTGGAGCCATCTGTTTTGGAGGACACCCAAAATCTTGTGTATGGGCCGTACTTAGCTATCCCACAATTCCATTCCAGGAGTGCACTAGCCTCCTATTCACGCAGTGGGCCATATACTGCCCATCTCTTGGCTGGCATTTTTTTCCCTGTTACAATTAAGTAATTTATTCCTTTCTTCATCCTCCTTTTTAATGAATCCAAGCCACAAACAAGCCCCAGTTGCTCCTATTCAAGGCTCGTGATTGCATCTGGCAGTAATTGCTGCAAAAGCTGAAGTGGGCACAGGATGGAAGCACATTGTTTTGGGGGTAATAGGTGAAGACCTGCCTCTCTTGACCTGTAATACATTAGTGTCAGTGAACATTTGGCAGCCCTCAAATGATTAGCAATGAAGATGAATTGAGAGAAAAAAAGAAAGAGAGAAAGAAAAAAAAGGTAGAAAATCTGCCTCATTTGAAACACTGGAGCCTGCATACATTTGCATGCTGATTAGTTGTTCTTTTGTCTGTGGTCCTAATTATTATGACACATAATGTCTTCATCATGCAAGATTCAGATCTGTCTTGTTCAAAATTTATGTAGGAAAAGGGGGAAAGGCGTTTATTGATTCTACGCGGAAGTACTTTCTGTTGCAGCCGCTTTTGTTGCGCGTTTTCTTTTCTAGTATGTTTCCCATTAATTGAACACAAATTGGATTGCCTGTGACTAGTGCATTTCAGAGCGAGTTTCGAAAAATCATATTTATTTTGCTCTTGTTGACAAACACACAGGTAACCTCCTCACTTTCTGCCTGCCTGGATATGCATTTGGCTCATTTTTGTCCGTCCCTGGCTGGGGCGTCGATGCCTAATGCATCCCAGAGCCTCCGATAGGAGTGCTAACATAAGAGCTGCCTTGCTTTAATAATTTCCTATTTTGTCTTCCCAAACACCTTCACGACATGTTTTTAGATTAATGGGTTTTTATTATTTTCTAATTCCCGGAGATCGCTCCATTTACAGATATGGGGGAATAAATCTCCAGATTAGAGATTACGCTGAGTGCCAGATTTCGGAATCAGAGTGTTAAGGCTACGTGTCTTCATCTGGCAGGGGGAGATGGTCTGAAGGGCTTCACGTGGTTTGCGTCATTAATCGGAGCCTCGATAGCTTTTGTTTTTCTCCTGAAATTTAAGGAAAAATTGGAGTGTAAGTAAACAAGCCCGATGTGATTCTAGAACATCTGATAATAACAGAACATCGTTTTTAGGCTTGTGCTTTGTTGATGAATGATAATACACTACAATTATCACTGATTATATACGTACCCCTATGTTATGCGACATTTTAATACTGTATCATTCTTCAGTTAAAGAGAAATTAAGGTTTTTGAGAAATAAAATTCAGTGTGAAATTGACTATTTGCAAAGCTGGTCCAAAGCAAGCATTTGTAGTTAAAGGGGTCATATGGCGCGAAGATGTGTTTTTCTTTGTCTTTGGTGTGTTACAAGTTCCCCTCTACATCAGTTTGTGGTGTGATTTGACTAAGACCGCCCTAATGTATACGCAAGTAGGGTGGCTGTCAGTGCAATTGCTTTGGAACCTGATGTTCCATGTGCTTTGTAAAAAATCTGCGCATTTCAGAGAGGCGGGGCAAAGAGAAGATACAAACATGCGCGGTAAGTGGAAAATACAATGTTTCTGAACATCTGAAACTGTATTTTGGACCTTTGAATTGCATTATATGGCGAAAAATCCTGGAATGTTTTCCACAAAAACGTAACTTAAACATCTTGGATGACATGGGGGTAAGTAAATAATAAAGAAATGTTCATTTTGGGAGAAAGTAATCCTTTAATAGAACAGATATACATGTAAATATGAGCTTTGCCTTAGATCTTTTAAATTCCTTTAGAGACACAGTATTAGAAGTTTTTTCTAGGAGAAAACAAAAAGACATGAGTAAAAGCCTCTGCTATCCATCTCGTTCCCATTAAACAGTTTCCTAGCAATTGAAATATAAAAGAGGCTCAAATGTCCAACAAAGTAGTAAAACGTATAAAGAAGGGGGGCAGGGGTGAAACATATATATATATAACAGCAGCAGGGGAATGAGTGTAATGGTGTTGTACTACAGGAGACAGCAGAGGGAGCTCAACAGGCCGAGCTCTGCTCCTCAATACGCACACACACACACACATTACAATAATGGATATTATGTGCAGGATCACACGCGTCTTCAAACTTGTGAGAGAAATGTCATCCACAGTTGATATATTTTTAGTCATACTGAGTAAAGTAATTTCTAGCTCCGTTTATTTTGCTTATTTGTTAAATATATGGACTTGTCATTTAAAACTGTGCACAATATCTATCCAGTGTGTTGTAGCTGATAAAGGTGCGGCATGGCTGAGTGGACGTGCATCCTAAGATCCCTTCCCAACCACTGCCGTGTCCCGGAGGAGCGACAGCACTCACACATACCGAGGTGCTAGGTAGTCTGCAGCCACGTCAGCCAGTTAATTTGTTTACTGCCGCCATTTAGCCATCCAACGCACTCCAGAGGCACCTGAACACTTGGTAAAGACAATAATTATCCGGCCCACTGGAGGACACACACACACACTCAAATCCCCGAATGCTGTTCCTTTTTTAACTAAGGTTATTAACTGTTCAATAGATTGTTATGCAGGGTTTTTTTACAACTTCAAAAACACAGCATGCCAAAGTGTACTCTCAGAGGGCCAACAGCACTAACAGAGCGCGCACGGCGCTCCTTGTTCCTCCCATCAAAAGGTCTTATTGCAGTTGCGGCCCGTGAAATGCGCTTTATTTGATTATTTGTGCTCCACTGTACTCGGCTTTCCACGCGGCTCATTTTACCACCAGGAGAATACGCTTTCTGTTGAAAACAACTGTTACAAACTAATGATCATTGTTTACAGTTTTCAGCCTTTCATATGTGAATTAGCACTTTGTAGTTGAGTCAGGCAATGGACTGAGAAGTTAGTACAGTTATAGTGTCAAAGAAATATCAGACAATGCAGTCAATTGTTTAAATTGCGTTTGTCATTACATTTCTTCCAAAAAGTGCAAGTGTGACCCTTAAGTGAAGTGAATTTGAAGATCTAGGAGGTTCTTCGTGATTAATCGTAATTTGAATGGATTCCTTAAATAATATCATGCTATCAATGCATTTTGAAGCAAGTCTTCATAAAGCGAAATAAATTGAAATGTATTAAATCCATTTTTCTGGTTAGGATAAAAAAATATGCAAGTGCAAGTGACAATGCTCATACAGTGTCATGTATTACTGTTATAAAAGCATCTGCTCTAGTTTAGTTTTGTATATGGGAAGTCTACTTTTTGTCATAAAATCATTTTGCTTCACATTAAATGTGCAATCTGTAACCTTTGCCTCTGTATCGCCATCTCTGTTTGAAACATAAAATTACAGCTTAATTTATTAAATTTACGTGGGTTGTAGTCAAATGATGTCAAACTAATTCCTGCGAAATCGCACCCCACAGCTTAAATGATACTTTTAAAAAAAATGAACTTGTATATCTTTTTACATACAGAAAAGTTACAGATTGCAGCTCTAAAAAAAGAAAATTCACAGAAATGTTTCCTGGCATAACAATACACTATTAAATGTGCCTGTCACATAAAAATGTCATTCAGTGACCCCTAAAACCTAAATGGGGTCATTAAGACAATATAATTTCCCACACAAAAAATACACGTTTAAAGCATGCTAAAGTGCTGGTCAAGGAGGCAGAGTTCATCTTGGCTATCCTTGATACACAAAGCCAGTATATAGGGACTTTGCTGCACTCTCAGTAAATGCATTTTTCAAGGCCTAGTCTCCATTGACTTACCTTTTAAATATCTCCTACATTACCCCTGTTCAAGCTCAAGAAATATTATTGGCTAAACCTGATAGTACAACAACTCCATCTGTAACAACGGTGAGCACATGAACTATGATGGAGTAAATGGATACACATTCAAACAATGACCTCAGAGCTGATGTTGCTGTCATACTAATTTATACATAAAGCTACCAGCACAGCACGAGCGGGATAATGTTTTGTCAAACGCCGCTGTAGGTCTCAGTCGTGTATGGATCTGCCACATTACTGGTATGTTGTAATTAAATTTTAAGCACTAATGGAAATCCCTGATAATTATTAGAGGTTTCATTGTATTTGAAGCAACAGAATGTTGGAGACGAGGCCTGGCGGGTGGCGCACCGGCACAGTGGTGCTCATGCGGGCAATACCGGTTTGAGTCCAAACACGTGTCGATTTCCGCTCCCATTCATTTAGATGCACCTTTTGTGACCATTAAAATAATTAGAAAATTATGACTGTGATTCATCGCCCATTAGGATAGTGATGGAGATAATCTATCCCCTGGCATTATGTGAAGATTTGGGGCAAGCTTTTATATCGTAGCATCCAGCTGTCAATGCATCAGCATTCTTTCAGGTTATTACAGAGATAAAGTCAAAGAATCATTTTTTTACACAACACGCTCAAAAAGTTTCAATGCATTCTGTTAGTTTAAAGTTGAGCACGTTGTCTTTGATTTTCACGTCTCCAAGGCAGTAATTCGAGGTTGAGGAAGGTGGAGCGTAAAACACGGAAGCTGTCCATTTTCCTCAGGAGGATGAAAATTGATCCAACATTTCATATCATAACTGTCATATTATTTTCATTATTCCTGCCTGCAAGAATGTGGTATTAACACTAATGCAAACTCAGGTAAGGTAATTGCCACTAATGGATGTGAAGGACTCAAAAATTGGATGTCATTAAAGCCGTCAACACATTCTCTGGATAGTTCAATTGTGTGGCTATGCACTAAGAGAGGGAGAGGGTGGAAGAGAGATGGGGGAGAGAGAAAGAGTATTAAGCATATGGCAGTATGGAGAAAGAGGTCAGAAAAAGCAAATTGGGGTTCTGCGTGTAAGAAACTTTCAGACACAAATCACATGTAATAAGATTCTTTCTCACAGCTGTAATCTATGTGTTTTAAGGTAATTTGATGTTACAGGATAGTACACGTAGCTGTGCAGAGAACCATAGTAACCATATGCTGTTAGCAAAACCAATACTAGGAAGGAAAACAAATAGTACACAAGGTGGTTTATCACCTGTTTTTGCTTTTAAAAGTTTGACGAGAAAAAGTTGAAACTAGATATGATTCGGTTCTCTTTCTGTGTAGAAAAGGTTTTTGCTCTGAATTCTGAGGTTTTTTTGAGTCAACGTAGTCTCTTCTTAGTTTCTTCTTAGTTTCTTCTTAATTAACCTAGAAGAAGTAGACACAAATGAGCAGGAGAAAACACATCTCGTGTGCAAACCATCATTTGGTATTGGGAAAAAATGTAATAGATCTGTTTGAGTTCATATTAACCCAGTTAAAAAAGTGCACTAAGTACACTTTATTCGAGTACACTTCTATAATGTACTGAACATGCTCCATTACCACAAATTAATTTTGTGTGTTATATAAAAAAATGATGGTGTCTCAAAATAGCTCAACTTAAAGGGATAATTCGCCAAAAAAAATAATTTTGTCATGAATTACTCTAGTTACTCTAATAGCATACACTCTATTCTTCATCTGTATAAATGTCTTTGTTTGGTTGAACACAAAGAAAGATATATGGAAGAATACTTGTAGCCAAACAGTTATTGGACCCACTTTGACTACCAAAGTAGAAAAAAGTGACAATGGTAGTCAAAAGTGCCCCAGAACTGTTTGCTTTACTACATTTTTCAAAAATTACTTATTTTGTGTTTAACAGCACAACAAATATGTAAATAAATGTTCCTACTATGGTAGTCAAGGGGGTCCAAGAATTGTTTGAGTACAAGTATTCATCCAAATATATTTCTCTATGTTCATTAGAACAATGTAATTTGGTAACACTTATAGGGGGCAATTCTCACTATTAACTAGTTGTTATTAGCATGGCTATTATTGACATGTTGGCTGTTTATTAGTACGTATAAAGCACATATTCTGCTTGACCATACTCTACATTCCTAAGACTACCCAATGCCCTAACCTAACAACTAACATAATAACTATTAACTAGGAACGCCTTTGGTGTCTGAGCAAATTTGACACTGTTGAGATTTCAGAGAGGTCTTCTAAAACTGTTAAAACATCTTTGTGTGTTTTGTTATGAGAAGCATGTGCTCTAAAGAAACCAAGGGTTGAGTGGATATCCGGGGTTTAGCCCGCTTGAAAGCTTGCTCTGTCGTGGCTAAGCAACCATGAGTCGTGTTGGCCGTGAAGATGTGAAAGTTCTGGCGGAAGATAAATGGATTTTCAGAACCAACATGCTGAAAAAAGAGCTTGTCGAACATGCGCGCCGCGACCGTGTAGCTTTCTATTTAAGCGCACTTGCCATGCATATACATTTAAAGGTCCAGTCAGTAATATCTAGTGGCAAGCTTGCGAATTGCCACCAACCGTCCACTCCACCCTTGCCTTACGAAACACTACAAGGGCTGACGGAACATGGCGACTTATGCAAGGGGACCTGCTGTGTATTTAGATAGAAATAGCTCATTCTAAGGTAATAAAAACATAATAAGATTACGCTCTTCATACACTTTCGAAGACATAGCTATGTATATTATAATACATTTCTTTCAATAGATTACACACTCAACCTTTAAAATAACCAATTTGTGCATGTTTTTTGTGATTTGTATGCATTGTGATTTGAAATGTGAACGACCCCAACGTGATTCTTACAGGCCATGGTAATATAAACAGTCTGGGCTTGACTGAAAACATTTGGGGCTTACAAAAGGTAATAAATACCAAGCTCAACAAAGTTTGTTCGGCTTTGTACACACATTAGAATTCTGAATATTAAACATCACCGCATCACTGTCATACCTTCAATGGTTGATGACAGAAAAAGTACAACTATTAAGCGAAATTGATATCATGAAACAATGAATAGGAATTATACAAGCAACTTGGTGTAATTAGCAATCTAAGCGTTTTGATTAGTGGTACACCAATGTCATATATCTCCCAATTAAACTTCTCACGATCTCACGGGGCACGTTCATGTCATTCCTTGCATGTATTTTGCGTCGGCTCACATAAAAGACAAGACAGTGATCCCAAGTTTTGCTCAGCCTCTTTCAAATCACAGTATGACAGCTATAAATTAAAACATCATCGGCAGAGAGGGAGAACCATAAACAATGATTTTCAGCCACATTCGCACCATTTTTCCTGTTGCTTAAAAAACAAGGACGAGGTAAATGGCAGAGGAGTGAGAGTTAAGCGGAGACCTCTCCGACTGCTCCTCAGAAGCTACTCGTGAAGGGAGATAATTGACAAGAGGGAAAGAATGGATTCCCACTCTTAAATAACAGGATTTGCGGTAACCTCCTGCATTAAGGTGCACGTTGCCAGTTAGCTGCTAATGACAAAGGGACACTAGGCGAGTGTTGTACCCTGCCACTGCAAAGTGTGCTCCGATATGTCTCCTATTCATCTGCGGTGGGTAATTACTTCAAACCCTATATTACCATGGTAATGAGACGCTACAGCACGGTCAACCCCTGCCAAGCAAAAACAAGGAGATCTAGAAGAACTTCAATCTGATCTTTTGTCTGTCGCCGGGGACGAGACATCTAGTTTCAGAACGGTGTGCTTCGGAAATATTAAAAAGGTTTTTCTGGGGATTTCTCTCATTGTTAAGACGATGGCGAAATCAGTTACGCATTGTTTAAAACTTGTTCATGGTTCATTATTGTATGTTCGAGGATACTTATTGGACCAGCTATATTTTAATGAAAAGCTTCTCGCAGCGTTTGGAACACATCTTATTGTGACATTTGGTGTCAGGAAATACAATATTTTGTACCATATGTTTATTTTTACTTGATAGAGTTCAGACATCAGACCAATAGTGGTTTTCTATTTTAAAAAAGGGAAATAAAATGCAATATGGATGTGACAAGAGAAAGATCAGCGTATCAGCGGTTTAGTTTAAACTGACAGACAAAACAAATCCTTTAGCTGAAAAATATTTTGCTTTGGTTACCAGTTCTCAATCATCACAAATGCAGGAGTGTGTACTATGTGTACATGACTTAAGTCATTCGCAAACCTGTTGGCAGGGATGGAGAAGTAGTTGTTGATATATTTCATTGGAGGTGGTGTTAAACCTATCGATGACGTTATTGGTACATTCCAGGACCTGGCGTCCTCGCTGGGCCTGGTGTCAATGAAAGTTTTCTTTCAGTAACAAGGAGGTCTTCAGTTCTGACACTTCCGGGGTGTTCGTTTGAATCTGATGAGCTTTTATGTAACAAAAGCTCAGGTTTAAATGTATTTCTTAATTCATGACACATTTAATTCTGAAAGCGCCACTTACCTGACTATGTTCATGCTTTACAAATTACAAAGAGACCTCAAATTGGTATTTAAACCACTAAATACTCATCTTTTTTAAGTCAACAAGTAATACTGTATACATAAAGTGTGCGGTTTCATGCGGTCTTAATGTCATCATTTCAGCTGTCAAACACATAAATAGTATAGTTAGACATCACTGCATTGAATTATCATTTTTAGGCAAAGTCAAATAATGTCTGGGTTTATTAAATATCTCCTCGAGGGGCCCCTTAGGCATGTCAAGGTCCTGGGTGACTGCCTTTAGCAGTGATTCTTAATCCTGGTCCTCAGGACCCACAACACTTCACACTTTGTCCCTCTTCTGATCCATCTTGCATGTGTCTGATTTGGTCAACAGAAGGTCTCTTAGAAGGAAGCCTACCTTTTTGAATAGGCATTGTATGGTTTTGATGCGGAGCCTTAGACGGAACATCATTATCATTGTCATTCAGACATTTATAATGTCAAAAGAAACAAGAAGGGTCATATAAAAAGAGATAATTATGGAGATGAGTTTGAAGGCCATTGAAGCTCAGGTTACAAGAGCTAAATAGCAACTGACTGTTGAATAATCAACTCAGCTGTGTAAATAAAATATAATTTCCTCCAAGCACGGCTCTGACCGTTTGCATGTGTATTATTCACTCGGTGAGGGGTTTGTCTGTGAATCACAAGCTGTTGTTGTTTCGTGACGTGTACTCTATATTTTGTGCCAGACTTCTTTCTCACTTTTAGTTAAATCTTTTGTGTGGCGGATCGAGATCGCGCTCCAAGGAGAACAAATCAAAGTTTCATTTTGTCAATCACGATAATTATAACTGAAAATGTTTAGTTCATAAAAAATTGCCTGGGGTGATATAAGGCATATTTAGGCAACTAAATATGAAAAATGCATGCATGCAAAGTTAACTTCCTTTATACATCGGCAAAGAATAGAGTGCATGTAGATTATATTGACAACAAGCTAAAGAAATTACTAATAATAAGTAAATTACTTTAGCTAGCAAGTTAAAAGTATGTTTGGCTAGCCAGTATTATTTTGAGTTACCAGTAGAAGAACCGACCCATTAAACAAATTGTTAATTTAATACAATTAATATACATTCAAATATGAATATAAATAGTGTAATGTAAATGGATTAAAATATTAACAGATATATTTGTACCCACTAGTCAGAGCGATAAACAAACACAAACTGGAAGTTTACTCTGAACCAGGCATGTGTGTCCGCTGAAACGGTATACAGGCTTGCACTAATAAACTGTAGTATAATACAATATGCATTGAATAAATAGTGAATTAATGGAATGTCTGTCATTGGTTGGTGTAATTTTGTTAGATAAAAGCTTGGTACATAAAGTTCGATTGTTCAATTAATTTGAAGTCCCTTTCATTATTGGTACAAACAGATCACACTATATGGGCGAATAACCAGAATTGTTTCACACAAGATGACTTACAATAGCTAAACGTGTGTTTTAAAAACCTGTCCTTTATGTGTCCTGTTCACACACGTATAATGACAGGAAAAGACGTGCACCAGGTGAAGGTTAAATAAAGAATTAGATGGAAAAAACACTGTGTATAATTACTGGCCCCAGTTAATTTCTGGAGCACTAATGGAAGCACATGGTGGGGTGAAATGTCTTGGTTGCATCATTTTTTCAGCCATATTTCTCCATCTCGTTGTCAAAAACAACCCACTTTATGCTGCCGATTGTATCTCGTAATTAGCCCTTATTGTTGATAACATTCTACATATCATAAGTTCAGGTCTGGAACAAGACAAAGCAGAACCATTGAAGCCATAAAGCGGGAACCTGGTCAATCCCCGAGCTAGGTGGCCTTTATGTAAACAAGAAATCAAATGATATGAAATATATTATTTTATTACGATTACTAAAAGGGGCAGTTTTCTCAAAACTATTCTTTCTCAAATTAACTTGGTTACTATTTTTAGGCACTTTTCTTGATGTTAAAGTTTATGTTTGCATATATATTGGCTTTATACCCTTGGTCACTGTATTAGTTTGATTCTTGAAAAGAGGTACCACCAAAGTATAGATGTGTATATGCTTTTAAAGATATGATACACAGCCAGCATAGTGTTGTGTATAATGACTGAGTGTGTTTTAGGGCACTTTTGGTGCGCTCCCGGGTTCGATAAAGGTCTTGGTTCTTTTGGGTGATGTGAACGCTGTCTTCCGAACTCGGGTGCGCCCCCACGAACTGTACCCTAGTCTGTTTAAAAGGGGAGGTCTGGGGTGTGATTCATTCACACTGGAACTGGGTCCCTAGACAGAAATCCAATTAAGCGGCTCTGGTTTATCCTCATCTGATCCTTTCTTCCCCAGCAGTAGTGAGGGGAGCGAGGGGCCAGCGAAGCAGGTTTTCTTACAGCAGGAGTGGGACACAGGCCCACCAGCTCTTGGTCTGTGATCTCAGTGTGCTTACTGTAAAGTAAGTGGGGGGGGGACTGATACAGACATCACATCACAGTTTTACATTAGTTGTGTGGTACTTGGCTATGTGTGTTTTTATACAATTTCTTGTATGCATGACTTGGAGATAAGATAAGAGGTCTTACGGTTTTAAAACAGCACGTTAAGTTCATTTTGACATAATGTTTAGCATTCATAAATTGAGTAAAGTAAAAACTGTTTATATAAATTGTTAAAACATTTAGATGGCTGTGCATGCAACCATGCTACTGCATGAATTTCTTCCGTTACCAAAATAAGAAATTCTTTAACTCTGTAAAATTCTAAATGTAATATTGTTTGTAGATTTTTTACATCATTGCATGAATAATCTTGTTATTTGTTTCTTTTTTCAATAATGAAAGTAAAATGTAGATTTCATAAATTTTTCTCAATTAGTTATTATTATAATGTACCGCATTTACAGCACACCAGCATAATGATACAGAAATTGAATGCTTTATTGAGATACTGTATGCCTGCACTGTTGTATTGTTTAACAGTCCGTCCTGTTACAATAAGTGCTTCATGCTCTCTACACCCGACATCTTGTGCCTCTCAAACCTCACCTCCCTTTTGTACAGTATGTCTGTCCTGCACAGCAGAAGTCCATTACTCCTGATCTCAGCACAACCTCTATGTGTCTCTATGTGTTTTTTTTTACCGAGGAAAATCTCAGATGAACTTGACAGCCAGTGGTCACCATGTAGCTTTGTTGTATTTTGAAAGGAAAGCGTTGACATTTTGAAACTAACTCTTTTTGTGCTGCATAAGGGAAAAGTAGAAAGTTTCAAACAACAAAGCAGCACGTTGTTTAATAACAGATTAAAGACAACAGATTAAAGAAATTGACAGATTCATCTTTTAGGGCATCTCTTGGGGTTAACACCTCACAGTGTATCAGACTAAAAGTTATAATATCAACATATATGTGCATTTATCTATGCTAACTTCAAAAATTCAATGTATCATGGGAAATAACAGAAATTAGATGGACATTTCCTAGGAATGGTCATGGCATTTATTTAGTAAAGCACAACTTGTCGCAATATTTCAAATAGTGCTGTCAAATAGATTCCAAAATAAATGTTTGTGTTTATATACTGTAATATATACAAATACACTAATATACATGTATATATTTAAGAAATATGAATGTATATAATTTTACATAAATATGTGTTTTATATATATATATATATATATATATATCGATTAATCCTGATGATCTCTGTGTTGGGTTGATATTGTCTGCTTGTGTTTCTTTACGCTCCCATCCAAGAACGAAAATAAAAAAACACAAATTTGACTTTGAAAAGGAAAAACAAGCAAGATGTTCGAACCCCGCCCCTTTCCTAACTATTCTCGTCTCACCTTGAGCTGGGTCCACGTAGACCATCTCCCCTGTATCCTTCCCTTCTTTTTCTTTCCCTGACAAACTAACGCGAGCCTCTGCGGTCCCCCTCTCCGCACTGTGGCACAAACAAGAGCTGTCCAGACATCACTCATTAACGTGCCCCCCACGTCAGGCTCCATTAAAAATAACCCACCCCGACAGCCTCAGAAAGGACGGCCATACCTCCCGAACACCTTTTAGTCTCTCTCTGTGCCCGCGCCCCCACCCCTTCTTTCATTAGGCCTGTTTTGGAGTGTGCTGTGGTATCTACACCATAACTAAGGCTGTTAGCATCTGTTTTACTCCAAGCAAAGTCAAAAGGTGCAGGGCTTTGAGGAACAACCCCCTCTCCCGCAAGGATTCCCTCTCTGGCGCCTCCACCCCCCCTCCCTCTCTTCCTATTACTTTGCATACCCAGAAATGTCACCTTACTCCAGCAAGCTGTTACCATGCTGCCTCCATGCCAAAACAGCCATCCTCAGAGGAGGCTGATGGATCCTGCATTTTTCAATGATGGCTCTTAAAAGGCATTAGACGCCCGAGGCACCTCAGGCTTGGGCAACAGAAGAAGATGTGATATTATGGCGCTGGAACGGAGGGCCGTGCCTCAAAGTCAAACCCAGCGTGCGACACTAAGGGTGGTTTGGAGGGGTTGCAGAAAAATGGTTCCTGACTGCAGATATCTTGGCCACGTCCACGGTTTGGACAATAGCAGTGCAAATGCAAGTGGATGAAAGGGAAGCATTTACTTTGCCACTTTGAAAATGAAAGACTGTAACGTTTGTATGTACCATGCTGGTTTTTAGTCGCAAACATCAAAAGCAACTTAGGTTTAAAAGAAGTAAGGAATGTTATTTTGATCTAAGACACACCCAGTTAATTTGATGACTGCAAAAAGGTGATAATTGCCATAAATATGTACAGTATATTACTTCTTTTTTTTTGTGGAACACAAAATAAGATATTTTGAGATATTTCTCATTGGTTTTTTGTTAACACAATGTAAGTCATAGGTTCTTCAGAAGAAAATCATACAGATTTGGATTGACATTAGGGTGAATTAATTTTTTTTGGCTAAAATATCCCTTTATTCTTCATAATGAATATTCTTTCCATCAAATATCAAAGTGTATGACACTTTATTATTCTTATAAAAAATATGAAAGAGTTCTACCACAAGGAGACACGCAAGGGTCAAAGTTTAACAAGAAGGGAAAGCCAGGAAGATTCCAAATATCCCAAAAGATTCAATAGATGGAATAAGACAATTATTTTAAGTTTTCATTTCTTAAACTAAAAGTTTTTCAGTTAATTAGATTTAAAAAATGACTAATGATGCAATATTATGTTCAATATAATATAAGTTTAAGGCACACATTTGTGATATGTGTTTTTCATGCCTTGGGGCTGTGAATTAAGACTGAAGAATGAAGTTGGGAAATACTGTTGAAACTTGCTGTGGGTGAATTCAGTAATTCCTAATTTACCTTTTGTTCAGACAGAAATAACAATGCACTAAATAAGTCATATTAGTGTATTTCAAAATGGCAGTTTTAATAAGTCAAATTAAAGACACCGGACCTGATGTTCTGGTTTCAACAGTCATAAAGAATATGAAAAAAATGGGAAGTTGAAGACATAAAACCCAGTGGAAGACCTGATGAACAGTACTTAAAGGTCATTTCCTTAAGGAACAGGAGGAAATCCAGTGAAGTGCTTGCTCAGCGTTTATTAGAGTCATTTATCACCAGGATATAGTCTTCAACCGTGAAACAAAGTGTCCTAATAATTGACATATACAGTAGCTGCTTAAACAAGAAACCATTATAGAAAAGCTTGAAAGTCCACCTTCTCTAAAGTTTCCCAGCTTTTTTTGTCATCAACCTATTAAATGATCCGGTCCTCGTATAGGTGTTTGGTATAAGCGCAGATAGTAAGCAACAGCGTCGTCCACTTTAGTATTTTTTACCCCAAAGATTACACAGAAGCATCCCATTTTAAGATGAACCCAAAACGATGGGTTTTTCCATCACTTCGTCAATTACAGCCGAAGAACAATGGCAAACAAAATAATTCGCCGTTATATTGTTTGGCTAAACCCTCTCATCAGAGCAATAACAGTGCGGAGTGCTGTGTGTGGGAGTTTCCTGAAGAACTGGAGGACTCTCATGCACAAACGGCGCTTCGGGCCGGCTAGAGGACTCTTTCAAAGTGAAAAATCTGTCTCCTCACTAAAGGTCTTCCTGGCAGTAAACACTATGTGATACCAGTAGTGAAGGACGGTCATGGAGTGGCTAATCGGATGGACACAGAGAGTCTCTCCGGCAGACCGGGAACAATGCAGCTGCGGCTGCTTAAGAGAAGCGGGTCCTGAGGCGTGTCGCTGAACTGCGACCTTGCTCGTATAGACCGGTAGCTGCCACTACCTCTTTGACAAAACTTATGATTCATATAGCCCTAGTGCACTACACTTGGTCCCTCTATCCATTTCTCTCTTTCTCGGTGTCTTTCTCTCATGCATGACCTTTACATCAGATAGCTGATAGTTATACCCCCCCTCGATGTCCTAGATATCACAATAGCCTTGCCTTAAGTGAGAGCAAAAACTCTCGATGACTCGCTCGCACATACATGTAAAAAAAAACGCAGCACGTATTGTTTCCAACCTCTGGCAGTGCCTTAATTAGACCACACTAAGGCTCCTCTACGGTGTCTCTCTCTTTCTTTTTAGCAGTATAATTAGATTAGTGTCGGAGACCTGGTGTAATCGCTCGGAGGGGAGATGAAGGAGTGGGTGCGACGAGCGGAGACAGGTGGCCCCTCTGTGCTCGCCTTTTTTTTCTCGCTCGTGCTACGCTGCAGGAAAATACGTGGAGACAAGACAAGGTACGGCCCCAACCCCCACCCTCCGGTCCCCTTGACAGGTGCTGCTCCTTTAGTGCAGGTGTTTTGTAAGAGCGTCCGGCTTCAATGTGGGTGTGGGAGGGTGTGTGGGTGACCTCCACCTAAAGCATACTGCACTTATTCAGACAAAAAAAAGAAGACCTAAGTTACTTTAAAACAGAACAAGCTCTGTTTGTAGGAATATTTCATTGCTTTTTGTTTTTTATTTTGGTAAATTAATCATTTTTTAATGTTATTTAAGATCGTACACCAAAGAGACAGCGTTTAGATTAATGTGGCTACCTCAGCGTGATTTTTTTCATCCTGGGAAACGTTGGTGTGCAGATATTGGCAATATCTCCACTAAATCAAAGTCAGTGGCATAGTTGATATCTTTTTTGAAACCTGAAGATGTTCTGAGATGTTTTGAAAGCCAGACACTTCTTAGTGGCATCCATAACAAACAAGTGACCTATTAATGAATTCTGACTTTAAAATTTTCATACTGTATGGCTGTTTTAAACGATAGAGTTAAGCCTTTAATGCAGACAGACCAAATAACCTATGTCCGATAGTGTATCTTCCAAAAATAAAGGAGGTGGTGTCATGAGGAGATACTTTAAATGTGATGCCCGAACAAAACAAATTCTTCGATCTAAATAAAGTCTTCTGTACTGGTTTATTTTGTCGATAGACTTTATATTGAAGCCCCCAAGAGATGAACGGCCCTTGAGGTCTTCTACTTTTTGGAGGTATCTTAAAATCTGACATTACTCTTCAAATCTCATTTTGCCCCCAGAACTCAAAGCTATTCAAGAGGCCATTAAGATATCTAAAATAGGATTGGGATTTGAGATATGTGACCTCAGGGATAAATCCAGTTTTCTAAAGGGCGCCTAAAGTCTAAAAGAAATTTCACTTGGTTTGGATGACATCTTAATCTTTAAATTAAGGGATTCTTTTAAAATCATTTTATTATTAATTCGACCAGATGTCCTTTGAAACCTCTTTTGACTTTCTTTCTTCTGCAGAACACAAAAGAAGATATAACCAAAAAAACATTGGCTCCCATTGACTTTCATGAGACAATTCTAGAAAAATCATAATCGGGTGACATAATGGTGTAATATAAGGTGCTAATGACATAAGAGAATAATTGATGACAACTTTTTATTTTTGGGTGAACGATCCCTTAGTCATAGATTATTTGTGCGTAGGACCTAAGCCGTAGCTACGCCGTAGGCTGTGCATAGCATAACGTGCACCTCTCCAAAAATGTAACAATGCATCGACTCAAGGCGGCCCACAAACAATGTCATTGGTCTGTTTGAACCCCTCCCTCAGGTTTACAAAACTGTGCGATAGCATCATGTTTACTCAAACACATATCCCAATGATTTAGCTAATAAATAAGTTTTTCTGTATTTTACATCTTCAGCTGCAACAAAGACTGTTTACTTGCCACTATCACTGCTAATGCTTCTGAAACAAGCTTCTTCTTCTTCTTCTTCGGTTCTTGTCTTGGTTACACAAGCAACACGTGCGTGGACACTGACGACTAGTGGTCCTTGCCTGTCGATGCGGACAATGACGCATAGGGAAAACCGGCCCGCTGTCCTACGCTCGACCAGAACTTGCCCTTAATCAGGAAATGAAATGGACATCAAGAACAGACAGATCACACATATTGTCCCATTACCGGGGCTCATGTGAAATGTGGTGATCAGTGCTTGAATATCAGGAGGTGATGATATTTACAAAGTGCTCGTTCACCAAATGAAGCCTTTGAGTTGCTCTGTTCCAAGTTAGAAGATAAACTCACTAAAGCTTAAATCGAGGCGTAGTGCTAATGGAAGAGGCACACTCATCCAAGGCCAAATATTAAACATCTGCTGATGTGCTAATATTGACAGAACCAACCTTTCACCCTACAAGACTTTAAAATGTTTTATTGCAATCTTAGCGTGTAACCTGAGTAGTTAACACTCAACACGTTCAATATGATACCAAGCAGACGTCAACACTATTCATAAAGAACACGAGTTTGTTTTCTCCTGTGTTGGATGACGTGACAGTAAGACAGTCACTGGGTATTGACTCAAGCCTGTAGGCCCATTGTTATCCGTTAGCCTTACCCTAAGGTCACAGGCATTGACTTAATTAAAATTGACACACAGAAACATCATCCCAACAGCTGGTTCAACAAACCTGTCAAAACATAATAGCGTGCATCAAAGTTTAAGAAAAATAGAGCTAATGAACCATTTCCTTAATCCGTGAACAGACGAAAGTTCAGAATAAAAAAAGGTTTGTTGGAAATTGAGTTTGTACATTAGCCCCATATCTAGATACATTGTATGACATACAGTGCAAAAACATAGTTTTTGATACACACCATACAAATGTGTATTCTAATATAAATTGTAATATATAGTTACATTTTGTAACTGGCATCAGGTGAATTCGTATGAATGTGAACGATCTCATTCATACGTTTTAGTACCATCTGCAGTGTCGTTTAGGTTTAGGGGCTATTTTTTAAATAACCATCTGTTTTTCTATGATTTACTTCATATGAATTCATACAAACCAGTCACCCCGGAAAACGTTAAGTTACGAATTCATGTGAAGTCAGGCTTGAAATGCATTAAGCATTAAAACAATAAATTGCAACTGTTTAATGAAACTAAACAAGCATACTTGGCTGCCCGGTTCATTCCGGGCTACTGTATCCAATGGAAAATTTCATCTTTCACAGGTCTGCAAACTTTAATGTTTCAAATAAATGTAAAAATCTGTGGAGGATTTTTATATTTTCCCCTCAGACACAAACACACACACATGTACACATGGAAAGCATTTAAATTAAGATTTCATGTATTAAGACGACTCCCTCGTTATAATTGTGTTTTACTGGCCTTGAAACTTGTTTAGACGGGGATCTTGGCTTTATTACAATATTTTCCGTAAGTCTTTCAGGCAAAGACCGCGTTGATGACGTGCTTTCACCCTGCATGTGACTCTTTTGAGAACATTTTAATGCTTGATAATGAGAGCGTCCCACTTCCATTTGAACACAGCTTTCATTAGTTAAATGCCTGCTCCTTGGGGGACGCAAGATTTTAATTATCAAGAGGCCGTTCATAATTCGGTGCGCTTTGAGAAGCATGCTTGGAATTTTTTCAATGGAAGGCTTCATTTGTCGTGCAGTTTTTGAGGAATTCAACTTCACGAAAATTAATTTGAAAGAGCACCTTTTCAAGGCTGTGCTAAATGGTTAAAGATAGATAAATAAAGATAGCACATTTAAAATTAGACCACATGTTGTCTTTGAGGAACAATTTAGAAAATGTTGCCACTATGAAGTCTATTCAAAATGATAGGAAAACAAAGGATTTCTATATTTTAGCTTTTTTCTCCATTCATGGTTTTCAAAGATGTGTGTTCAAGGCGCTCATATGGGTTTTCTTTTTTCAATCAATTAGCGTGTAAAACAACAGACATATCATGCAGCACCAGATCACAGAGTTTCTCCGTTGAGTTCTTCTGTGTCTGCAGGCACTGGCTGGAAAATGACTCCTAGCCGTTAGCTCCCGATGCTAATTGTTTGTATTAAACAGTGTCTGACAGGAGAGGATGTGCGGAGAGGCGCTGCGAGCAGCGACAGGTCGTGTTAGCGCGGTGACAGTTGACTGGGCAGCCTGGAGCAGTGTTGGAGAAGGACTCTAATCTGCCCTGCCTGTTCCTCTGGTTGCCCGTGGCACCTCTGAGCTCTATTACACATAACAAACCTCATTCTGGGAAAATCCTCTGTACTTGCGAGCTAATATTGCGGCCACATCGCTCATATAAATATGATAAACATGACTTCTGCTCTACCCATTCAGACAACAGACATCTATTTCTTCTGTTCTGTGGTTGTCTTTGTTTAATGTAGCATGGTAATTGTTTCCACCATATTTACTATAATTGATTTTTAGACTGTACACTCATAAGATGGTAATGTGGGGTTGAAGCTGCGGTACGGTGGGCTGTGCACACGATGACCACATTATTATTTATATATGCAATCTATAAACATGTATTTGCAGAAAATCGGTTATTGAATAGTACAAAAAAATGAGTGAAACTGTCTTCTTACTAAGGATGGGAATCTTTGAGCACTTCGCAATCCAATTCCATAGCAATTCTTGAATTTTGTTTGAGAAAAAAAAGAAATACCGCACACTACCACTGCTTGCAAAGAGGTCAATTTAATAAGTATAACAACGTTCGGCCTCGTGACTTTCATGATGCATATAAAGTACAAACATGAAAATAGTGCCAACACCAATCACTTCAAGAGTTCATCAATTATTAATACTAGAGAGAGTCATTCATGAAAGTTACAAATCATATCAAAACAGTGTTGCACTATAGTCTCAATTCTTCATAGAAAATCTAGAAAATCACATAGACAGTAATAACATCTGACCAATGCAATAGTACAGTTAATACATTATTTTATTGTCATCCAAGAACTGGAAAGAAGTATAGCATTAAATCTGTCATCACTTGTGCCTCCGCTCATGTTGTTTATCTAATCGGATGCCCTTGTGGTTTGGGATATGTGGGCAAAATGAATGTCACGGCAATTAAAACATAAGAGCTCGATTAGAAGAAAAGATACAAATTATCCAGTTGCGGCCCCTTTTGTAGGAATCATGAGGTTTCGATTTTACGATTTTGTGGCGTTGAAAGGGTAAATTCTCCATTATATTTGGACCTGTTGGTCTTTCTTCCTATGCACCTGTCCATTAACTAAAGGTGTGCAAGAATGATAGTTAATTGACTTTTTAATTTAACAAAATTGCAGTTTTTATGCTTTTTGTTGTGTATAGTAACGGTCTCTGTTCTAGCAATGCACCGATTTTCTTGGCCGATTCCAGTTCCCAATAATACAATAAGTGCTAATTCAAAGTTACTAGTTTCAACAAAAGCTAGAACAATACCTGTTGAGAGAAAGAGAGAGGGTAAGTTTACATTAAATATATATATTTTTTTATTATAAGTGAATCCTGCGGATTCCGATTTTTGCTGATTCCGATTTCTATCCTTTAATTGACAGTATATATAAAACCATAATTTATTTTCTTCAGTGCACATTTTTTCATAATAACACATTTGATTTTCATAAGACAAATTATTGAACATTTAATTTTACACCGAGTGAAAAACTTTTGATCATGAGGTTAGAAGTGTCAGAGTTTTTTTGGCATCACTGTTAGCGTACACACCCCAAGTAGAGCAACGAGAGATGAACTACAGTGCTCTTTTAAACTGTACAGTACATGATGCGTGTGCAGTCAGGGGACATGAAAGATGCGTGCCAGTCAGCAGAGACCCACATGCGATTATAAACGAGCTGTGAAAGACAGGCTGTGCGCACGCATGTTTACATGTTTACTTGCGGCTTTGAGTGTACTGACGGCTGTGACGCTATTGTCAACAGAAGATCAGCTTGGAATTGGCAAGATGAGACTGTTCGGCCGGTCCCAGATCATGCGATAACCAGCCGATTCCGGTCTCTGGCCGTTCAATCGGTGCACCTCTACTGTGTATGGCTGTGTTGTCATCTTGAAAAGGATAAACACTAACAATATTTCTTACATTTCTTTCATTTTATTAACAAAGTGGCTAGTCCTTGGTCTGCTAAAAGTGTCTAGACAATCACATTAAAAGTTAATTTGCAAAACCAGATAACAGATAATTTTCATAAATCATGTTTTTATTTGTGTTATGTTTTTACTGCGTTACTTATTTTTTTAGTTATTATTACTTAACCAAAACAGCCAAACTGTTTAAATTATATTACTTGGAATGCAACAATAAAAAATGGCTTATGAAAATGAACAAAAACGGAGTTATCTGTTTTTGCAAATTAATGAACTCTTCATAGCTCTAGTCTAAACATGGATGAACTGTCAAACGCGTAAACTATTTGCACATTAAGCATAGTGACATATTTAATGTTATATTTACACTGGAGGTTGCGTTGTTACAACAGCATTAGGTGTGATACTATCTACAACGTCGTACTAAAAACCAAACACAACACTAACATGCATACAGTATGTTGTACAAGAAATCTTGCGTTGCATTGTTGCATCTCTGAAACTTGTAGACTATCACCTTATACTGTAATGCAGCTCTTGTGTAGAGAGATACACTGTGCAAAACATTACAAAGCAGTTTGCCAACAGCACTGTGCACTCATTAGCACATTTAACGTTACGGGGATTGACGGGTGACGTGACAGACAACTAGTTGTCCAGTACTATTCCTTTTACACATCAGGGCTTCTCCATAAATGCGGCGATAGCGGTTGTCACAGTGTGTTAACGCACTTACCCCATATTATGTTTCTTGGGTCTGCTCCGTTCCTCTTAAGACAAACAAACCAGCACAATCTGCACAACATTCAAAACATAACCCTCAAACTGGCTTGCGATTCGTTACCACAACATCTGGATATGATTCTCATAATTTAATTCACACGACCCCGTCCAAAGACTCACAGACCCCCCTCACCCCCCATTTTTAAAAACTCATCGGATCTACAAGAATCACAATAATGACCCATTTTGGATGACATTTTGGCATCCCTGATTATTTTCTCCAACCCCTACTCCTTACCTGACCACGGCAACTGTAAGCTTATAAAAATTATTTTCATTTTTGGTCAGATTTCATGGCATATGTTATTTTAATATCATTTCACTTGCAAAACAAGCAATTTTTATGTTTTAACAGTGATGGCAGAAAGTTACATATTGCAGCTTAAGATTTAGAAAACGGCTGATACCAAGTTATCACAGTTGTGGTTCACGTACTAACCAAGATAATTATAAAGAAAAACATTTACAAAGAAAAAAAATAAGCTTAGTCACTAAAATTCCTCAGAACAGCCTGTTATCTTTCTAATTTAAATTCTTTGTTTGTTGTATTAAAAACAGAACAAACATAGCCAAGTAAAGAAACCAACACCGCACAGCTGCATGTAGGAAAAAAGACACTAGTAAATCAGTGTTGAGGACTGTGGAAATCTCCTAAGTGATTTTCTGGGCTATTACACATGCTGTGCAGAAGGTTTTGTGCGATTCCCAGCAGTAGTTAAGACCGCTCTAGGCTAGTTTAGGTTTCATCTTAAGAAGATAGCAACACAAGTCTGTAAATGTTTGACTATGTGCGTCCAAGGGAAAATAAAAGCTGCTCAAAGGAATTACAGCAAATCAAACAAAAAATTTGTCTTTTTTTATTACTTTAATGTGCAACTCCTTCCGGATTAGTAAGGAGATCAATGAAGAACATATGGAACATGAACATTAGCCTTTTGCAGTCAACATTAAGTGTGTCTACAGTAGCTCCAGGCTGAGATGAGATGAGAAGAGAACAGAGTAGTGGCCACTGACCCTCTCAGGCCTCTTGCCCCAGCAGATGGAGGAGACGGCAGAACGGGCACACAGTGTTGGCACTGCCCATTTTGGCACCACTGGAAAGTGCCAAAGCAAAGCAGAAAGCCAAGACGTGTATTCTTTGTCTGTCTTTATAAACACAATCTACCCACATCCAATGGTCGACTGTTGTTCCTTCATGGCAGACTGTATTTGTCAATCAAAGACATTTTGGGATGAAATAAATTGGAGCGTTTTTGTTAAATGCAATCTGGTAGAAATGCTTATGAAGGGTGTCTAGACTTATCCAATGCTAGTTCTTACATATTTCCTTAGGGATTGCCCTGTATATTATGTTGTGTTTGGTAGCGCTTAAGCAATATTTCATCTTATTTTTGTTGTGGATGTCAATCATTATCATTAAATCATATATTATTGTATGCACATCTTCAAATAAGTACATCTCAGTTGCCCCCTTATCGTCAAGTCGAGCGCTGTTTTTGAACATATGTATGCATATGCCGAACAATGACGATGCAACCCCTCTGAAACATCTCGTAACTCTGCTTTACTACAAAACTACAGTAGCACTGCAAGAAAGAAAGAGATGGGAAAGCAGACCGAAGAGAGTTTTTTTCAGACTCCTTTGGAAGGAAGTCTTTGCCAGGCCACCTGTCTCTGAGCATGCCAGCTGTACGTTTGCGCTGAGGAGTGTCACAAACGCTCCACGCTTCCAGCAGCACATTAGCTGCAGTTGGCACTTCTTCTTCATGTGAAGGAAGAAGTGGTGAGAATCAGATGGGTACATTTTTGCCTGGGGTTATGGCGGGGAGGGGGGGTGAAGGTTGAGTGGCTGTTGGGTTTTTCTTCGTTTTTCCACTCTTTGGGTTTGGGGTTCAAGAGAAGCAGTGCCAGTGGATAGCGAGAGACACCTGGTGTTGCCTTCAAGCTGTAGCTTAGTGGAAGAGAGCGAGAGCTTGGAAAGAGGAAAATAAGTTGTTTTGTACGTCTTACCTCGGTTACCTCCACCTTCTCTGAGAAGCATCCAGACGGTGAAATGGTGCCCAAAACTTCACACGTCTCCTTGCATACGCGTCCAAGCATTTAATGTGGAAGGCCGAGCAATGGCGACGTAACAGGAGGTCCAGTCAACAAAGCTTGAGCATGCAGGAAGTAAATGGCTAGATTTCAGGAAAGTTTTCTAAAAGAAAATCAGCTTTTTTAATTGGACCAAAATCGACTTTTTGCGCGCTTTGTTGCGGGATAAAGAAAATCTGAATGATTCAGGGAACTGAATGATTTAGAGTGTTACCAAAATAAACAGTACCGTTCTTTTGGAGTTCAGATGAAAAGAAAATTACTCTACTCTTCGCCGTTCTCTCTTTTTGTCTTGTGTGGTCTTATTTACCGGCCCACTGTATGGCCCACTACACTCGCACTGACAAATTAACAGCAATCATCTCCCCTCCCTAAGGAATCTGAGTAGTCAAGATAATTGCAGCAACATTTGCCAACAACTCTGACACAACCTGACATTTCCAGGAAAGGTAAATGGCTAAGGCACGTCTCTAGAAAGGAGAGATGAGCTGATGAAAAGCCATTATGGACACAATAATTGGCTGAATGGCCATCAAAGTTAAGAGTAAGATAGATGTTGGTGGGTATTGACAAAACAAATATTGGTGAAGCTTTTTAGCACACGCACAAGTGTGCGATGGGTAATGGCTCTGTAAAATTTTAATAATGAGGTCGTTAATTGTGGGATGATATTGACGTGATACGTACATTTTTTATATGTTACATAAATAACTGTATCTTGTTAAGAGATAATTAGTTAATTATTATTATACAATTATTATTTTGCCTTTTCCTATTTTACAACAGGATGCATTTGATGAATTCAGTGTTTTCATATACGTATGGTGCAAATATGAAGGGCATCATATCCTGTAAGTTATTAACAAAAAGCAGTAGGTTCTATTTGAACACCATTTTGCTCTCTCAGGTTAGCTTAAACCATCGAAATGTACAAAACAAAAGTATATTTTGACAAATTATTTTTTCAAACCATCGCATTAAGGAATATGGATTTTTTTAGGGCTGTCACTGTAACAGATTTACATTGACAAGAGTTTTGGCCACGATAACCGTGCAATGTTGTGGTGTCACGGTATTGTTCCGTATCATTTTGTCAAATCAATTCGATCAAATTCATGTTTATTTTGTGTTTCTCTTTTTTTGAAAAAACAAATCACACAAGTTTATGGATAAAGGCGAAGTATAGTTTCCTTTTTACACGTATGCGAGGGACGGTGTACAGTGCATGTGATGCATATTTCGTCATCAGAATAGTACACCCGTAGGAGCAGGCGCATTCAATTTCTTGCAGTGATTAGCATCGATTCAAGGTAGTAGGAGAAAACCTGACCTCTTTAGGCCCAGTGAGGTATTGCAATATGTTGCAATGCACATGCATCAATTCCCGTGTGTAGGCGTATGAAGCAGTATACATTGCAAGGAAAGTTTACACTCCTGGTACAAGATCATAAATACAATGTTTTTAATAGTTTCAATCGTATATACTGTATTTATATAATATAATATGTTTATATGATATACAAATATATTTATATATCAAAGTTGGACTTTACTTTTGACCCAGTCTGTATGTGTAAATTCTCTGTGACACCAAATCTAAATTTCCTTACCCAGGTCAAACTCTGATGTCTAACACAAAGGAAAAGAAAATAAACAACACAGGAAAGAAAATTAGATGACATTTTTGTTGAAATAATATTTCTTGTAACTACACTATACGGGAAGCATGAAGATCAAATACAAGCGACATAAATACTGTTCAAATATACTAATAAGAGCTTTAATATGGTTCTCATGAAGTACAATTTTCCCACCATCCGCTGTTCCTCCAACACCTGAAAACAAGATCTGCGGTGCTGTTATCTGTTCAGTGAGAGAACAGATGTGTTTGTTACTCTTCATACAGTTCCATGAGACAACAGGATACACTGTAATGACACAGTGTGTTGTCGTAGCTGGATGTTTCCTTTCAAATAATCACAGACGAAGCAGGTTGATGGGAAATTAGATCTCTCTATATTTCTATTTCTTGTAGATTTATATACATTGTTTCTTCAGTATCACGTTGAACTTAATTTTTTTTTGGGGGGGGTTATGATTTAAAATATTTAGGTGTCAATCATAATTAAAAAACTATTTAAAATGTAAAAATAGTGATTGATCATTTGTTGCCACCATCTACGTATGTGAACTATTGTATTGCTAATGCATTTCCCCACAACTGACAAGACACTAAAAGAAACCACTTCTAAAGAATTTCCTTTAAGTTCCTCTTCTTATATGTTATCAACCTTTGTAATCTAACTGCCAAAACAGAAGTAGCCTTTCTATTACAAACCAAAACAAGGCCTTTACACCACAACCTCCCCCCCACACACCCTACCATCACCTTTTTTTGTTTCTCTCTCCCTCCTTTCCTCACCTCCATTTCATTTCGCAGAGGTGAAACAGAGTCCTGGAGTCTGTCAGGTCTCGTTTATGCCTACTCAAAGGTGAAAGGACGTGCCTCCCCTGGCCTGGTGCCGGTGGGTTCTCCCATCTTGCAGAACCGTTTAGAGAGATGGGACAGACAGTAAGACTGACAAGGAGGTCAGTACCACAGCTTCCGGGGAGAGCAGATGGCCCTCGGTGTGCGCTTTTTTGTCCATCATTGTTTTTCCTTTGCTTCTTTTTTTCCAGGGGAATGTGTTGAGAACACAATGGCCTGGAGTGAGCGAGTCAAGCTCCTGGCTGGGAGAAGGCCATCACAGAGCTCCGAATGTTGGGTCTGAATCCCCTTTACCTAAGGGAGGGACTAACAGTCCTCTTCCAGCCAAGGTTACTAGAGAGCCATCCAGCTATTACGCTGTTTAACCCAAAGACGAAATAATGACCTGGTGTACGTTGCAATGTTCAAAGGTGTCTTGTCCTTAACTTGGTATTTTAATATATACCAAAGAAGTAGTTTGATGCTTGCTCAATTTTTGTGGGTTATTGAGCAATCATGAACACAAAGCCAGAACTTTATTTAATTGGATGCAATACATTGGTATTTGGATGCAATGTTTTTATTGTTGTTAGCATAGCATTGCTACAATTTCCTTAAAAAAACAACTCTGTACACTGCTTGCACCATCAGGTATCACAATTTCCAACAACAGTAACGTTAAAGTGATAGTTCACCCAAAAATGTAGATTCTGTCATCATTTACTTGCCCTCTTGTCATTTCAAACCTGTATGACTTTCTTTCTTCCCCAGGGTGTGAACCGTTACGTCAGCGTCGACAGTGAATTGGCATTGGCTCCTGCATGTCTTATGACTGGTTGTGTCATTAAGCTAGCTTACATTATGAAACGCTATTGGCTGTCCTGCTCCGATTGCGTCACGCACTAACCTTGACCATACAGGTTAATGAAACACAACTGGGTGCACGAATAATAAGTATTTATAAAATCATTTCACAGGCAAATCGTGACACTGACACTCGTTCTCTAAGGGACCAATTCAGTTGTTTTCTCAAGCGCCACCAGTGTGCTTTTGTGTCTAAAAAGTCTAGCAATATGTACCTGATGGTAGGCATTTTGTGGTGCTGCAAAGTGTACAGAGGTACGTATTTCCCATGAGACAAGGTTGCATTGCTAAGTTCCTAGCAGCTTTTAAAATAACCAAGTTCATATCATATTGCCTTATGTGTATAATATACGGCAGTTTTTCTTATTGTACAATGTACTATATGTAGGTATGTGTTTAGGTAAAATTCATTCTAAAATCATTTTTTTTTCCTTCTGAAAAACAACTAACAATATTTCCCCTTTGTCAAATTAAAATTTTGTTTCTATTTGCATTTATTTGCAGAACATGAAAATGGGAGACACGGGTCAGAATGTTTATTTGACAGTTCTCAAATACTGCAAAAAAAGTTCATATTCACTTTTTAAGCAATACAACAGTATGTTTTTTATGAGAACGTCTTTTCGTGTGTCATTTCATGCAGTCTTTTACATTGCTGATGGATGACTTTGTCATTCCTGAGGTTTGATTTTGTTGAAATTCAACAGACACTGGACTAGAAAGGCCAAAATACATCTAGAAATGCTGATTAAATGAAAACTTTGAGAGGTCTCTTGATTTATTTCTTCCATGGCTGTTTATATAATATATTTTTTGGCATAGGCCTACATAACAAACAGACTTAGCAGGCTAACGCTGAATTGATAGCTAATAGAGAATCTAGCTTTATGAGAATTAGATGAGTTACTACGGCACAGACGGTTGAAGTTAAGTTCCATGAATGTCATGTAAATAATTTGGATGTTTTATTTACTTGTTAATTGAATGTATTTAACACATTCACAAATATAGTGAGTGAGAGAAGAGCTTATAGGCTACTGTACCATCTGACACAAGAAGACAGGTGCAGTCAAAGCACTTCCCAGGAAACTGCTGGGTGTGTCGTTCACCCAAAGTGACATCTGCTGACTGCGTTAAACTTTAAAATAACAAACATTCACTATAGCAGCGTCTACAAAAGCCCAGAGCAAATTCAAGACACAAATGTGTATGCGTCATGTTTGAAGAGCACTTTTTTTCTCTTTTAGATTTTAAAGATTATAAGTGGCAACAAAACGTGCACGGAGCCTGAACGCTGAAACTTTGAGCAGGTCACAAACCCTCAGGCACGTTTGCACAGAACATGGAGAAAGTCGTTTGCCTCTGTCAGGAACAACAGTCTGCGGCGTTTGCATTTTAAAGGAAGTTCTTGATAATTGAAACAGGGAAATTTGAGAAGTGTCCGGGAACTGCTTTTGTGATGACGGTATAGTTCTTCTCCTTTCATGCATGAAGAAGTTCCCTTTTGCTCTTTTAAGATTATGAAGAAGAATAAGAACCACCTCACTTCTCTGAGAAGTATTATTGGTTTGATAAGCTTCTCCAAAAGTGAACCTCAAGCTATCGCTGAATTTAACCTAACTGCTCGCATTGGTGAGCGAGGTTAAAGAACATTACGTTCCTGTGAGACTTTTTCTGATGAGAACAAACATTAAATATTTTGGCTTGATTTTGTAACATCATTTCTGCTGTGTATCATTTTGACTCAACGTTCTTATATAATGCACATGCAAAAAAAGAAAAAGTGGCAACACTTTACTTGAAGCATTTATATATAAATAAACATCATAAAAGTAGTTTTAATAAATTAATTATGCCTTGTAATACACCTTATAATGCATTGTACTGTTTCATGAACATTGTAACTAGAGTTAATACATTATGATATCAATTCATTGTTAAACTTTGCATTTTTAATTTGGTTATAATTCTTTACAACAACATAATGAATGAATCATAACACATATTATGAACAATTATAATGCATCACACCCTTTATAATGCATGATACATAAAGGCTTTTCTTTTTACTGGACACAGATTAACAAAATATGAAACTAGTACTCACCTCTAGTAATTTCATATCTGTAAAAATGTCTTTGTTCTGTTGAAAAAAAAGAACGATATTTGGAAGAATGTTACCACTAACATCATTGACTTCCACAGTAGAAAAAAATGAGCGGTGGTAAGAGGTGCTCATGCAAGAACTGCTTGTTTTCCTAAATTATTCAAAACATCTCATTCTGTGTTCAACAGAACAAAAACTATTTCTTTTACTATGGTAGTGGGTGATGTCCCAGAACTGAAAATTGCTAGCATTCTTCCAAATTTTTTTGTTCAATAGAGCAAAAGGGTGAGTAAATGATGACATCGTTTTCCTTTTTAGTTGAACTATTCCTTTAATGAGTCAAATGAAACTTAAAATTTTCATTGATGGCATTGTCAACACATACATGGGCATTAACATCAGTCAAAACTTACTACCGTATAGCCATCGCAAGTGGACTGCCATCGTTTTAGACGTAATCTGTTTCATTAAGTGTAAATGATGTCTCTCAGGAGTGTGATCACATATGCACAGTACACACCTACACAAATTCATGTTTGCTTTTGTGACACATCTGGAACGGCACATTTGCATCGTATGAAAGTACATTATGTTGCCCCATTTTGATTTCAATGAACACATGAATGGGGCACCAATGGATAAACATTGTACTTATCTTCAGCTAATTCAATATACATTTGCAGAAATAAAATGTACAAAAGCTGTCACTGTTTAGGGTAACCTTTAAAAAAGCCCTAATATGTATAATTTAGGTACATACTGTACATGTATACATTTTCTATCAGCATGCTATACTAATATGCACTTTGACAGTTTTTGTATCTTTTAACAGACATTATATATTTTCTTAATTTTGCTCAAAGATCTGAGGGGGCACCTTAAATGGGCAAAAGCCTCTCATTTGAAAGCCTGGGATGAATATGAATTACCTCCATGACTTGTTAGAGAGAGATTGGGGGAATGTTACTGTATCCTTCAACAGGGGCTCAGGTGTGGCCAAATATCCCCAGCACCACTGCTTCCCCATGCACGCACCCTTCATTGTGCACTCTCTATGAAACTTGAGGCCAGTTCACCTCCAGCCACATGTATTTCACTGTTCCTCTTTCACTGCCATCATACTCGTGTGTGTGTGTGTCTGTGTCTCTCCGTCTCTCTCATGTGCTGCTCCATCAGTAGAGCTCAAATAACCCATCATCAGCACGTGTTACAGCACGCTAATATTTCAAAATGTTTCGGTTTTAGGTTAAACGTAAGTAAAAACATTCACATTTCAAAACCCCTCAAAACCGGCGACTGTAAGTACACAGGTTGGGAATCACCAGTCATGTGTGAATGACACACACGCTTCTTTATGTCACAAACAAGAATAAATGAAGTCCAGCGTGATGCGTTCGTTCATAATAGAACCTTTCCCTTTTCACCGGCGCTCTGGTTATAACCTGTCTCCCGGGTCACCACGTGAAGATAAGTGGACAGTCAGTCAAACAAAAGCGACATGAATTCTGAATACATATTCAAACAAAAGGCAAGTCACGGATGTGAGACACACACCCATCACATGCTCTCCCCTCGCGGAAACATAAAAGAGCGCACCAGCGTGTTTGACACTCTGAAAGACTGAAAAACTGTGTCTAGCCGGTCCAGGGTGTCTCGTGACGCAAAAAAGTTGTTTGTGTTTTTATTGAAAGCTTGTCGTTGCCGCTGGATGTTATTTTAAGACACGAGATGAAAAAAGGGGCTTGTTTTTGGCAGGAACCCGCAAAGCTGTCAGCACAAATGGAATCTTTTATCTTTATCTTGCTCTGAAAAACACCAGAGAACGTCCAAAATGAGGGATTGTTGATGAGGTGGTAAGAGCCCCGGTTGGGGGCACGCAGGTGGGGGTAAATCTGCTAACTGCACCCCTGAGGGTTGGGTTGGGGAGGGGTCACGCTGATGAAACAGAAGCTGGTGACCTTCTAACCCTCAACTAAAGGGCAGGAGATCAGAATACCACCCGGCTGCATTGGAGAGCCTGTAATGGAAATCAAAAACCTGAAAATTAAATGACGATTTAATTAATGCAAAATCTGATACTTAATGAGACACTGAAAGCAGGTCCCTCGTATAAACCCTTGCATCCTCTAGGGAGTGATGCACACATTGTATTTACACTATCCCGCGCCCACACACGCACATATGTGCGTGCCCACACACAATGTGCACGTCAACGGCAGTCGCACATTTCTTAATACATGCGTTAAAAAAACAAGTTTTCCTGAATATTCAGTATACTTATTAATGATTATGACCAATTGTTAAGCCTTTTATTTGAGATCTATAGCCCCTCAATTACACAGTATGTGCCATAGTCCGATTAATTCCTATTTTATCCGATTTAAAGTGAAAATAAATGTTTTACATTTAGAAACGACATGACCTGTCTTGTTATCTTCTTGCCAAAATGCGTCCTACTGCAGGGAGTGATAATGTCCCCTACCCCACTGTTTGCTTTTTTGATAGAGTGGATCAGTGCATGTGAAGCAGCACTTCAAACACAGAGATAATCAGACATGCACACTGTCAGAAGCATCGATCCACACAGCCAAACTCCAGAGAACAACATATTCTGTTGAAATGTTAAAGTTTTGCACCCTTACCCTTGAAAGAATCTGTGCCGCTGTCTCTTTAAGAAAATGTACACAATTGTTTTTTCTTAGGAATTGCATTAACATTCTTCCACTGCTCTGAATTAGTATGAGGGCAGATTAATAAAAGGTGAAAATAGGTAGTAACCCATGGTCTCTGTTTGACATTGGCATTTACCGGCGGTTTTAAGCTCTGTCTTGTTTTGACAGATAGGAGCAAAATTAGCACTTGACCTATCTGATGTGACATTCCACCCCACCCTTTCCCTTACGCACTGCACAAACGTTTTATGAGGGTGGTATCCTACTCTCTCCACAGGGTTTCATTTCTAAAAGAAAAGAGGGGATGAGAGAAAAGAAGAGATGAGAGGGAGGTGAGAGCGTGGGTGTTTGCTTTCGACACGCGCAGCACATGTCTCCCCCTGCTGGTGAAGGGACGACACTGACAACAACCCTGAGAGATGACAAGAAAGTCTTGCATGGACTTGAATGAATTAACAAATTTCATAATTAAGCTTCCTGTGGGGGGGGGGGTTATTATTGCACATAG
Organism: Barbatula barbatula; assembly: GCF_947034865.1. Classification (NCBI taxonomy): domain Eukaryota; kingdom Metazoa; phylum Chordata; class Actinopteri; order Cypriniformes; family Nemacheilidae; genus Barbatula; species Barbatula barbatula. Next base: position 14,074,533 of record NC_136765.1, on the reverse strand, counting down.
TACAAATATTGCCATTTTAGGGAATATTGATAAGAATAGAGTGTCATTGTTCCTATAATAGCAGATCTCAAGATATAATATAAAGCTATTTGCTTAACTTAGTCTTGGGATCCTTAATATTTTGGGGGAGCGATTAAGTTTTCTTGCAAATAATAACTTTATACCACCCCAGAGGCGTTCGACCTGTAAAATAAAGGTTCTGAAATTAAGAACAAAAAACAATCATTTTTTACAGCGATTCCACATTTGATTCAAAGTATTTCTCCAAATAAAATTCAATCAAATCTTTCTAAAAGAAACACTTTATTCTGACCTTTCGTGTTGTTCAAAGCCTGTAGGCCAACATTACTTTTTTCTGTGAGCACAAAAGAAAATATTTTGATGCATGACGCAGTTATTTTGTGTTCGACCGTGGTCAATATTGTTCTGTGATCAACATTCTTCAAAATACCTTCTTTTGTGTTTTGCCGAAAAAGTTATATAGGTCTGAAACAACGTGGGAGTAAATGATGAAAGAATTGTTGTTTTGTGTGATCTATCACTTTGCTTGCTCTTCATGAAATTACACACCTCAACTAAGATTTTTAGGATCGTATTTAAAATATACAAGAACAGGTTCACACTGAAAGCATTACATGGTAATTTATAATAATACATGATTGTATATGAAACACACATTGATGTGATAGCTGCATGGATGGTTATTAATAAATTATCCAAAATGCAATGAACTCTTGCCATTTATTTGAAATGTGACATCCAGCTACAGTTTTTCCCCTGTGTTATGCAGGAGATTATAATGTAACTGCTGTTTCAGCCTTGTGGTACGTTCCCCTCTTGACCTCAAATGTCTTATTAAGACTCTACCATATGTCTGAGTGTCTTTATTAAACCCTCAAAGTATTCCAGCACGGTTTACAGCTTAAGGCTGGCCATATTTTTTAAACCGTGCTTTCAACTTAATAAAAATGACATACGCTCAGCTGTCATAGCAATCTCCTTAGCTCGACTTGAAGATTTTTGTAAGCGTCTCTGACCACCCGAACAAAGTCATTTCATCACTGCAAGCAATCCCAAAAGTGCTTCTTTTAGATGATTGAAAAATGCATCGTCTCTGTCTCTCGTGATTAAACTAGTTTTAGTGAAATTAGGACAATGTAGACTAGCCCTCTCACTAAGATTCTTCTTCATTTTACAGAGAAATTTGATCAAAGAAAAAGCACAGGCGGTGGATTTGAAAAATCTGAGTGACGATATTCATTTTGCCCAGATGAACGGCGAATACCTCGCCTGATTTAGATAAAGTGGTCAATATGTACAGTAATCTCTGCTGGAACAATGGTCGCTTTCTTAGCAAGAGAGATGGACCTGAGCTGGAAAAACATTGGGGAAAGGGCGCAATGCGTGTTTAAGGAAGTTTAAGAACAGAAGTGTGAGATCTTTTAATGTCTCAATTCTGTTGTGTATTTGACATCAAATTGAAGTCCCTTTCTTTTTTCTCTCTTTTCTCCTCACGTGTTTAACCATATCTCAACAGTCTGCCCAGATTTACCTAAATTACCAGCAAAGTTGTCAGTGCAAATGTGTTTACTTTTCTTAACATTTTTTCATTTCTCATAGTAAAAAGCAAAATACATCCATATGCTGTCCATATACAGTTCCTGTACACTGGTGTTGATAAAGATTTCTGATTCTCCACTGGAACAAAAATAGGAAAAGAACTGAAAATGTGTTTTTTAGATTGTTTTCTTTCATAAGACCCCAGTATCTCACATGTGAGTTTCAGGAGTAGTGTTAATGTGCTTTTGAGTCCGAGATCTCTATTTTTATTCCTCGCACATAACTTGAAAAGAAATGTAGATCGACTGAAATAAGTTCATGCTTGAATGAAAAACAAATGCATCCAGCTTTCCTTCAGTAGGAGCAGAATGATGTTGTTGGACGGGGGCAGTTCTCGGGCTCGAGCAGCGCGCGTGTAGGACAGGAGGCTCGAGGTGCGCGCGGAAGGGGTGAGTGTGTGTATGTGTCTCAGGTGCGAGTCAGGAGTTTCAGCTCAGCGGCTCTCTGATCAGCCAACAAGCACATCACGCCGCGTTAGCGCTGGGTAGGTGAACAGACTGTCGCATCGTGTAAAGGAACGGACATTGTTTCCTGTGGTTCTAATGCCAGAACTGAGTGGGGTGCAGGGGTGTGCGAGAGAGAGGGAGAGAGGGAGTAAGATAGATGGAGAGGGAGAGGGAGAGCGCGTGCAGACAGATGGAAATTACCCTGGCAAGGTATCAGAGAGAAGCGGCAACAAAGACCTTTGTTTAGTTGCTTTCGAGTCCCGTGTTTTTTGCTACCCATAAGATGACAGACATGCATATTCATTCGCTTATTTGCATGCGAACTTCTGGTCGAATGCGGATTTGAATTACATTTTTATTGCTGTTAAATGTCGCGCGTAACGAAGCGAACCACCTTGGGCAGCATCGAGCGTCTTATCAATTAAACGCAAAACGACTGTCCGAATTTGACTCCTTTCAAGACTTTGTGTTTGATCGCCTCTTATATGCATAAGTATGCACTGAGGCTACTGATGTGAATGTTTGAATGCAGCTGTTTGAACGTGTACAAATACGCAGTGATTTCATGCGTTTCACTTTAAAACAATCCGAGGTTTCTTGCCTCCAGGGTTGTAATGTTAAGGCAGGCACGGTGTACGTGGCAAAACACAACAAGCTATTTCACACTACCAATTAGCAAATGTAACATGCTGGCTCTCAAAGCCCCATTAAAATCGCCTGTGGCGTAGGGTACGTCCTCCGTTTTAATAGCTTCTGAAACCCTTTCTGTTTCAGCAGAATGAGCCATTGAAACCTCAAACAGCATAAAGATGGACTATATGTTTCGTCGCTGTTCTGCGGCATACACTCGGACATCTGGTCAGTGGGACATTTGAGAGCGGGCCTGGATCAGAGAAGCAGGACACCTAGACTTCTGTCCAAAGTCAAATGAGTATTTAGAGAGGCTTAATATGGGAGTTCAAATGGCTGACTTCACTCTAATGCTGCCTGGTTTGTCAAGTACCGAGAGTCAGAAGTTAGTGACATTACAGGAAATTGATCTGGCAATGGAACAAGACTGACACCAAATGAAGCAGCGCGTTAGCAGACAGAGTGTTTCAACAATTCCAACTCAACGGCCAACAAAAGCATGATTTCGGGGCTTTTAGATGTAAAATTAACTATATAAATGGAAGAAAAAAAAACATTAAGCATTAGGTAAATTGTGGGCGTCCACCTGCATGCACGAGTCGCTTAATGTGCACAGATCCTGTGTTTAAATGGGATGTTTTGGATAAGTGAAAGTGGTAAACAAACTTTCATGATGTTGATTCAAATGTAAATATTCTAAGTTCTAATATAAAACCAAAGCGGAACTTTTGCAATATATTAAAATATATTTTAAGTTACTGTCAAGTTGCCATTACTTATAACACATAAGTTAATCAATGATCAACTAATTAGACATGACAAACTGTGCAATGCATTCATGCAGTATTTATTAGTCAAGCCCCAGTGCATGCTGGGAGGAAACCACAAACAACGTATCAGTCATGCTGTATGTCTGACTTTGAAAAAAACAAACTCACATGCAGTGCTTGTTGCTTCTTAAAAAAACTGAAAGAAAATCAAGTTGCATTAAAAGTGAAATAGTAATACAACCGAAAATAAATAAAGGCAATAAAAGAGATTTAGCTTATTTTAAGTATTATTGACTTGATCAAAGAATTATTTTGACAAATTACACAATCTGACAAATCCTGAATACACACAGGTAATGTGTTCTGTGATCGGAAGAAAGGTGTGAGGACGTTTAATTTGTCTCTCTCTCAGCTGTTCCATTTAGCCCCCGTTTTCAATTCACTATACGGGTGAAAATAATGTGATCACAGGCAAGTGTCCATCTTAAAACAAAACACACACACACACACATACAGAGGAAAAATATACACAGTTTTCTCCATGCATATCCAGCAGAAGTGAACTGTAATTATTCCTTTGTAGCTAAAAACAGTATCATTAAGAATAATGGCATCATTAAGTACTAGAAGCTATTACTGTGGGTGAATTTGCTGCATTGATAATGAGGCTTCAGACAGGAAACGAAGATACTAATTATGGGATAAAACGCCTACTCAGTTAATTGGAAGCAAAGAGCGAAGTGAAAAGAAAAGCATTTGCACGGAAAGGGAAAAAAACTGTACAAGATAAGTTCTTGACCTTTTTCTAGCACAGAGTAATGGTACAGTACAGATCGCAGGTTGTAATTCACATCTGTGACCCGATGTTATGCTTAGAAAATGACATTGTTGTGGCGTAGTCTCCTCAACAAGACACATGCAAGTTTAGACAATTTTGAAATTACATTTTTAACTTAACATGAAATCAAAATGGGCCCACTTTTTAATATTGGATTGTTTCTAACGTTTAACCATTTTTGGATACTTGGCTGTCCTGGCTTAATGTTAACCAAACAACCCAGTATCATACCAAAGTGTGTAACAGGCACGCCGGTCCACTCGAAAATGCGGGTCAGTGTCACGCTTTGACTCATCACATGCATGAAGGTGGAGTAACGTTAGCAGAAAGGTGAGATTTTCTAATGTTTTTATCATTCATGACTGGGTATACATGGATTTTGTATACATTTATTACTTTGTGCGCACACTCATTTTTGCACGTAACCCGACCCCACCCCAACAGTTTGTAGCCTATATTAAAATATAAAACACAACAACAGGCAGATATGGCCACAGATGCTATTTATTCAAAAAGTGAAATTATTCCAAGCATTCCGAGGCCAAAGATCCGCCATACAAACAGGTTCCGTTTGCGTTTTTATACTGTATTTGCTGCTTGTTTTTTATTGGTCGGGAGGTGGGTAGGTTTAGGGTAGGAGAGGGGTTAAGTCAGGCCCAGCCTCTGTTTTCTCAATAATACTGTATTTGAATATTAGAGCTCATAAAACTAATATTTAATTGTTATTATTATTTAGATAAAGGTTATTAAAAAAGCTTTTTAAAACATTTTGTCAACCTTTGAGCAAATGCTGTAGGGACACAAATAAAATGAACTGTGTTGTTTTGGATTTTCTTAAATAAAAAATGCAAACAGTGCCAGTAAACACACTTTGCAGTTCACTTAGTTGAAAGCAGTCAAAAACAGCATGCAGTGTCAGTGTTACTAGTAAAATGGTTCAAAATAAGCAAGTCGCTCCAAGCAGGATTCGAACTACAATCCAGAGAGTCCCTTATGGCAAGCAGGCACGCTAACAACGAGTTAGCGTCACACTCAGATCACACTAGTAGCTAGTTTACGTTACATGTGCATATTTTACGCATTACGATGATTACTTACAATCGTGTCATGATGCAAGAAGCTGTTCATATGCCAGGTTTTTTTTGCGCTCTTATCTGGCGTTCCTCCGGGCATTTTGCGCCTATGCCACGGGTTTAATAGATTCCAAAAAAACTTTTCTATCTTTTTTCACATGTTTAAAATCTAGTTGCAGTTGGAAATATAAGTTATGTTACACAAACTTACTGAGTTCAAGTAGTCTTAAATCATCTGTTTACTCTTTCTAAGACATTGTAGCTTGATTCTACATTTCAAATAAATATTTATTTTCAATTTGCAGGTAGTCTTAAAAAGTCTATCCATTAGACAATCCATGAGACCTTTTTTAAATAGCTTTTCCTGAATTATAGGAATATATCAAATGAATTTCTCCCATCTTAGTTATACTTAATTTTCATTTTAAAGGAATTATATATTTTTATTTTAAATATTGCATTGTTTGCCACAACTTGACAAGCTCTACCCTTGTTTCTTAATATGCTGGTGAAGAAGTCAGGGATTGTGTCTGTAGTTCATCTATGCATATTTTTCAGTCAGGAACAGCTGTCCCTGTGACAATATCTCGAAAACCACTGACAGGTCTTCAATCCCCATCTGTGTCCCAGTCTCTTTAAGGTGTCAGACGCTTCAAGCAATTGTCACTGCCCAAGACGTAGGACTCTTAACCTCACCTGCTCTCTCTCTCTCCTCTCGTCGTATGTATCACTCAAGAGAGGTGCCCAGCGCTGGCATATGCCTGAGGGCATCAGTGTTCTACTTATACTTTCTTTGCCGCAGTCAGATACTCAAGAATGTCCTTAAACTTGGCAGGCCCAAAATATTTCTATTAACATAATTTAGGATTACAGTAGATACAGTATAGAGGCATGTTAAAACATTTAATGTGACTGACATTAGTAAGGAGTTTAGCCTAATAGTTTGATATTCTGATATAAATTTTACTTTTGGTTATTATATGGCGTCCCGGAATACTTGATTCTGATTGGTCAATCATAACAAGTGGCAGTATGATTACTGATCATTCATGTATTTTGTATCACTTCCTGGTATTTCTCATTTCATACCAAAGCAATCTAAAATAGCTAGGTGGTCCTACCTCAAAGAATTCTTAATGTACTCTTGTAAAACATGTCCTTGGACAACTTCTGCATTAATTTTAATATTTGGTTCTCATTCTTGGTTTAAAAAAAATCATGTAAGCTACTGTAAGTATGTTAGCTAACTAATCTATAAAAGAATCTGAGTGTAGATTTAAAATGATATATAAACTAACATTGAAATATTATAGCTCGCCCTTCTTATGGTAGAAGCTTAAAACTAATCTTACAAGTACAGTACAAAAAATTCCAACAGAAACCTCAAATCAATATTCCATGTCAATGTAATTTATTTATTTGGTAAGCAGCACAGTAGTACATGGCATTTAGCATAACATATAACCCTTGTAGTTTATTTTGCAGTAATGACTTGCTGTACATTATCCTTCAGCCCAGAGTTTTGTAAAATATTGTCTTTATGAATACATAAAAGAACTCAATCATAATATCACAATTTCCAAAACTGCACTGTTTTTCAAGCAAGAAATCTGAGATAAATAAAAATAGATAGCACTGTTCCAAACGCGGCCCACACTGATGCAAAACATGGCATGCGAAATAGAATGTAAAAAAACAAATGAGAGAAGGTCAGCCAGGAATTCAAATGGAAGACATTTGCGGTTCCAACAAGACCGGGAGTGTGAGCACACATCTGAACCTCAGTCCTTGCTGGAATAATTGCGGGAGCACATCTGGTGCACTTTGAAAATGAATTGGCCCAGCACTGCTATGATAATGACTCCACGGTAGTCTAATAAGTTAGGGAATGCTGCATTCCAAATGTCACCCTGGGTCTGTCCAGCACTTACTTAGTTCATTTACTTGCATAGAGTTTGATTCCAGCTCCCTTAGACACAAAGTCCATTCCCTATTGCATCTGTTTTGCCATTGCATTAAGCAAAAACACATATTTTGCCATTTTCGCCCAACGGGTTTGATTCTTAATTAGGCTACTTGTAGCTGTTGTAGTTTTATGCAAACAATACAGTAATCTTTACTTCAGTTTTGTTTGTTTATTTACTTTTTAAAATATAGAAAACAAAGCTAGTTCGCCTACTTATACTACGCCTTTAAAGTATGTACTGTTTTTGTAATGGAAAAGTATATACTTTTGATTGTGTAGCAAAATAGTGTGTTGACATTGGGCCATTGGGTAAATTCAAATTAGAAAAATTGTGAGCGTGGCTTTCGTCATGTACAAATGTCAAAACAATTGTTCATGTTAGTTGTTGCATTAACTAATGTTAACAGACAGAACCGACGTTTGATTTTGAAAATGTTTTACTAAATGTTGAAATTAGCATAAACTTTGTACATTGTTCAATGTTGGTGCATGTTAGCTAATGCATAAACTAATTGTAAACAAATAGCACCTTATTGTAAAGTCCTAATTGTTGTTGTTTTTTAAATACAAAAGGTGAATTTAAAGAAGATACAAAAATAGGGGAAAGCGGGGCACAAAGTAACGCAGGGTTAACTGTAACACGGATGTTTAGTTACACAAGGTCGACTGTGTCGTGTCTCTTTTTCTCTCATTGCAAGATGACGATCATCTGTGAATGTTTGAAAAGTTTTGATGTGTTTTCATGGAGATATTGGACAAAGTGTATTTTGACACCATGAAAGTAAATTTCTTCATCATACGTGTTTTCAATTTCTCCTTTGGAAGTCACCAAAAGCAAATATAATCGAAGGATGGTTAGATATATGGGTGGGTAATATGGGTAATATATCTGTTATAGACAGATTTACAAACAATATCTAACTTTAGATTTTAGACGGAATAATATTGAGTTATTTACGTAACATTTTTAGCAAGTGTTGAACCCCACCCATGGGGTAAATTGTTATGTTTGCACTTCTGTCACTTTTGCTGTAATTGTACAAGAACAGTATGTTCTAGAAACAAAATGTAAGTCTTCATTTGTAGCAGACGTGTATGTTGCGTTTAAGAAAAAAATTGATTAATCAAGCTTAAATATTGTTTAAGTGATTGAGCTACAACCAAAAAGCGTTACATTGTACCCCGCTCTCCCCCTACAATAAACACTACAGTGAATAAAATAATTTATATTCACTCAAGTAAAATATTCAAAATCTTCTGAAACAAAACAATAACTTTGTGTGAGAAACACAAAAACTGAAATATGAATCAGATCATTCATACGACAAATGATAATGCACCTTCAAATCAAAGGCAAAGTGTGTCATGACTAAATGTGTTTCTTTTTGTGTATGTGTGTATGTTTTACTGACAACATAAGAGCATTCAGATCTGAAAACACCCTTACAGAATATGTCAGTATATTCATTTTTGAATGGCACAACATTGAGATTAGTCAAGTCCCTAAACTTCTTCAAATCTGAAAACAACAAGCTGCAGTATGTAATTGTAAAGCTCTAATTTGGCATCTAATGCAGTTGTAATGTGTTTGTTTGTGAAGCCCAACACAATATTGGTTTAACCAGTGACATGAGTTTGGGGTGATGCTACCTGTTTGCTTCTTTAAGTCAGATGTGAGGGATTGCTGAAACTTCAGTTGTTCATTATTAGTCTACCAATTATTTGGCAATATTTTTTGCTTCTTGTGCAATAATGAATACTGAAAGCTGTGGCAAATACAAATAACTTGGGGCACAAACACTTCGTCAATCTACACATTCACCATTTGCTCCAAGTCAACACATTCCTTCATCCATGTTTCCAAGTTACTGTGCCAGTTCCAGTGGCACACTTTCACTTTAGGCCTCAATGAGGGTCCATGTTGGCTGTTGATCTGCAGTGGGCCGCTTGAGCTCTGTTATATGCCCTGAAGGCAGCTACAGTCCCAGTGAATACCACCAGTCGTCTGTGCTTTGCCTCTGCAGACCTTTATCAGCTCACTCATTATCTCATCATCCACGCTTGGTATTCTTGCAAGAAATCTTGTCAGGCTGTTACTTACCATCCAATTAGACAGCTCATCTGCACTCTCACCAAGCTGAAAATCTCATGTGCGTGTGTGCGCTAAAGACGACCCGCCGCGTCACCTGCCATAGGGAGCAGTAACCCTGTGTCACGACGCCTTCTCCATACAACATCTGGCCGGGCCTAAGGCACTGGTAGAAGAGACCAGCAGAGCAGAATAAGAAGGAAGTGGGTCCCCTCATAGCAGCGCACAGACCCGGGCGAGAACCCCTTCTGTCAGTTAGCGGTGCTGTGGATGTGCCATTCCCCACGATGCCTTCTCGTTAGTCCATGCAGTAAATTAATACAATTAAGCACAGTTTTTCTCCAGGGCCACGTGGGTATTGTTCTGAGCGTGTGCACATAGAAATCTCAATCCCCCATGCCCACGTGTTTTACAAGGAGAGAGCGTGCGAGAGAGAGAGAGAATGGGGGATAAGGTGAGCTGAGGAGGCCAGCCGTTCGTTTTCAATGTGACACAGATGTGCTCATTTGTAAGATGAGCATTAAGTGCTTGCTAATTCATCTATGTTCGGGTACATCTGGCAGACATCAAGCAAGGTAAATTAAACAGCAAAGTTGCGCTCGCGAACTTAGCATAACGCTCACGCCTCATCTCATGCAAAATCGTCCACCGGCGAGCCGCCGTCACGATTTTCACCTTGACCTACCCCTCCATCTTTGGAATCGTTCGCGAGCTCGTAATGTTGTTTGTGAATCTGGCAGCTAGAATTTTGTCCACATTGCTTTGTAAAACGTTTAACTCGATCAATGAGGAACGACAGCACCTGAACTTTTTTCCACAATCGAGTCGATATCATTGGCACTCCCTGGGTACTTAGCAGATGTAAACTATCCCACGGTCAGGCTCATGCTAGTCTTAACCTTCATTTGCTCAGTGTGTATTTAAGTGTGTCTTTTTCACCCCGCCAAGAGCTATGGAAAGCGATAGCAGTCAACAAAAGACACAAACAGTGTGAAGCACTTAAAACAAGCGCTCCTTTCCAGGCGTGCGCTACTTCCCCTTTGGCTAAAAGCTGCCAGGACACTGGAAGTACCAGGAGAAGGTGGTGTAAATAAAGCCACCCCCTGAAGCCTGTAGCTTGCATCACACTGTGTCAGCTCTCTCAAAGTATAATAGAGGTGGAAAAACAACAGAGGCCTGAGAACAACGACGGCACGTGAAGCGCAGTTTGTGAACAAACAAGAAGCGCAAAAACAGCGGCTGTTTAATGCAGTTAAACCGCTGCAGCGTATCGCTAGGCTAGGTCCTTGGAGACGCCGTCGTCGCGCAGCAGCTAAACGTTGTCGGGTTTCGCGGTTGGGGAGGATGGTCTTTTTTGTCCCCACCGAATCCCCCCCTCCCGCTCTGTCGTTTCCTCTGCCCCTGACAGAGAACAAAAAGGTCAGTTGTACCCTCGGCTGTCTTTGGAGCACGCTGCGCGCCGTGTTTATCAAGCACGCTAATCTATTCTTGTTACTCTCCACTTCAGAGGCAGGCACTCATCTGCGCCCTCCCTCCGCCCCAGCCTCCACCGGTCCCCCAGGGGCGGCGCTGATGGCATCTGGCCGGCGTCCAGCCAGCGCGGGAAAGATGGCACAGAACTGCCATTAAAATCAATTACATGGGTCAATGTTTTTATTAGAGGATTTCGACTCAAACTAAGTCATCAGGATGGCAACGCGACTGCTGTTTCCCCATCACAGACCCCCCTCCTCACCCCCGCGACCTTTCTGTACCCGCCACTAAAGACTCAGTGAAGTGGAGGCAAGAGGAGGATCTGAGGCCATCGAAGGTCGCGGCAAATCTTTTGTTTTGCTTTATGCGATGCCGTGACTACAAAGCAGGTGCGGATCTGATGCGTGGTGATGTAATTTGCATTTGAGTCTGGGCTATAGCTTGTGTCTTTAAGATATCGTCCCTACTTGAATGAAAGAATATGATAATTCCTTGTCTTGATGTACACACGCTGCCCTTGCACAGTGGTGGATGATGTTTTTAAATGGTTACTCTATCTTTCACATGTTGAGGTATACGTGTATTCTAGTCACATACACAAATTATTTAATTAGAACGATCCAGAAAAATATTAATGACAATCTAACTAAATTCTTTCAGTTTTGATTGATCTGTATTGTATTGCGTTTTTCTTTCTACCAAATAAATGCACAGCACTTCTATCATTGGGGTTTTCTCGTTGGTTTTTATGTTTATATCACCTCTAGATCACTTCAATCACTTTCAGATGTAAGTGCTGCCCCACCTCCAAAAGACAAGACAATGCAATAAAATTTGAGACGTAACACATTAACGGAGAAGCAGTGTGGCCTTGAATTAAATGTATTACTGTTATTACATTGACAGTTGTTTTTTTCCCCATGTTGAAAGCCAATTACTCACTGTAGAGTTTTGAGAGCATTTGTGATTACTTTCCTATTGTTGTAGACACATACATACATGCCTGTTAGGTGTGAATCCAAAGAGGCGCTTTGACCAAAAGAACACTCATGGACCATTGTGGTACGTCTCTCTTATATTTGAGTATGCTTCTATCGTTGAAGTACTTGTGGTGAGCAGGGACAAGTAATCCAGCAGGACCTGGATTCAAACCACAATTATTCATCTCATGGTGCACAAAAAGACCATCCAGACAATTATCGATGTGTTCTTACACTGTATGACTAAATTCCACACCAATTGTTCTGTTATTAGTTTAAATTGGCTGTTTTCTCTTCTTTTTAGCCTGATATTATTGGGCACCTTATCCAAGTTAAACCGTTTTTTAATGGGTGGAATGTTTTATGAACTTAGCCCATGATGAGATATTTCATTGGAAAAAATATTTAGAAATGTTGCTTTATCGGAGACATAGATGGTCAGTAAAAGTGACACCCAAAAAAATATTCTGTAATCATTTATTCACCCTCATGTCATTCAAAATCTGTATATGGCTCTTTTTTTCTGTGGAACACAAAAGAAGATGTATTTGAAAAATGTCTCAGTGGTCCATATACAGTGCCCTCGACTTTTATTGGCACCCCTGGTAAATATGGTTTCTTGTTTTGATCTTTTATTTAAAAGTTATTCCATACATGGTGGCACCCTTCTATTAAATACACTCCGCAACCTCAATTTATAAGAAAAACAGCTCTGAGTGTTTTCTTTTGAGTCTGATGAGGTTTGAGAATACATTGAGAGTCATCCGAGTCCATTCCTCCATAAAGAATTTCTCCAGATCTTTTTAAATGTTGGTGCTCCCTCTTCTTCAGTTTATCCCACTCACTCTAGGGTTCAGGGAACTGGGATGGCTATGGCAGGATCTTGATTTTGTTTTCAGTGACCCATTTTTTGTTGATTTGGTGGTTTGTTTTTCAAATGTGCTAATGGGAGCTCTAACCACGACCTATTATAATATTTCTATAAAAGCAAAAAAATGTTTAGATTTTTATATTTGTTGTTATTTGATATAATACATGATGCAGGGTATCTGATCAAGATGTCTAGAACCTCTGGTATAAAAGTTGGTTGACAACAATGAAGATCTGGTGGTATATTTAACTGTGACATGAGGCACTTTTTTTTATCCCTGTGTGCACCAAACCTATATTGTGTTATTGCTGCCAAAAAAATGTTTTTAATTTCATATGGCCATAGTCTACAGTCCTGTTCGAAGTTCCAGTATGGTAGATACATATGGTGTAGTTTATTTTTACATGAGAGCAGAAGATTTGATTCCTGAACAGCGTCCCACACAACTTGTGGTGATGGAGGGGCAGTTTCCCTTTATTTATTTTATTTTTATCAAATTAAACAAATTTCTGCCATTCTTAATCTTTGATCTTTGAGGCCACTCAAAATATAATATTTGCTGTGAGACAATATAGACACACATTCTCTTTAAGGCCGATTTGCAGCATCTCCAGTCCATTAAAACTTCTTAATTATTGTCCTGATGTTGGAAATGTGCATTTTTATTGTTTCAACCATTTCCTTCTAAATCCACTTTCTTTTTCATGTAGCTCAACAATCTTTTGCTGCACATCAGAACTAAATCATTTGTTTTTTCCCATTGTGATGAATGATTAAGGGCTTAAGTTACTTAATATTATTCTCCTGTGCAGCAATCATGTTTCTAAGTGTGCTCAGAAAATTTAAATATTAATGGGAATATACATGGGATATATTTTACTTATAAGAATTTCTAGGGGTGCCAATAATTGTGGCCGAGGGGTATTAGAGAAAAATTCACAATGTGATATTTCCCCCACTTCAAATTGTTTAACTTGAAAGAAATGTTGGGATTTTGTAGATGTTTTAAATAAAAGATAAAAAACGAGAAACAATACAGCCATCTTTGATTATATTTACCAAGGGTGCCAATAATAGTGGAGGGCACTGTAAGTCAGTGTGGAAAAAGGTTGTTTGGTTACCATCTTCAAAATATCTTCTTTTTTTGCATGGCAAAACAAAGAAAGTCTTACAGGTTTGCAAGGACTGAGAGTAATGATGACAGAATTTTTCTTTTTATGTGAGCTAGCCCTTTAAAGTAAATCGTCAGTGGCTGGACTCGCTGACATATTTGATCTCGCTGGACAACTTTTGTAAGTTGGTGATTTCATTTGGATTTGTTTGTAAATTATACAAAAAACGTATGATTATTAGAAAAGAAACAAGGATAAATGCATATCAGCACAGGGGTGAAAGTACAATTGATATTTTTTGAATTCATACAATTTTGATACCAATTTTCTTGTGTGGATGTACAGTCGACATGTGAATGCTTGATTTCTGCGGACCCATTTTGGACAAACACCTCTCTATACTTAAAATAACTTCAATGTATGTGGATGTTGCAGTTAAAATCACCTTACAGTAGTTCAAAACTTAGTGGGTGCACATGCCTGGTCAGTTTGAATGGAAATGACGCTGACGACAATTTGGCTGGCCTCTTTCTTGCTGAGATCTTGTGTGTCTCAAACTGGACATCCAGACACCTCTCACACGTACGCTCACGCTTCCCAAATAGGGGCGGCAGGATTGGGTCAAGGAGGTAAGTAAATTCCCCTGTGCGGGTCTTCCAAAGTCATCAAGGCCAACAGCCAGGGGGTGCGAGAGCATTCCTTTTCCCTGTGGAGATCACCCCTCCTGTGCTCTGCAGAAGGCCATGCTTCAAACAGACCCACTCGGAGCCCTGACCTTTGAGAGAGCGTAAAGAGAGAGGGAGAGCGCTGAAAAAGTGAAAGACAGACACTTATATGGAGAGAGAGAAAGAGCACGAGCGAAAGTGAGAAAGAAGCATGACTCCATTTGAGATTTCTCAGCAGTGACAAAAATATGTCAATAACTCAACATGATAACTCTACATTCTTCCCCGATGCGCTGATAATGGCAATTTGGAAAGGATCTACATTCAGAAGACTCTGATCCGCACACACACAACTACCAGACTGTATGCTGTGACTAGCAATGCTGAGGGCATGTCTGAATTCAGTGTTTGTGCATTATGTTTGATTCCCAAGAATCACATAAGGTATTTAAAATATATACATTGAATGTACTGTCACTTTTTAATAAAAGTAAATGTACAGATTGCCTGCTTGGTTGTCTTTGATAAAGGAATAGTTCACCCAAATATAAAAATGCTGTTATCATTGGTTCACCCTCATGTCATAAAAACCTGTACAGTGTATGACTCTTCAATGGAACACAAATGAAGATATTTCGAGAAATGTCTCAGTGGTTTTGTGTCCATACAATGCAAGTCAATGGGGATTCTTCAAAATATCTTTTTTTGTGTAATCCCAGAGTTCTGTGCATGTCGACAGGAATAAATAAATATATTAATGTCTAATAGTATAAAATAATGACATTTTCTAGTAAGAGAAAAACAAGAAAGTTGACTTTGGGATCTTCAAATTATTCAACGAATGTTTTGGTGTTTTGGAAGTCTGTCTAAACCAACGTCCTTCATACAAAAACACTGTGACATCATCAACTGACAATGCAGCAAGGCATCTGCCTTTACATTCGAACCAAGATCAATGTCTTCTTCAATCTTGCAGGTCCCACAATCCTTACACCTCCTCACGGTCACCATCCTCATCCCGTCGGGCTTCTCGCAGCGCACGCAAGTTTTGCTGTTCTCCTTGTCTGGCCTCTGACCCACTCTCCCTATCTTTTTTGACTTCTAAACAGGTGTTGGCTAAATGATTATAAATTGGTGGCTGAGTAAACATTCATCGTGGATCCGTGCAGGGTCTGGGCTAATATAATTAGAACCCAAACATCAGGACAGTGGGACCGCCCCATCTGTCCATTCTGTCCTCGCCATGCAACTTTAAGGAAAAACGGATGAAAGGATGGGGAAAAAAGATGAGCGCCCGTCCCCTGTTGCCCTCTGCCAAATCATCGAACAGCACGCTCGATTTGTGAGACGTGGCAGCTGGCCTATACCTGCGAGCATCTTGAGGAAGGACGTTAATTGTCTAGAAGTGTGTGTTCGGGGGAGTGTGTGCGCGTGTACGCTTCACTCCACAGCCCAAAGGATGGGCAAGGAGATGGCAGGTTCCTAAGGGATGAGGAGGAGATGTTTCTCAAGGACACGCTGCTCATCTTTCTATATCACCCTCCCTTTACCCCTCACTTTCTCCCTCACATGTGCGTCACCTTGCCTGCATTAAATTCCACTCTGTCAAAAACGTATTTTGGGCCCCATCTCCCAAATGCGCTTGACTTCATAAGTCACTTTCACAACGTGAGGGAATATAATTCAAACCCATCAAGCCAATTTCAAAGTTTTATCGCTTAATTGTTTTAGATAAGGGCAACAAAAACAAGCCATTGATGAAAATAATGTTAATCCAAAATGGAAAATGATGACCCTGCCAAACCTACACCAGCTCAGCTGGTTCAGTGGTGGACCAGCCTAAATGAAATCATCTAACTGATAAATACCAGGTGGATTAAAGTAGTTAAACTAAGCATTCAATGGAATCAAAACCCTGTTAAAACTGCACCAAGCTCTTTTATGGCTCTTTCTGTCTTGTCTGGATTTCCAGCCTTCTCAGTAATTTAATATGCTGGTTGTATGGGGTTTTCAGACCAGATAAGCCAGATATAAAATGGATCAGTCATTAAGAGAAACTAGCTAAACCATCTCAAACCAACTTAGGCATTCAGTTTTTTAAGCTGTGGTTGAGCCACTAGAACTGCTTTTTCTTGTGTTCAATAATAATTATATCCAGTGTTGAAGCCATAATTCAATATGACAAAAGATAGACATATTCAAATGTAAATATTTTGAATATCTAGTTTAACCGAAGACTATTTGGTGGCCGACAAAAAAGCCACTTGGAGCATCAATGTAATATGTCACAGTTGTGCATTTATCTGTATCTCACAGTTCATCTGATCAGAATTTTGAGTCAAAGACTGATATACTAACATGGTGTATACTACACTGCACTACCGACACTCTGGTCTTCCCACAACATTAACCAGCTTGTCCCAGTCACATAGTGATATAAAACCAACAAAGACCATATTGGAATCCAAGCTGTGTTTTTTCAGCAGGGCAGAGAGTTGGCTTATCTACAAACCACCACTTTGATCATCTAAAGGCATTTTCAATACCTACATCACTTTGTTTTTCCTCAAAGCTACCAGCCTTTTTTACCCACTGCCACCATGTGTCTTTTGGTCTTCAACCCCCTCCCGTTCTTTCTCGTACCAGAAGAAGGTCTTCTGCACCGCTGAATCTTCCTCTGAAACACTCAGGCAGAAAAAAGTTGGGAAATGAACACCAGTCTGACCAGCGGAGGCCTGAAGGTCTGCCATCTGCCACCACGGCTGAGTCGCGGTGGCGGCCACCTTCAGAACATATGCATCAAAGCCTTGGGTGAGTGGACTGAAGGAGTCCCGCAGAAAGCCAGCAGAAGTCCCGCCCCAGGGCTGAGGGACGAAACCGGGCGGCTCGGCAGAAGAGGAGCTGACGGTCTCTTTTTCTCCAGTAAGGCCCACCAAGGTCAGAGGGACGAGGGCCCGCCGGCGGAGGAGGAAAAGAGCTTGGCAGCGACTGTTCTCTGTGTCTGTCGGGGCCTCCGGCGGTCTCCTTAACAAAAAGCTCACAGAGGGGGAAAAGAGTGAAACTCTTTTATCAATTTTTTTTCTCTCTCATGCTTGCAAAATGCGAAGGTGGTTCTGGGAATGTGGTGAAAGCCGTGGGGCTATTTGATGCCGTTACAAAGAGGTTTTTGTTGTGGTGTTTGTTAGTTGTTAAGTCATGTTTATTTGTGAGATGCTTGGCCTGCGGTGTTTGTGATATAAGAAGAGCATATTATGTGTACTTCTGAAAGAACAGCTTGCTGTTTTTTAAAAGTATTATGGATTTAAATGCTCAAAATGCTACAATTCCAAAGTGTAATGTCCCGACTGATTTCCTGTATCTTTGGAGAGGTTGAATAGTATTGGAGCATCTCCTCAGAGACAGATGGGGATTTGTGGGTGGCAGGGCTGTGGGCTCCTTCCTGACTTAAGGGTTAATTGCCAGTCCATGGGGCTGATCCACCTGCTTTTTAATTAGTGTTTTCATTGCTCATTGGTCCATGCTCATGTGTCAAATTTGTGTGTTAATATTACAGGTTGAGCGGTGCAGATAAAGTTATAACCCAAATCAGTTTGACAGCTGGTGGTGCTCATTCAACAAATAGCTCACAGTTAAGTCTGTCAGTTATTTTATAGAAATGTGATGAAATTAATTATAAGCAAATAATACAAATTAACTAAATGAATAAAAAATGTCAATTATGTAAGTTCACAAAAGATTATTATATCAATAAAATATTATAGATTAAAGTGCCTAAATGCCACTTCCGACAGATTTCATGTATCCAAATGTAGGTCCTAAAATTATAATTGTGGTCAAAAACACTGAATTGGAGGGAAGTGGCTTTAAAAAGATAACATATTGATTGTTTTATTTACATACAATCAGGGCTGAAAATCAGGAGGTCTTTGGTGGGACTGAGTCCAGGGCGATGGGGTCCTACTGGGTCTGCTGTGAATGACACACAAACACAGAAAATTAAATAATGACTAGCAATGACAATGGTTTTGAAATCTTAACATTGAGGATTTTGGCATTGAAATTTAAATAAAGCGTCATTATTATAACGACAAAGACAATTAAAACTAACTTTTACTAAAATTAATGTGTATTTTTTCATTTAGAGTGGGTTTTGATGGTTCTTGGAATAAAGTAGACTAAGAACAGCTGGTTGGGGGGGGGTGAATTTCAAGGATGTTCCAGATCAAACTGTAAAGGATTTTCTTCCTTTTTCTAAATATTAGTCTCCAAAAGCTATAGAAATTACATGGGCACTATAGTAATAGTTAAAATCTATGGTTCAAAAAGTAACAGCATAACCCTGACTAGGGTCCCACCAGTGAATCTCCACGACTGAATATAATTAAAATTGTTAGGAGAGAAAGCTATTTTGCAGATTAATTCGTAATTAATGAATAAGTTTGTAACACATTGACAACAAGGAGAATGTGAGGGGAACAAGAATCACAACAGCAAAATGAAAAGCCAGCAATAATTAAACATGCTAGGGTAGTTTATCCACATTTAATTGTTGTCTTTAATCTTTTAAAGCTAGGCTTATTATTATTGCCCTTTCTCACATAGTTATCAATTTATACTAGAAAGATGGTTTGATGAAGAATAGATGGATCTTTTAGACAAATGTCTAAAAGACAACAATATCCACCTGTAGAATACAGACAAACTATTTGTGTTCAAATAGAATTAAATAGAAACAGACTTTAAGACTCAAATACATTTTGGATGATTAATCCAAAACCAAAACATGTTAGGATGCGCCTTGGTCTCCCTGCTGTAATACCTTTCCGAATCCAACTGTGACTTCTTTTTTTTAGACTGCCAGAGGGGTACAGGTGAAACGTTTGCCCTATGTGGCACTAAATAAATCAGCACAACCTTTGGCTTGACCTTTTTTCATCCTGCGAACTTTTCCTGACCTTACAAGACATGCTCGGATTAAAAGCTCTTTTCTTCTAGCTCACCGGTGACCCAGCACCTCCGCCCGTCCGCGCCCCACCTATCTCCCATCTGACTTCTCTGCCTCCCCTCCCCTGTAGGCAGATGAAGTTCAATCCGTCCCTACTTTTGTTTCATATCCTTGAGATCTATCACTTCAAAAGCCGTGGCTCGCTGCGGCCGCCACTGAACGCCGCGAGAGGCCACTCAAGAATCACCTCCATCAACGCTGTCAGGACCCTGAAGACCTTCAGCTGCACGCTGGGGGATCCTCCGTCTGCCTCGGGGGGCCCCCTAAGCCCTGTGGCACCCGGGGGCCCTGTAAAGGATATCAAAGATGAAACATCAATGGGAGCCACTTGAAGGATGCGCAACAGCGCCGGAGAAAAGGCCAATGCAGAAAATGTGACGCCATGATACACCGCAGGAATAGAAGAGGGAGGAAACATTCTTCTTTTGAAACACCCAAGTGAGGATCGTAACACATAATACGCATGACACGCTAAAAACACTATTTAGGTCAATATTTTGCTCATATTATATCAAATGTTAAACATTAATTATCTAATTGCAGCTAATAATTTGCAGCGCAAATACATTTTATTGAATGTCTTACAGTATCTTCGAATATCTTACAAAAAAACACTACCGGTCAAACGTTTAAGAGAGATAAAGTGAGTTTTTCATTATCTCAAAAAGCCTTGGATCTGAAGGTCCATGCATGAATGTTTGAAGGTTATGTAGACAAAAATATTATTGTGCAAATATATACGTTTCATTACAAACTAAAATATCTTTGAGAGGAAGACTTTGACTGAATAATAAAAAGCAGCCAATAAGATCAATTTCCTCAGTAAAAATGAAAAAATTACATTATGAAAAATTATGTTTAAAACTGTCTCCTTACTTTACCCTAATTCAGTAATAAATATAGCTGATTATTAAGTTAATCTTAAATCATTAAGCATTTGAGTATCATGCGAATAATAATATTAGTTCGATGTCATGTGACTCAGAAAGGTATCTAAAGTAATGCTATTTCAAACAGAGATGTCGACAGAGAGGCAAAAGTTACAGGTTGCAGCTTTAATTATTTGAAATAACACAGAAGACTTGTCTTTTCTATACAATAAACAGCCACATTATTATTTTTAATCAGTCAATAAGTGATTAAAACATGGATTATCTTCCAGAGAAAAAAGGCAACTGTTGTGAAAAGGCAATCCTCAGTATTTTGTGATGGCCTAGTTTATCTAAAAGTTCTCCCCAAGCAGCGGCTAAAGGAGTCTGTCCAAGCATTTGGAAAGCTGCTAAAGGATCACAGGCCTCTGATTATGATCCTCTGCTATTCTACTCCAGCCTTCTGGGTCAGCCTGCTTTCGCCCAATTTTTCATTCAGGCAAGTGAACAAAGAACAGATCTGGCATTGTGGATTAGCAATGTACCTTTTTTCACCTGACTTGGAAGCTTTTAGCAGAGAATGTTTTATCGTACTATCCTATTAATAAGGCTTCTTTTGTTTTTTGATGTTGCAGCCCGTGTCCTATTTAAACCGAACATAGCAGTGGATGGAAGGGAAGAATCAGTGATCTGCTTGGTCGCTAGCTCCAACTCCCCGCAATCCTTTGGAGGACGCAGGAGGATCACAGTAGAAATACACTGATTAGCCGATTGCTAACACCTTCAGGGGTGTCGGGGGTCTCTAAAAGCGTCCTATCTTGTGTTGAGCTCTGAGAGAATCTTCTCTCCACAGGTCCCACCGCAGTCTGCTGGTGTTGTGATAACATTGTGAGAGTGTCAATAAAACGATTGCTCTAAATTTACAGATCGGTTGAATGCTCTTAGCATTGCTGCTCAAAAGCAGCTCATGATTTTAGTGAAGGAGGGTGCAGGGCAGGCAAGTGAGAGGAGCCATGTGTTTGTGAGAGGAGATGGCCCTCCTCACAAAGCCTCACACACACACACACACACGAACACACACACACACAAGGCAGACTGCACCGGCCAAGATGAGCAGCTTTTTCGGAGCCAACGGAGAAAAACATGGCACAATATGTTGGGAAGTCTGGAGGTGATGAGAGAGGGAGCTGATAAAGGATGACCCGTGAAATCCTGCATTTGCAAACAAACACACGGCTGTTTGATAAAGCTTAGCGCGACACAGCAGACGCAGAGAGAGAGGGGAAACAGATATTATGATGAGGCCTCTCTTTCTGTCTCTCTTGCGATGCCGAGATAAGGCTGTGCTTCTGATATCATGCCTAAACTTTCAGCCAATGAGAAATGGGGTGAGATTTATGGGCTGAAATGGAGTCTGGCTGATTCATTTTCATATTTGAATTGTTGTGAATGAGTGTGTGCCGTGGGGTGGTGTCCGTGAGTAAAACTTGAAATGTCCTAGAACGTTGAACGCTACCAGTTGTTCCCATGCACATAAAATAGGAATAGTAAACAAAATCTTTAGCCCAGTAAAGAATTGCAGCATCCTGCATCCTGCTCTGTGATAGAAAACAAATGACAAGCTTTGAAATTTCAATGGATAGTTCACTCTAAGATAAACATACTGTCATCATTTGCTCAGCCTCAAGTTGAACCTGTACAAATATATTTTATTTGAACTATGGTTGTCAATAGTGCCCCAAACTGTTTTAAACATTCTTCTAAATATCTTTTTCAGACAGGTTTGGAACAACTTGAATGCGAATAAATGAAGACAGAATAGTTTTGGGTAAACTGTTCCTTTAATGAGGGCCAATATTTTTAACGTCTCACTAATATCAAACATATGTGAAATGTGTTGAAAACCAGGGATAAAAAATCTGCCAAATTGTAAGTTGCTTTAAATAATGATGTCACCAGGTCTGTATAAGGTTTAGGATGGTGGGTATATAGTAATATCATCGTCATAATATAAAAAAACATTTAATTCTTAATTAGAAATATATGATATTCTTGATTTTTTTATAAACAATAATATCATGGTTCTTACTGATATAGCTTTTATGAGTGTTTGTGTTTGTGTCTGTGTACAAATACCATGGAGCAGGAAGATTTAGCTGTTCCATTTTCTGTGCGTTAACTAAACATCTAAACCCTTTTTTGACAAGAGACTTTATTTCCATATCCCGAAAAGGTGCCGACAAGCCGTGCCAATAGTATCTTGCCTTCTTATTCGTCTTCATTCCTCTGGCACCTCATTTGGCAAGGCTGCCACACAGAATGGCATTCACATACTATACATACAAGCAACAATCAGATTTGTGTGATTTGATATAAAGGATTTCTCGGTGTGACTCTGCACCCAAGGACCCCCAAAAAAGTATTTAGACACTTAAAGGGATAGTACACCCAGAAATGAAACCACGATTTATCTTCATATTTGAAACAGAAATTATGTTCTAAAATACAAAAGGCAAAATGTTAGGTACTGGCGGCCTCGCTTCAATTGTATTTAATCTTTTGCACATACAATAACGGTGAATGGTGACCCAAGACTAAAAATTGGAAAATCTGTAATACTGTATCTGCTTCATTCTTTCACGCTTTTATGTTCAGGGATGTTCAGAAGGTCACTGCCATACACTGTAGATTAAATTAAAGTGAAGGAAATTGACTGAAAGCCAGGGGGTCTTTAAGAAATACTTTCAAATGTTTGAATTACTTTTATCCAACTTGCGGCAAGCTCACGGTTGTGTCACATGTGTAAAGTCAGTTCCCCTCATGTTACGTGCGCATAGCTGTCACAGAAAAATATCCACAAACTTAAATTATAACAATTATCTAAATTGTTTGTGTTTTTAATGTGTTATGCAAAATAAAATTAAATACTTAATGCAATGACGTTTACGTTTACAATATATTTTGACACCTGTCTTAAAATGGCCAAAATGTTGTTTTCTGTCTTTTATCATGATGCTTTTTATTCGTTCACATTTGAATAAAATGCATTTCCCATCCTTCATGACGATGCCTAGAAGGCTAAAAGGCACAATCTGTACCCTTTTGTTAAGATCAGCATTAAAACAAAGCCATCTCTGTCATCCACTCTGCTATAGGACAAACAAAATGCTGCTTGCCTGCATTGCAATTAAGATCTTTTAAAAGAAAAGCAGCAATGGAAAACAACAGTCCCTCGACTCTGAGCACCTACGATTTGCACAAATAAGCATAAAAACAAACAAATAGTCCATTATCTCCTTTTGAAATCTATAATGTGTAATTTCTTTATCTTCCTGATTATGGTACTTTGTGATGCTTGAATGGGAAGCCTTACAACCTCCCCCTTTCTCCCCACTACAACAAATCGCCCAAAAAAATAAATAAACGGAGAGTGCATTGAGATCCACGTGGGTAGAAAAAATGCTGGGGTGAGAGCGAGTATCAGGGTGTAATGATAACCTTGTTCGAATGATCTCTCTGCTTGGGTTCTATTTTCTCCAGCTGCATCGCTCCGCTTTCTCTGCATGAATGAAGGTAAATCTGCAAGAAACCTCCCACTTATTTTGTTTTCAGCTCACTTTCCCATAATTCCTCCCCCTAAAATTGTTTGCACAACAATGATGCAAAACATCTGCAAAAACAGATAATTAATGTGTCAAGTCAAACTAATGCATTTTATATGAAGACTATGCTTCACTGGTTGTAATTATAACACATTTCTCTCTCTTTCTCTCTCTCTCTCTCTCTCTCTCTCTCTCTCTCTCTCCCCACATACACCTTCTACCCCTCGGAAATGATTACTTGTTTGATAATCCCTGGCATCACATGGAAGCACTTATTCATGGAGTGTGTGTGCTCAAATGTGTTAGTCACCTCCACCTTGATGGTTCGCTGAGCAGAAAATACACCGAAAATACAATATCTCCATGCCTGTGCTCTGTGCTCAAC
Source organism: Barbatula barbatula (assembly GCF_947034865.1). Classification (NCBI taxonomy): domain Eukaryota; kingdom Metazoa; phylum Chordata; class Actinopteri; order Cypriniformes; family Nemacheilidae; genus Barbatula; species Barbatula barbatula. The sequence goes on along the minus strand of NC_136765.1, from coordinate 14,050,139 downwards.
TGAAAAACCTGTCATCTCCGAACATGTGCTCCATCCACAACTAAAACTTGCTCTGTTTTTCTCTTTAAACATGTACTCTGTGCTCATCCCCAAACCTGTAACCCATTTTTTTCCAAACCTTTGTTTTGCTTTTGTCCTTAAATCTCTTCCTTACAATACTAGATTTCTTTAAAAATGTATTGGCTAATTACATATTAAATTATATTTTCATAATTGTAACATGAATTGATTGTTAAGAACGCATCCTATTGTAATTTAATTTTGTTTTATTTTAATTTTAATAAGATTGTTTAATACATTTTATAGATGCAAACTGGCTTCTGACGAATAAATATGTTTTTATGATAATATACCTTAGATTATTTATTTTTCTAAAACCATAAATTTTTATTTCAGATAAATTACATGTTTCTCACAAATGTATAACATGTATTTTCGCAGTTATCCATACATTCATACTATATGTGCACATATACCTTTTACAAAATGAGGGATTATCATTAATTTAGAATGTATTTGTTGTTTACCTGCTAAATCTGATTTATAAAAATTAACACTTGAAGAGTTCATTTGTAAAATCCAACAGCAAAAACTGATTTTATTTAAACATGTAAAAAAAATCATGAATTAATGCAAGTAATATCAACTAAACTGCAGTTGAGTTGTTTTGATAAAGTAGTAATTACAAAAAGAATACAGCTAACTAACACAATAAAACACAACATAATAAAAAACAATTTGAACGTGTTTTAAGAGTTTTTAAGAGCAAATAAACTCCTCGTGTACAAATCCATGATAAGTCTTAGTGCCAAACTTACTAAACACCATGATAACTGTTTAAAAAAACTCTGGTTTTTCCTTTATCAAAAATGCTATTTTATTTCTTATATCGCACAAATATTTAACCTAAAAAGTTCCATCACCACACACATTTACAGCTCCAGGTGTGAGAGTCATTCATTGAGTGCAGGAATCTAAAGCAAGCGGGTCCCTGGCGAGTGGCTCCTTTTCACCTGATCTGTAGGACAGGAGCTGAGCGAGCCAGCGGCCCAGCAGGAGTCAGATCCTCCTGGGGTAAAAAGCAGCTCCTGCTGCCCCCGCTATAACAGCGTGATTCCAATACTGGGGTGAGACAGAAGGAGGCCACTTCTATTGGGCAGGAGGTTCGCCGTCAGCCAATAGGACAGCGGGGAAGAATCTAATGCCATGTGCCTCATCTCCAACTACAGGTGGTTGCAAATACATAATCAATTTTGTTATTTCTCACCTACTGTACAACTGGGAGCTTGGATCGGTGTTAGACAGCTTGAGGTTGATGTAATGAGCCCGGGGAGTTGGATATTTGAGAGAACGTTGTTTTATTTGTGAGTTTCTAGCTTCTGTTAAACATATTTATAATTCGGACATTGTTTATATATTTGAAGACTTTTTACATGTAAAAGGGTTAAGGGCAGGCCTCTGCATTGTTATTTTCTAGTAATCGTACGTTTTTGTACGTTTCACAACATACATTTTCATATAAATTAGCCACCTAGTTAAATAGTGATGAATTCCTGTGAGAACAGGTTGGTTTTTTACGTAATTTAATAATGTGGTATTGGAAGTGTTCTGTGCCCTCTGGGCCACACAGGTCATTTCTTAAAATCTATCTATCAAACATGGACATATAAAGTCCGTTCTGCATCATCAACCAAATACTAAGGTCCCAGGCAAATTCATTTAACAAAAATGACATATGTTAGCCTATTAAAGAGGAGGTCAACCTCCAGGGAGGGCCTTTTTTCTGTATTAATACACCCCTCTGTCTGATGTATAACCAAATTGTTAATACAAAGCAACCAGAAGTGCAATAATCAATTGAGGTTGCATGTAGCTATAGTGCAAGGGATGCTGAAAGAGATATACTAAAAATATATCAAAGCATGCTACTATATTTTTCCGTTTGTACATACATATACATTTATTTTGGATGTTTGAACAGTTTTACAACATCAGGTTCTCCATAGGATCAGTGTATGATACATTTTTTTTGAAGTTACAGCTGTCATAGTAAATATACACAAAATAAAATGTTCACATGCCAACACAAAAAAATTAACATTTTCACATGCACTAAATCCATATCTGAATACATCTGAAATTCTTTAACAAATCAGCCACATTAATTGCAACACAGCCCTACTCAAGGAAATTAAATGTTTATTCTAAATAATAAACAACTCGAGTAGACACATTGTAATGCTTACATACACACAATCAGAAACCAGTTGGTACAAACATCCTGCTATAACCATACGGCACGAGAAAACCTTCAGATTGAGGAGAAAATGAAGAGAGACGCTCTAAAATATCATGACAACATTCTCACATTTAAAATGACCGCATTTTGCATGTAGCTGGAAAATCTGAAAATAAACAGAACATATCAATATATTTTTTTTTCTTTGTCTTACTTTATATTGTCACGTTCGCCTGTTGAACAAATGTGTATGTTTACATTTGTGCCAGCATTATTCTAAATGCATTGATTAGTCACCACCAGGGCTGCAGATCAATGTTGAAGTAGGTTTCTTGCATATTAAACATCTCTCACCAAACAAAGATAAAGTAAATAAAACCATCATTAAACATTGCTGCAGTATTCAAAAAGCTGACTGAAGAAAGCAGGTTTGTTTGTTTAGATTTATGATCGATATGAACACTTTGCTTTTAAACATTTTCAGATTTTTTCTGTGAGTGGAACATTTGTAAAAAATAAATGGAAATTTAGCACACCAGAGGCATTTAGTATAGGTCCCAAAAGGACCAGGAGATTATTTTAATGGCATTTCCACAAAATCAGATCCACTCACACATACAGCTGGGCGAAGTTTAATGTATTTACTAAAATTCTGTATGAACCTGTAAGTTAAAGGGTAATAACGGGACATAATTTTGTTTCTGTCTGCAACCAAGCTGAAATGAGCAGAATTTGTACATAATCTTTCATAATCTGTGATGTGTAAAGAAATTGTACAGGAAAGAAGTGCGGTTAAAAACTCTTTTAGTGTTTAAAATATGTAAATACTGTATATTAAAAAACAAATAAGAGAATAAACAAATTCACTGTGCCCTTAAGATGCAATGGATCAATGAATAGAGAATGCCAAGAACCTCATCCATAATTACAGATTTTGTGCCAGCAAACAGCATCCATTACCCATTAAATCCAAATCTTTTGCCTTTACTGAATGAGTGTTTATTTATTTGATGTTTATTAGCCTTTTTAATGCTGAAGGAAGATAATACACCTGTGTAGCGGCCAAAGATGCCTCATTGATACAAGTGCTCTAAAACTGAACACAATGAACTTTTTGGCACACTCAATTCACCGAAAGTAATTTATGACCTCCACACACAGAATTTTCCTTGGCAACGCGAGAGCGTTAATTAATATGCCTGAGGTAATTTGCAGGTGCACATCTTGATTTATTCTTAGCCCTTTCAGTACACAATGCCCCTGAAGGAGCCGGGACAGATAAAGAATAACATTTCGAAATCAATCCAGTCAGGTTATAGATAAACATATATAAAAGCCATTTTAACTGAAGCGCACTTTAATAAACTGACTGTCCAGCCTTTATTTGGGATAATTTATTGTGATAACAGAGGTTAAGCGACACACTCGATGTTTTATTAATCAACAATATGCAGATAGTTACCGACACATTAAAAACTAGAAACAGTTCATTAAATCAAATTAAAGTGCATACTTCATCTGCTTTTGCAAGCTATTATCACCTCATAAATTATACATAGTACATACTACTCGTGCTCACAAGCACAGTTTTGTGATTACAGCTCCGCGCGTGGGGATTGAAAAGGATTGTCTTAGAGAGACCTCTGCTGTTCTAAGCTTATAAATGCATTATCAAATCAGAAAATCTTTTTCATGCCTCCTTTATTCTCACCTGAAAAGTAAAATGTTACACAATAATCTATTATGGCAGAATGTTTTATATGTTATTCGTCACTTAGTTTTTCAAGTACATTTTTGCCTATAAAGCGTGATCTCGCAAGAATTCAGACCTATTTTGCAAGGTGGCTAATTCATACGGACTTGCACAATGTGTCATACAAAAAGATACAATTATCAGGAAAGTCATGCTGAGGCCCATCCTCTAACCCCACCCCTAAACATAACCGTAACTGAGATCAAGCTAATTTATAGTTTTATTTCATTAACACTGCATATAGGAATTTAGAGGCTGTCTGATATTTGACCTGTGTTTTGACTCGCATAACCTTATATGTTAAGCTTATAGTCAATGTTTTCTTGTACAGCTGCTTTGTTACAATGAAAATTTTAAAAAGCGCTATATAAATAAAGCTGACTTGACTTATACAAATTAGCTCGTAAAATAGTTACGAATTGCCGTGAGATTGTTTTATAAAGTACATTTTAATTTAGGATAAACTGTCTCTTTAAATCCAATAACTCATATAATTTAGCATATTCACATGCCTAATTTTGAAGCAGCTAATTCGGTCAATAACGGCTTACAAACTGGGCTATAAAGCCATGGATATAACCTTGCAGCAGCATCTCATCCAAATCTTCTTTTCACAGATTAAAAATGCATCGGCCAGCTGTGAAGCCATAATGAACAGCAAGAATATGTAAATGTTGCTTAAACATTGTGTTATTGTATTTAATTTGGTAGAATCCCAATAGCCATGTGATAAAGCCAAATATTACTGAAACAAATTTAACCAAGATTTAATTATGAATTATTTTATTTTTTATGTGTCAGCTTTTTCATCCAAAGGTATACCTCGCTGACTGAGAAAGGCAACAAATAAAGATCACCGAATGTAAAGGATGAATTAAGTTAGAAACACCCTGCATGTCCTGGAAGATCTCCCACCACCTGCATCTCTCATTGACTTCCATCTCTCAACTCATCAGTATTCCATAACAAGAGAGCATCTCTGTTTTGGTGCTCTCCCTCCTGTGTCTCCTCAGACTGATGTGGAGGACGGCGAACAAAAGTGGAGCACAATCAGTACCGAGCAGCTGCTGGCATCATGACCCCCAACCCCCCCAACCTCTCTGTCTCCCTCTCGCACACACAGTTTCACACGCAGACACACCACACACACACTCAAACCTTTGAAAATGACCACATAACCTTCACCAAACTGGGAATCTCCCTAGGCAACTGAAGGGGTTCTGCTCCAGTGGGACTGTATTCCAGTAAATCATCTTTGTCATGAGCTTACTGTACATGCTGTACATGTACACACATTCACCTACTGCATGTTCTTCATGCTGAATACGATAGTTGGATGGATGGATGGATGGATGGATGGATGGATGGATGGATGGATGGACGGACGCATCTAGCAGGAGATTTTAGAGTACTTTGTGTTTTCCATCTGCTGACAAGTTTTTTCAGTTTTCCTTTTGCAGCTGGACCTGCCCACAGTGCCAAACCTACTTCAAACTGGGTTGCATGACTTAATACTACTGTGTTTTATTGGCCTTAACCCCATAAAAAATCGACTGTATGGGATATTGTCAAGATGAAGCTTAGAAACATCCGATCAAACAATACAGACGAGCTGAATGCAGCTATTCAAACATAGTAGGAACAAATACAATGATAGTCGAAACTTTTGACTCTAAAGTGCCTCAGAACAGTTTTCTGTCCTACATTCTTTAAAATGTCTTCTTTTGTGTTCAACAGAACAAAACAACTGATAATTGTTCCTACTATGGGAGTCAATGGGGACAAGATATGTTTGGTTACAACATATGTGTTTGTCAGAACAAAGGAATTTATACAGATTTGGAACAACTCGAGGGTGAGAAAATGATGACAAATATCAAGGGATAGTTCATCCAAATGTGAAATTCTATCATGAATTACTAATTTTCTAGTTGTTGCGAATGTGTATTCTTTGTTTGGTTTAACACAGAGAAAGATATTTGGACGAATGCTTGTAACCAAACAGTTCTTGGACCCCCTCGACTACCCAAGTAGGAAAAATGACAATGTTAGTCAAAAGTGCCCAAGATCTGTCCTACATTCTTCAAAATGTCTTATTTTGTGTTCATTGAGTACATAATGTAACATACTTTGTAGATTTTGAACATTTCTGTTTTGCAAAAACTTTTTTGAGAAATGTAAGTTTTAAATTTGTTTTAGCTGTAAGTCGTAGCAATTCATTGTGCGTAAAGAATCTAGAATATAAGAAAGTTAGCTTTTTGGAATTAAATAACAAAAGAAAAATAAAATATTATTATAATATTAATACAAATATTTTTTAGACGCAATAAAACGGGTTCTGGGCCTTTGACTTTGCCTTTTAAATCCAGTAGATGGCAATCTCACCTCGCAATCTCACCTCACAATGGGTGTGCTCAAATATTTTCCACACTCATGTTTGTTACAAATCCACACCCGTGTACCCATACTATATACATACTGTAATTCTATATAATTATTTAATTAACTATATCCACACCCACATCCACCTTGCGATCATAGGAAAGCCTGTTCTATTGAAAACCTGCACTGACACGCCTCAAACACCGATACACTGTCACAATGTCTCAGCTAAATCTCAAAAAGCACAACTTATATAAAATAAACTCGCATTCGCACCCGTCGGTGTTATAAAGCGTGTTTTCCCCCAAAAATGTAACGAAATCTTGAAATGTAGCGTTTCTCCGCACTTGTTTCTCAACAGTTGTTTACGTGCTCTTGGCAGGGCGGTGAGTTGGAGGGAGAGTCTCTTCGGTATCTCAATAAGTCAATTCTCGGCCAATGTGCTCAAGTTTTCCGGGTCTGGGTTAGGGGAAGAGGACGAAACGTCTACATTTCGAACGCCCATCGGGTTTTATGGGTCAGAGAACAGGATTTTATCGAGCGTGGTTTCGCTAAGCGGTCACATACATGTATTATTGCCGGCGAGCAAACGCGAAATTCTTGCTGCGTTTAGAGATAGAAAGGGTCGTTTAGCAACGTTCGCTGATGTCGCATGTTAATGGTGACTAAATAATTGATACCACGATGGCAATGAAGGTAAGTTTTTACCACATCAATATAAACACTAAGGACGTGGCGCGTTTGCGAGTCGATGAAATGCACCTTGTGCGGTGAAGTCACCAGTGTGTTTATGCGAGTATTTCTTGCCAATTTAAAAACCTAAATATATGAAGTAAATGTAGACGGGATGCTTTTAAATCGTTGTATGCTTGTCAATGTGTTTATGGGACAGCTGGTCGTCTGACTTACGTCATGTTTACACTGCGATACTGTTCGAGAAAACGATTTCTAACATGCACAGGACGTTGGCGGCTGTAAAGCAGAAAAACTAAATAAATATGTTATTAACCATTCGCGTAAGTATTCGACGTGGGTAGACGCGGCCTGTCAACAACAACCTGTCACGCACGAACCCTTAGGAAAATAACCTTGTATTATAGTGAATGTGAACGAGGTGTTTCTAGCATTCTAGCCATTTGTTTTGCTATTTGTAGCGAGGACATATTTTACTTAATACGTTTTGTATAGAAACCCCCAGGTTGTCATAAAACGAGCACTTTTCTATTATTTAAGATAATAACATGCTAGTCTAGTAAGTAGTCTCTTTAGACAGCTTGTGTGGATATTCATTACCCACACATCCATTTCACGTCTTCTGCATGTGTCCAGTCTGTGTTGCATTGAGCAGGAACATGGTGCATCCTGTTAGGAACAAAGCCCGAGGGATGTTGTCATTCAGTGATAGTCAATTGTGTAAACCGAAAAGTCAGCATTATCGTTCCAGTAATGTCATTTTGATCTGAATAAACACTCAGCACACTGAATATGAAATATGATGGGCATTTAAACAACCCTCATACACTGTGTGTGGCTTTGAGTGTCTGTTTTCTTCAGTGTGTGTGGAACTTTGTGAATTTGTGACATTGCTATCAGAAATGAACGGTACAAGTGTATGTTTCTTGACTTGGGAAGGGTTTAGTTAATGCATCATTTAAATCACTAAAACTTTTGCTTAGTTTTATATATTATTTGATCTTATATTGATATATTTAACCTGCATTTAAACAAAAAATGAAATAAAGCCTATCAATGTTTATGAAAGGTTTATTTTGGCATCATACTACATAACATGCTGTCTATACCACACTAAAATATTCATGCACTTATTGTTAGATGTTACCCATATGTTTGCCTTGTGCTTTGTCTACAGGCCAAGGTATTGTATGACTTCACCGCCGAGTCCGGCAACAATGAGCTTACTGTTCAAGAAGGTGAAATACTCACGGTCACTAACCAGGTGAGCAAGCTCAGCTTGTAGTTCTAATATTGAAATGATGCAGTCAGCCGGACAAGACGGACTGACTGATATGTGTGTATATACGGTTTATACAACTATTTTCATTTTTTTCCTGAATTTACGGTTTATAGGGTTTGGTAAACTTATCCTATTTGTTTCATTCTGTGAACTCTCGCAAAATCTTTCTTAAATGTCAAATAAAAATATTGTCGCTGCATCTATTTGCATAAAATGACAATTGGAGATAAAATAACAGACCTCAAATCCTGCAAAGAAAATAAATTCACATTCACTTTTAGGCAATACAGCAGCACATGCATTTATGGAAAGTTACGCGTCTTGTCATGCTGTCAGTCTTTCGCATTGCTGTTGAATGACTTTGAGGTTTGATTTTGTTGAAATTCAACTGACACTGGACTTAAATGGCCACACTACATCTAGACATGCTGCTAAAATAAAAACTTGGGCTGTTCTCTTCATTTTTTGATGTGGCTGTATATTTTTTATGCATTGTGTTGTGTAGAATGTTGGTGGTGGCTGGGTAGAAGCTCGAAACTCCAGAGGAGACACAGGACTGGTGCCAGTGGACTATATTGAGGTAAATCATCAACTAATCATAATTAACAACAATGAAGTGTGGGTTTTTAGTATACCTGGGATGACTAAAATAAAGTAAACATCTCTCTGCTATCTAGAGACCACCCCACTGAGAATGTTTTCTAAGGAATACATTCAAATGCTTTTTATTTCATGCATTATTTCTTTAATACCATCACAAAGCGTTATTCGTAATAAAAAATAATGTCTGAGTTGTAACTGGCAGTGATATAACAGAAATATACTTAATTTTGTATTGTCATTTACTGTATACCACTCCAAATGTAAAATATATTGAAAATACAGGATTCTCAAATATTTGTTCATGTTTTCAGCTCAACCCCGGTAGCACAACGGACCAAAACGATGCTTACAATCATGATCACGACAACAGCCCGGCAAATGCTCAGGTACCCTTGTAAATTATTCCACACAGTACTTAAATCAGTTTATTTTACTTTTTTTGGAGAAGCGTGGTGAACATTCTTAGGTTTGAGTCCACAGATAGTTTTGAAATGTAGGCTGAGATATTTGTTACAATTCCAGGAATCAAATCTCCCTGTCATGGTGCAGTACTTCCTCAAGTGAAATATTAAGCATGGCTCACTATAAATAGCCCTAACTCAAATCTTGGTTTTTCTTCCTCATTTCCCCTGCCACCTTTTACCAGAAATCTGCATTAATTTAATCAGCGCTGTGGTGAGCATTACATTGCACAAAAGCCCTGTGTGTCATCCACAGTTGAAATCCATTTCCTGTGGAAGCAGGAAAATGAGAGTAAATGGGCCTCATTATAGCTGTAGACATTAGGCACGAGGACCACTCTCTCTCTCTTTCTCTCTCTCTCCTTGTAGGTTGTCAGATGTCCACACTTTGTTTTGTGCACTGCAACAGTGTGAATGTAATGGCGTTTGATTGTTCGGCAGTCTGCGGATAGATGAGAAGTGAAATACATTCAAACCTTTAAGCTTAGGCCAGGTTCACCAGTCGCAGATGTCGAACAATTTGGCAGAATTCTAGCAAGAATGCAGTCTGATAATGATCTTTTTGACGGAATAATCTACTCTACCAGTCACGCTTGGACACACTTCACTGAATGTGTGTTTCTCAGAACCTTCTGTTCTTGAATCTAATTAATTTTTTATTAAACTATAATTGAAATGTTGTTATGTTTTAATTGATTAGTTTGAGCGGATGGTGAAGTAAAAGCAGCCAAAACGTAGCCATCATATATTGAAACACCCTCAGTACTGTTTAGAAAGCCTCCCAGGTAGGCACATGTACGGGGTTGATAAAGTCCAGAAGATATATGATTGTTTTCATTGGTCATTAAAAAAATCTAATTCTTTAATTTATGCTTTATTTGTTTAATAAATGTATTTAATTAAAATGTATTTAATTTAATAGTCACCATGAAACAATAATGGATGGTTACTTTTAGTACAAATATGTTAGCCTTAAGGATTGACAAAATTTCAAATGACAAAATTTGCATTTCTAAGTTAAAATATAAAGTCCGTAGGCATTCGGTAATATTCCAAAAACAATAATGCCGGGCTCCATGCGGTATGTTAGTCCTGCGTGACATATTCAGGGACGTAATTTCCACTGGGGACAAGGGGCACATGTCCTCCTCACTTTAAAATTAGTTTGTAAAGATTTTTTCACCACGCGTCGTCATCGTCACGGAGAAGTAGGCTACTAGGACCGAGCAGTACACAGAAAGTTAGCCTGTGTCGATGCGCGTGTCGAGTGCACACTCTAAAAGTCGAACACTGAAAGATTATTTTCAGTCGCGTGGTTTTGATTTGAATTAAGTAGAAATTAGTTTTTACGTGGTCGTTGTTTCGGTTGGCTAGGTTAAGCTGTTTCCTTATAATGGACTTCTAAGGGGAAGATTTCTTTTTTCGCTTAATAAGGACTGCAGTTAATGTTTATGACAAGGCTTGACAGAAACGTCGGCTTCGCTAGTCGTTATTTAGGTACGATAAACCAGTGGTTAATCTACGTGATATGTAGGTACACGCTGTATACCCACTAGAAAAGATCAAGGATTTCCGTAAACCTACTTAAAAAAGCGCAAGGATACGTAATAACGTCCTCTTGTGCCAGAAACACTGAAGCACTGAATTTTGGACCATTGGTGCAACTGGGAGATATGAAAAAAAAGGAGATCATGAAAGTCAGGCTCGAGACACTGCCAGCAATCTAGAAGTGCAACAGGTGCTTGATAAGGCTACACAAATGTTCATTGTTAATTATTATAGTTAGCTATCAATGTCAATAATAGGTGCGACTTGCATTCATAAGTGTGACCCAGTGTGTGAAAACTAGGCTAAAAATCTAGGTATTAGTGACGCGCATCAGAGTTAGACCATTTATTTAAATGTTATTTACTGTAAGTATTTGGCATTGCCTTAGTCCAATCAAAACTAAATGAAAGTCTAAGGATTATACTTTCACAGGATATACTTTACGATATGTTGGTTGTCCTGCTGTAAAAGTAATAGAAGGCTAAGGCTAAATTACAGTGATTAACAAAACCAGCAAGACCCCCCAGGTGCCATTGGCTATTGAAATCTTTCAGAATGCCCTAGATTACATATAGAGGCGAACTCTGCATTCGTGAGTGTCCCGCCCCTTAAGTAACTTAAGGTTTTGGTGCAAATTACATCAGCGCATCGAACAAAGCTGTGCATTACAAGACACTTCGGTAGTTATTTAGAAATTATTATGAAAATATTTAAAGACATTAAGAATTTATGAGTTCCTTTAAACTGTTGCTTTTTCTGTGCATGTATATTTTTATTTTATGCTGTCTCTGTAGTTTCTGAGTAAAGTGACAGGTTACAGATTTATTTATCATTTACTCTCTCTCATCACAAAACCAATGCAAGTGAATGGGTGCTATTGCTTTTCGATTAACAACATTCTTAAAAATGTATTATTTTGTGTCCCTGGAAGAAAGAAAGTCATAAGATTAGAAATTACAAGAGGGTGAACAAACCTGACTTTAAATCTACACACTTTCATTTAACACATTATATTTCGTATAAATGTATAAAGGGCTCTGAGACAAAGTTTTCACATTTGATTGCCATATTTTGCATTTATCTCAATGGGTGGAAAATTCTTTTTTAGTAAAGCACACTTGCAGAGAAATTGAACAAATTCTCTAACGTTTCCATCAGCCTCTGGTGAGTCATTCACATTTTGGGGGGATCCACAACACCAAAGCATTAATGATGATAAACACATGAGTAATGTTGTGTTCAGGGAAAATTCGTGCAGTCTTAATAGGTGAAGCCAGGAAGCAAGAGAAATGGTTTTGCAGGGCTGTGACTTCGTATTTACTAGCATCAAGGTCAGGTGTATTGATGAAATTGGCCATTAAGTTGTAGACTAATGGACAAAAACAAACTCAAGAGCCTCTGGCCTTTAGTACCTAAAGCACAACTAGCCCTTTTCTCAGCAGGCAACTTTTCGAGAGACATATTTTTATGCCTTATGTGCAATTCATTTTTGTCCACCCTTCATTTTCCAGGTATGGGAGATTGTTGTTATTGACTTTTTCGTAATGAACGAACAAAGTAATGGTTTCAGCAAACAATTTTCCACATTTTGACATAAAAACAGAAGTACTTTGGATTGTGGTGACATTAAGCAGTAGGGAAGTTTCTGAGATGTTTTAGGAATGGCTGTAAGAATTTGATTTATAAATTTGAATTATAACTGGTTACAAGGACCATTTTTATTGACTGAAACATTCAAGAAACTGAAAATTTAACAGTGTAAACCATAAGGCAGCCATGTTTTTGATAGGTCCCAGGATTGAATGCAATACATAGACAGTGAATTGTTGTAATCTAGTTTTGAGAAACGTTTAGCTCAAGTTTTGTTAAAGGTAAATTCATCAGATGTTTTTTTATTGTAAATTGGTGAGGCGTCTGGGATAATAAGCTTTTTCCAGCCCTCATATTTAACTACCTGCATCTTATGTTGGGGTTTGTGTGATCAGATTCAGGAGGGGTGTAGAGTGGGTACAGTTGATCTTTTGAATAATTTAGCTGAAAGAAACCACTTGAAATCCAAAGAAATAAACCGGATCAAATGTCTAAATGTCTAGGTCAGTACGTTCATAGTGGGGGATGATGACATGAATGCTTTTCATTTAGGGGGTTAATGGAAATGAGGCTTGGACCGCCACGACATGGTCCAACAATTGCTCCGCAGACAACTCAAATAAAACTGAACAGGAAACAGCAGGCAACAATGGTAAGAGAAATAGCCTATCATCATCTGTAATCTCAATGAAATATTTAAAATCTCAGTTTTTTTGTTATAGGAACTTTTAAACTTCTCTCAGTTATCTGAAACATTCAGCATGCCACAGACAAAGTCCTTTGGGTTTCTGAAGTAGTCAAATATCAGCAGCAAGTAATGGTCTTTGCTTGTGCTTCCTACACTTGAGAGAATTATTGTGTTTGAACTTGGATTCCTGTTTCCAAGAATGTGCAAATTCTGAGAAATTCCTATTTAAAAAAAGAACCTGTCCCTTGTCTCCCTTGTATTTGTCGCATATCAGTGACTTAATATCCGGTGCTCCGCAATACCCTCAGTTGTTCTGTTATTATGGATCACGATTACTCTTTGGCGAGTAAAGGAAACACAAAAAAGCATAAACGTAGTTTACTTTTAAAATGATGACTGTTTGACTATTTTAAACATGTAAAAATGTGTAGCATTACGCTACCAAATCCAATATCTAATATCAATATAATTTGCAGGCTAACGTATCATTACATTCAATGTTTCTTGCAAGCTAATTAATTACAATGAATTCATTCATTACCTCGTCCGTGAACATGATGGTCAAACACCATATGTTTCTGGATGGTGAAACCGACATGTCCCATAATTCTGCTCAACTACATTTAGCTTTGCCTTTTGATGTTGTATCGAAAGTGCACCATCTAGCTGTCCAAATTTACATATTGTGACTTTTAAACTTGAACAGGCATTCTCTATTCAATAGTTTACATATTATCATACATTTTATTCCTTGGGTCAGCTTACAATCTTTGGTCCACAACGATTGTATAGCTTTTCATGACCTTTTTTGTGCTGATGTTATGTTTTGACCCTCAGGTTCTCTCTATTCCTTCGATGATGAATGGGACGATGATTCTGATGATGGAAAGTCCACTGGCGGCTATGACGGCCCCCAAGCAGATGACGTTGGAACGATGCAACGGGGTGGGGCTCACTCCACAATGAAGATATCTCTAAACAAGTAAAAGTTGTTTTGATACTCTCAATAATGGTGAAGAAGTATAATCTACACATTTCTTAAAAGGTTTGACTTCATTTTGTTGTAGGTTTCCAGGGTTCTCAAAGACCCCAAACCCAGAGGTGTATTTGCTTACCAAGCATGTAGCCAAAGGAAATGAAAGACTCCCAATTTTTGTAAGTTGTTTTTGGTTTTCTCTTGGTTTACTATACATTCGTATACATAAAAAAAATATTAAGTTCCCTATCAATACTTCACTCGTACTGTGTAGCAGGACGTTGCAGGGAAACTCCTTTTTCTCCGATGACTGAAGCTTTTAATAACTTAGTGAATACTGCACGGCCACTGGGAAGTGCGAAGTAAGACTTTGAGCCAATGGCAGCGAAGCTGCATGAACCTATGGCGATGGCGCCGGCCAAAAGGGGCAGGGCGTATGGCTACGTAAGCGGATATTTGTCGGATTGTTTCTCCCAGCCAGACCAGCGTCCATTTGCCGCGACCAGTGACATGGTCTCGTTTGGTGTAAATGAATGGTTCCTGCCGGGGCTCCAACTGGCCCCTCGTCAGCGGACTTCACCGTTCTTCCAAGAAGTTCATGATAAACTCACCAGGTCATGGCACGCCCCCTACTCGGCCCGTCTATGACCCTTTTCTTCCTCCGCTCTCACCTCGGTTGATGCCGCAGAGGATTAAGTCTACAAGAAGCTGCCTCCCCTAGATGAGACTGTGGCCGCACATCTGTGTCTGCTATCGGACGGATGGCTCATCCCTCTAAGCCGTATAGAACCACCTCGGCACTCGTTGGACGCGCATTCTCATCTGCTGGCCAAGCGCCTTCTGCGTTGCATTCCATGGCAGTGCTACAGGTATACCAGGCCAAACTCCTCCAGGGAATGGAGGAGTCCCTTCAGAGGTCACATTCGCGCCCTTCAGAGGTCACATTCCCGGGGTACCGGATTGGGTTTTGGGTATAATATCTGAAGAGTTCTTCCTTCGAGCCTCTGCAGTCTGTGGACCTCCGTTCCGTAATGCTTAAAACCGCTCTGTTTCTAGCTCTAGCATCGGTAAAACATATGGCCGCTCTCTGTGAGCCCCTCCTGTCTTGAATTTGGGCCTGACGACTCAAAGGTAGTCCTCAACCCAAGGCATGGTTACGTACCTAAGGTAATCTCTACCCAGTTCTGGCTTTACAGGCCAGGGTCCTTTCTGTTGGGACTATTAACCGGATTAGGCCACCTATTAGCTTGGCTCTTCCGCCTTCTGCAGGGTTTCCCTGCTTCATACCCAAGCCACGGCTCCGGGATTAACTGGTGTTTTTCGTTCCACTTGTAGCAGGGCGGGATTAAACTGGGATTAGTTTCCCCCATAGCATTCTGCTACAAGTAGTAGTGATTTATCGATAGGGAA
Organism: Barbatula barbatula; assembly: GCF_947034865.1. NCBI lineage: Eukaryota > Metazoa > Chordata > Actinopteri > Cypriniformes > Nemacheilidae > Barbatula > Barbatula barbatula. The sequence continues at coordinate 14,034,514 of NC_136765.1, read as the reverse complement.
CGTACTCAGTTACTAACGTCACCTCGGTTCCCTAAAATACGGGAACGAATACTGCATTCCTGGCCGTGCTTACAAGCTGCATATGGTCTTCGAAGTAACCTGAGAACCCTACAGCAATGTGTCTGCTTATATAGCCCATTTTGGCAGGCGTGATCGCCATTAGGTCCGTGTGGCTTCACTGCCATTTCTTCACTTACCAATGGTCGTGCAGTATTCACTGCGTTATTAAAAGCGTCAGTCATCAGAGAAATATATATTTTTTCCCATAACGTCCTGCTACGCAGGGAACCAAGGTTACTTTATTACAGAAAAATACTGTTCTTAAGCTTTTCGTTTTAATTGCAGTCGGGTGAGGTGGGTCCAGTTTGGTTGTATCCACAAGCTCAGATAGATTGTATGGTGGCTGATCCCAAGAAAGGTTCAAAAATGTACGGTCTGAAGAGCTACATCGAATACCAAATCACACCTAACGTAAGTTTCCTTCAAACAACCCTCTGGAACTGCATATTTTTGCTTTTTATTAATGTTAATCTTGGTTTATTTGAGTGTTTAACAACTGGTTTCAGACTACAAACAGACCAGTTAATCACAGATACAAACACTTTGATTGGTTATACGAGAGGCTTGTGGAGAAGTTTGGTTGCGCTCTGCCCATTCCATGTCTTCCAGACAAACAAGTTACAGGTAACAAAATGAAAACAAAGCTAGTGTTTTTGTTCTTAGAGATGCCTAACATCTGTTGACCATTCCTGTTTAGGTCGATTTGAGGAGGAATTTATCAAAATGCGCATGGAACGCTTGCAGGGCTGGATGTCCAGGATGTGCCGACATCCGGTTATCTCAAACAGTGACGTTTTCCAGCTTTTCCTTAGCTACAAGGATGAAAAGGTGCATTTGCTGTAATACAGAATACAGAACATTTGCAATGCATAGGCCTGCATTCTGACATAAATATGAAGTCTTGCATTCAACGTAAGATTTGAAAATAGAATTTTTAAAAAGTGTGGCCAGTTTTTATGTTAAATGGGGTGTGTCATTTTTACTACGTTAGGATCCCAGAGATAACTGTAAGACAGTTGCAAGTTGTGAAATCAGCTGGAAACACTGTGGTGCTTTCAAAACATTTCTCTGTTTGTTTGGCACATAAGGGTTCGGCAAACCTGTTCTAAAACAGGTTTCTATTATTATTTCTTCTTTAGTTTGGCAATAGTGACTCGAAAATGACACGCTACATTTGAAAACAAAAGTATGAATGTGAATTACGTATTAAGATTTTTTTAATGATTTGTCCCCTTGTTAAATGAAATCTACTGAGCCTAAATTACACAAACATTTTAAAGGTAAAAAGCACGGGCAAAGTTCTTGCAAAGCTTGAGTATTTTGAGATGAAGTCCTTGAAATATAATCTTAAACATTGTATGTTGTTTAGAACTTTTCCATGTTAAAGTAAGATTTACTTTTACTTTTTTAATTTATTTTTTTGTATGCTCTCCATCAGGATTGGAAACTAGGGAAGCGAAAAGCGGAGAAAGATGAAGTAGTGGGTGTAAAAATGTTCTCCACGATAGATCCAGAGCTTCCAGAGCTAGATCCAGCTCAAGTGTGAGGGAATATTTAACTTTACATAAAACCTATTTTTAAAACTTCTGTTTGACAACGCAGTGGTCTTCTCTTGATGTGATTGTAGGGAGCAGAAGTGTGAAACGTATAATCAGTTTACTAAATCTATGGAGAACAGTGTTAAAGAAATTCTAGCTGTTGGTCATCTTCACTGGAAGAGATGTACAGGCCGTAAGTTTTCAAATCTCCTCATTCCTCACCCTTACTGTACTTACTGACTTACTGTAACTCCAACATTATATAGTTTGTCTCATGTCCTGAGACATTTTATTTGGATCATGGTTGTTTTGATTCGATGAATTAATTAATTTAATTTAATGTTCTGTGCTAATGTTTTATACGTGACGCATCATTTTCTGTTTTTGATTCAACAGCATTGCAAAAGGAGTATCGGCAGATTGGAAAAGCATTTCAGAACCTGTCATCTGCTTTTAACACCAGTGCATACCCAAGTAATGTTTAACTTATTATCAATTCTAACACTACAAAAAGCCTATAGTATTCGTAGTATAATATTTTATATCACATCTAAAGTTTTAGGTAACTACTTTGTATTTTTATGATTATTTGTGTGATATTTGCTTGACATAATTTGTTTCCTTTTTAAAGGGGAATCAACGCTTACCGATGCGTTAACCGCAACGGGGAAGACGTATGAGGAAATAGCAGAGATCGTTGCTGGACAGGTATCATGCAGTAAATCCAAACTTGTGAAGTCCTTGAACTCTAACAGTTCCCTTCGTCCAAATCTTTCTGCTTGCTTGTATCCTGCTGCTGTTTCCAAAAGTGATAGCATTGTAACCGCCAAGGCCGGCCAATAATAACGCAACCCCTGACTTCTGTTTTTAGAGAGTAAGCCGTGTTTATGAATAGAGTTAACCACTCATTTTGGAATTCTTTTTTGTTAATCAGCCAAGAAAAGATCTACACTTCCTGATGGAAACAAACATCGAATATAAGGGACTACTGAGCTGTTTCCCTGACACAATGGGAGTTCACAGGGTACGAAACTTTCACCTCTTTGGTATTTGTACTGATTGCTTGTTCTATTAAAATGGTCATAAATCTAGTGTGTATGATAATGTACACTGTGGCTCAAATGTCTGAGACCACATTACATTGAAAATCTGAGAATAAAAATCCATAACTCCAAACTCCATGGATGTCATGCTGCTAAAGCAAAAAGGGAAGTTGCTGATTATTTAATTGAACGAAAATCGCGCTCTCAGACTTCTGGACCACTGTGCTGTGAGTCTCATGAACACATTTTAGTCTTTAACAGATAAAAAAGAAACGCTGCTATTTGTATATTTCCACAGGCTGCCATTGATAAAGTAAAAGAAGCCGATCATTTGGTGGCGACGAACAAGATCAGTCCACAAGATAAACACACAATGGAAAAGAATCTTAGCACCATGTCTTACACATTACAAGGTACATTAGTACAACTTTGTCTGTAAGACCTTTTGTATCTGTGGTTTGGTAATATTACCTGTGTGCTTGTAGTGTTTGTCCCACGCCTGTAATCTTAGCCTTACCATCTGTTTCTCTAGCGGAGATGAATCATTTCCATAGCAACCGTATCTATGACTACAACAGACTGATGCAGTTCTATCTTGAGGAACAGGTGAAATTCTATGAGATGGTGAGTAACAATAAAACACAACAAATATGCAGTCTACATTGAATATATGTAACGCACTGTGTATGTGATGTCCTGTTGTGTTTTTGCTGGGTAGATTGCGGAAAAGCTGAAGAACGCTCTCAGTCAGTATACGACCATGTGAGGACACGGCAAACCGTGTCTTGTGAATTTTTCATTTATGGTTGCTTGTGTGCTTTTTAACACTAACAATTAACCATCTTGTTTTGACTTAACAAAATAAATGATGCTTTATTTCTTTATAATATAAAACATGTAAAATACAAGGGAGCAAATAATATGTGCACGCATACATAAGATGGAAATCATTAACCGAACACCAAATATTCCGTTCAGAGGAATTGAGGATTATAACTGTTACAGCGGCTAATATGATTTAACACGCTCCTGTGTAAAGACAAGGTCTCTCAGGGACGCATATATGCTCAGGCTGGGCCTTCTACCAAATTACTTTTATTAACGTTTTAATTAAATCGTTAGACATGGTTTTATTTTCAGTGTGTGATGGTAAGCACGTCAGATGTTTATATGTGTGGTATGTTGTGGATAAAAGCAGTATGTATTTTACCTGTGGTAAAACATTCTATGCAAAAATCTGAAAATGTCTGTCACATGTGTAATATTTTTAACTAGCCCTCCAATGTGTAATAAATATTTCTTTATACTATTCATTGTGCTCTGTGTTGCTTGGATTATCGTCAAAATAGATTTAGCATAGCACAAAAATATCAAAATATGACTATTCAGTCTAATCTGTGAGGTGTTTTGACAGTAAGGTATGGTCCTGGTCAAGGAAGCTGGTGGGTCGGTTTTAGGAAATTTGAAAAAGGAAACAGATCTCTGGCCTTAGAAAGGAGGAAATGAGGAGTATAGCGACCTTGGTGTGTGCGTGTGCACTAGCGCGTGTGTACAGGTTTTACTACACTTCATTGGGTTTCTGTGGGAGTAATACAGTAAATAGGGGTGTAGTAGGCTTATATTTAAAATCTTATGTAAAAACCACTATGAAAGTCTCCACCCATATAATTAAGTGATGATAGTGTAACAATAATCAGTAATCGTAATCTGTTTTTCCTTTTATTTATTTTTCAATCTTGACTATTAAAGTTTTTCCGTGTTTGTTTTGACTGATGGTGTATGAAATGAAATGGTAGAAAAATGTTGAGTTTCTAATCCACTCCACCCATATCTGATATTGTGTGATAAGCAGTTAGTCTTTATGCATGGTACAGATACAGTACGTTATCATAGCAGAGCAGCACATCACAGGATGTCATCCAATGCTACTGTAACACAGCTGCTACATTTGTCAATTTAAAAAATAAAGTAGGTACAAAATGTAAACAATGTTGTGAAATGAAGAGTTAGGTTCCAAAATGAGAAATGTTAAAAAATCATGTTTTTTTATTGCATTCCAATTAATATCAATCAAACTGCAGTTGGTTTGTTTTGCTATAAACCATAATAACTCCCAAGAATTAAGCTAACTAACATAATAAAACATTATTTTGTTTTTAAACTGAGTTATCTCATTTTGTAACCAAACTCCTCAAATATACATTCAGGCAATAAATACATGAGCATATGTTATACACATATAATCAATAATATTTCGACTAAAGTGTCCTAAAGTGATGTTATGGAGAGAGGCGGGGCCTATATGTCCTGGGGCGAATCATCATGCTCACTCTCTTCAGCGAGTAATAATCCGAGTCTTTCCATGAGTACCACACAATCCCATCAGGCCCCAAAAGATTCCTCCCTTTGTCAGAATAGCGCCCCCCCTGCTCATCAGGATTAAATCAAAGCCAAGTCAGATAAGTTATTTGGGATACATCCAATGACTTTAATAGATGAAATTAAAATGTTAATTGTTTTATTGGTATCCTACCTTATAATACACTCCATTCAGATATGCAAAGAAGCACTGCTTGTACCACCAGCCTCCATGAGATATCTCAGCACAGATGTCACCCGTGTCAGGTGTGCTGAAGCTTTGCTTGTCATGATACCAACCAAAGGAGTCTTCAACTGTACCACTAAACCCAGACACATGGAGACGGTAGTGGTTTTCCTCATTCTCAATCCTGTAAACCAAGCAAAGGACGATCTTATTTCATGGCCAGCTTGTGGAAGAAATTGTGACACAACATGATCACACCTGATCTGCATATAAGATTATGTTTTTTGTGATACTGCTTTATTTAATTTTTTATTGACGATTTGCATTCTGTGTGTTTACCAGAAGTTTTGGTACAGTGCATGTTTGTGCTTGCCGTTCCAGTCCTCAAGGTCAATGCGAAGGGAATAGTCTCCCTGGCTGGAGATGTCATGAATGTGGTCATTTCCCAGCCAGAATTCTGCATGAAGATCTCCAAAGCCGTCCCTGTATTCTTTCCATTTGCGATTGAAATTAACCTTACCGCCCTGTCGACGCTGAAACATAGTCCAGCCCCCTCCTTTCAGAAAGACATTAATATAACACCGATAAACTTGATATACATCGTTAAATCTTGAATAGAGGCTTTTACTGCTGAAATCTAACAGAATAGAACTATAGACTTATAGTCTATGAATATGTTTATTGGAAAAACGCAATTACCTTGGGTCTCCATATCGCAGTAAACTTCAACTGGTGTCGAACTCAGGGAGGGAACGACAGTAAAAATACCAGATCTGTGGATTCCATTGTAGTATAGGGATGCACAGTCAGTTGGACAGTTTCTTATGTGTTGACCCTCTGAATGAAAATAAAAATAATAATTTGACATAATAACACATGATAATAATACATGAACAAAAATGTTTACGTAAGACTGAACTAGATTCAGGTTTTGTCCTCAAAAAATCTACTTATATTTCAGCGTATACTGTATTATGAAATATTATTAAAATAATGTGCAACAGTTAAATGCTATTAAGTGTCCAGTTTATGAAATTTAGCAGAATCTATAGCAGTGAGGTTGTTAACTCCAACCAATGGCTCATGTGGCTCATAAAATGTGTAAATAGGAAGAACAGTGGCAATAGTAAACACTTCTATGTAACAAAAATAATTTTGCAACTCCACTTGTAGTCCTGCTATATAGGCCACTTTGCAAGATTGATCCAGAAGCACCTCCTGTTTCAGTTTTTATTTATTTATTTACATTTAGTCATTTAGCAGACGCTTTTTATCCAACTTACAAACAGTTCGATGAGCAATAAGCGATATGTCATAAAAGAGCAATAGTACATTAGGTGCTAATACAAAGTGACTAGTTTCAACAAAGGAGAAGGGTTGGTGTACTTTTTTTCATTTTTCTGTCAAGTATTCATAGAAGAGATGGGTTTTAAGTCATTTTTAGAAGGTTGTGAGAGATGTGGTTGACCGTACCGCGTTAGGAAGAATGTTCCATTTTATGCCTTACATTTTACTTAAATAAAGTATACTTATATTTTACTTATATAATTACATCATAAAGAAATTTGTTTAACATTTTAAATAGGTTATAAGTAGTCTGTTGGTTGTACTTTGTTAAAACGTTTGAGTAGTTAAACAAGATGTTCTACGGGACCAGCGTAAAACAAGGATTAATTATGTCATCCGAAGTGGTCTATAGCAATAACATACATGGTTGCGACAGCCGATATCGAGATATGAATCACCTTTCAAAACATACTGTTGTAGATAAGCTCTTCAGTATCGACTCATTCTGACCTGGGTGAAGGGTGTCTTGAGCGCTGAGAAGCGTGTTTGAGCGGATGATGTTGATCATACAGCCAGGATTGTGCCGTATGCGATCCACTATCTTTGTTAGGTTGCGGATCTGTGCTTCCATGTCATAGATGAGCGATCCGTGGATCTGCAGCACTGTATTCGTCTCTTCATAGATTTGCTGCAGTGTGCGCAAGAGATGCTCTAAAGAAGATTTCATGTCGTATTTCGCTTCACTCTGCCAGAAACAAGCACGTTAGTTCTATATTTTCCTATTAGTGCAGATATTAGAATGCATATTATATTGAAAATATGAAAAACTGCATTTTAAGGACACATGTTGTTTTCAAACAGGTACATTGAATGGATGCAGGGACGGACTGGGACTAAAAAACAGCCCTGGACTTTGACTAGGCCTGGCCCAAAGCAAACGGCGCGCGGAAACTCGACAACAACAACAACGCCTGGCATGAGTGTCACAAGACTTTAATTGTGGCTCATGATACTATACCATCCAAATTATAGCGATAGCACTGACGTTGACTAGATGTTGTGTTAAAAGCATATTCTTCTAGATTAACTTGAATTCTCACATAGAAATGGAGGTCTCAACACATTGCAGTCCCTCTTGCTGAACCAATACAAAACAGGTATCTGAAACACACAACACATAGGCCTGAACCCAGAGTACCCCCCCGGTAGTGGTAAGAGTAGTAGATGGAACTAGAAGTGAGGTGATGGGGTAGAGGAGGGATGCTGATAAACTGTCAATAAACAGAGGTAGATCTGCTGTGTATCTATACCTGGAAATTGAGTTGATTACTGATTGTGCTAATTGGGTTAATTATCTGAACCTGCTCCTCCCAAACTTTGTTAAATAAAACGTCATATAATATGCTGTTATATGCTGATAATTTTAAACTGTGAGGTGCTGCTGCTGGCTGTGCTGCTAAATATTTCTGTTAGTTTGCGTCATTAAGTGGCTTCAGCATCTAAATTTCGCAATTTTTTCTCTCTCGCTTTCTAAGCCCCACCCTTTTCTTTCCATTTTTTACCCGCGGCCGCCGCGTTATGCATAATGTTTATTTGTTTCTAGCCTCTAACGTCTTTGCTGTTAGTTTCTTCCCCCCGCTCCCTCCTCTTCTTCTTCTCCATACTTGGCGGCCAACATAGACTGTATAGGCGGCAAAGCAATGCGGCCGCGGCCAGTGCAGCTGGCATCCAACTTAAAGGTGCATTGCTGCCACCTACAGTACTGGAGTGTGAAACAGATTAGTGGGTGGAAAAAAACAGGTGATGACTGCGTGCGTGGCGGGCGGGCCCACCGGCCGTCCTGGAGTACCAGCCATTCTGGGATTCTCCAGATCACACAGATGGCCAGTCCGCCCCTGAATGGATGCTAACTATTTTAGTAATTTAGTGCAGGGGATTTGAAAGAGGCCATTCAATAAGGGAGAAAGGATACCTATTTCACTCAGTTCTCATTAGGCCAAAAATGCGTAAGATTAAAAAAAATCTTATAATTATTTACAATGCATGACACGAAACACAGTCTTGTCCATTAGGTGTAAAATATGTCATAGTACATCAGTTAAGCAGTAGAATAAATACAAAGGAAACATTTTGAGAGAAAATCATTTTATAATCTTGTCAGGTAAGTAAGAAAATATATTACCGTATATGTTAGGCCTATAAGAGGTTTATGTCATGATGAATGATAAAATATTTAAGGTCAAAATGTACCTTGAAGTTCTTGATCTTGAAAGAAATTGTAATGAGCAAACAATTTCCCTTGAAGGGGTTATAGTATACTTGAGCAAAGTTCATATTCCTCCCGAATATTCAAGAGTACAATGTAAAAAACTTAATTGTACAGAACAAACCCCAGGGTTTGAGTCAGGGTTGTACATGAGTGGAGTTTTAGTTGTAAAGAGATGGAGGCATAGCCAAGTCAAGGGGGGGGGGGGGGGGCAAGGGGAGCATTTCCCCCCCAGATTTTTCTGGGGCCTATCCAAAAATATCCAGATGACAATTAAAATGATTAAAATCGAAGTACTTCATATCTATATTATTTATTAAATAATGAATGTAATGTAAAGCACGTAAAGAACTATGATAATATCAGCCCAGCCAAATTGTATGAGCCCCCCAGTCGAGCTTGCCTAGTACCAGGTCTTGGTGGAAGCTATCATTTGTTTTTCATTTAAAGCTGTACAAAACTGGAAACATTTTAAAATACTATTGTTGAGGTGCATCTTGAAAAATGTGTAATGTGTTAACACTATGCGATTTCTGAAACCGTCACAAAATATTTTAGTCACCAAAACGCATTAATTAATGGGGTCTGTGTTATATGTATGTGGTACATGTTTAAATTGTTGTTACTTGCTCACTGCTGATCATGTGGTCATTGAACAGATTATAGCTCTAATCCTGTAATTGATCGGGGTTAATGAGGCATTAGTACAGATCTAGTGTGCGACAGTACTGAAACATCATTGTCTAGATTCTGTTTAGCTGCAGCGAACAATGCAGAAGAATATTATTTTTGCGTGGCCAATAAACCATGAAAACTCATTTTAATGTAAAAATATGACACAAGACTTTGACTTTCAGGCTGGACGAGTGGACACACACATCCATGCAACTTCACACCTTCGGATCTTACCTGCAGTTCCAGCACCTTGATGCGATGCCTGTGGTTCCTCAGCTCCTCCTGAAGCTCTGAGATGGATTCTTTTAGGTCCTGCATTTGCTGTTTGCGTTCCTCATTCTCATGCATCCAGTAGGAAACCTCATCCGTACATCGAAACATATCGGGGCATCTCTGCTCTTCCAGCTGTGGTAGTGTGGCTATTAAACGGCACTGCCCGTTTGGCATCAGCTCATTGCTGTATTCACCACACTGGATTAGAGCGGTGCTAACACGATGTGTGTTAGTCTTAGATGTGTCTATTGTAGCGGAGACTGCATTTTGAGGCTCTTCAACATCATCTTTAGAATTAACATCCAGTGCCCAGGCAGACATGAATAACAGACTGTACAGCAGAGATAACTTCATTCTGCTGTGAATTAAAATACTCCATATAGAGGAACTAGAGGGCTATAGTGAGTAAAAATCCAGTATAATCCGGAATATTTGTTTTGTGAAACCTGTTTGGGTCCTCCTGATTAAACTAATTTCCTCATGGTTTAATACTGTCTGCAGACTTCTTCAGGACAAAGTTATTGAGATGGAGAAAGCTGATTGGTCAGACAATGGCCAGAAATCCTCAAAAGACTGTAAAGCAGCATTCTGCGTAAATAAATAATATAATTAAAGAATTGTATCTAAGCCTAAAAATGTTCTATATATCATTTAAAAAAGTGTATTTTAACATCTATAAACAGTTGATTTTATAAAACATTTTAATACACATTTTGTGAAGTGAAGGATGAAAATAGTGGTAAAGCAAATTGCTAAAACATTATGTAGAAATGCAAATATAATTATATATCTTAGAAATTTGGAAAATGGTTTTAACCTGTAAAGAAATGTGGCTTTATATTCTTTTGTGTAATGCAGCACAAAAGACGATCCTCAAATGCTGCATATTTATTGAGTCATGCTGACCGATGGGTCAAGCATTTCTGCTTTAGCAATTATAACACAGAGAGTGGGTGAAATATAATAAATTCACATAAGACATTAGGATGAAACGTGGTTCAATTAAAAGCCATATGGTGAAACAGCTGCATAATACACTGACACCGAAAAAAGATCTAAAAAATGCAAATTTATGAGATAAGCAAAAGTTACCTTTTACCAGACAGGCATATCCCTCATTATTAGAAATGTGACACGAAATCTGCCTCTCATTCTCTCTCTCTAGTATGTTGTTCTATGAGCCCGTGTTACTACGGATAGACAAACATCGTATCCTGTAAATCTTTTCTAATAGGATTTCTGTTCCTAACACTGCGTGATGCCTGTGAAATACGCACACCCTGTTAAATATATGCCGGGTCTATAAAATACACATCCACAGGGTTCTCCCATTATCACACATAAAAATTACATTTCATATCGTGGTTAATTTTATTATAGATATATAAACTATTTCTACATAAAAATATTTTCATGTTTATCATTCATTTTCGATTTTTTATGGAAAAAGTACATTCTTGCTTGGTTCTCATACAAGCTCATTTTCCATTTAGCTCAAGTATACCCCTCTAGAGCTTTCTAAAGGGCTCTCTGAGACAAAGCAACCAGTAACATAAAAGCTAGCAAGGTCAGGGCTCCGATATAATGATGTGGCCCTAATGGAAAATTCCCTTCTGAAATGTTTTGCTCTAAGTAATAGTTACCAATGTAAAAACACTTTCTGAATGAATAGAATCACTCAGCTGAGTGACTGACCACATGTTTATGTGTAGCTGAAATAATGCCAGTAAATGACATTTGATTCCAGGATTTAGTTTGACATTTTATTATTATTATTATTCGTTATTTTGTATAACAAATCATTTCTGGTTTAAAGTTGACTGATGTTGCAACTTGGCCAGATTATCATTAAATGCATCCAAACCAATATTTTATATTTTTTTATTTACCGTCTGAACTTTTAGCACCCAAATGCTTTCCCAGATGGCTTCCCTTTTTAAATCCCCCACCTTCCAATTCATTTTCAAAAAAGATTAGCACCTGTGTGTCCAAACACAAGGAAAACACATGCACTATAATTGATTCGATGTGAATTGTCACCATTAATGACGGAAGTCCTGTAAACCGACACGTGTGCCCTTCAACACAATGGCCATCAAAATGATGATTCGACAAATGACAAGTCCATGTAGATCCTGCGCTAATCTTGCATTTATTCACAAGGGGCCATTGCGACGTCACCTGTCAATCTTCCATTGATTACTCATCTGCAGGGCAGATGATGCATTGGAGTTTCCTACTTTGCACCACCCCTTAAAAAGTGACATGACATATCCTAGTGTTTGGTGGCCTTGAGGAATTGACGCACAGGTAGCTTATAAAAGACAAGTAGTGAAGAGTTTCAGACAGCATAGACGAGCAAACGCTTATAAACACCCAGAGAGAAGAAACTGAAGCAGGACGTTCATAAGACTGATTTCTCTCTGTGCCACAGGTAGGTAAGTTATGATCTTAACTTGACAAACGTCAACTTTGCCTTTTCAACTTCAGCTTGACATTTGTGTTTGTTTGTTGTTTTGATAAACAATGTGTTTCTGATTGTTTGTCTCAACAAACAGTATATTTTTATTATGTCAATGTGCATTTCTTTACTTAGCTTTTTTATTAATATTTATGGATTATGGATTTTATATCTTAGAAATGATGCAAAAGCTAACTTTGTCATGTTCAAATGTATGTAATGTGAATGAGCATGCATAAGGGTGTTATGTTATAAATACTTGCATTAATTATACTGTGTTGCTGTGAGGTTGTTCAGATATGGTCAAGGGATTGAGGAGGATGCTGTGTCCACCTTGGCTCTTGGCTTTGGCTGTGCTGTGTGCGGGTGGATCTGACGTTAGAGCTCAGTGCTGGGAAAGCACTCATTGCCGGGACCTCAGCACTGAGGAAAGCATCTTGGTGAGTTGCAATGTGAATACTTACGAAAATGATCAGAATTACTTTTGCCCATATTTGGCATTTAATTATCAGCGAAGCCTATAGCACATACGGTAGGGTTCAGTTTAAGTCATGCGACACAAATTGATTCTTGGGGATAAAAGGCATTATTCGTCCAAAAACCAAAATTCTGTCATTATTTATGCATCCTCATGTATTCAAAACCAGTTTATGGTTTTTTTGAGGATACTTTTGAGGATATTTGAGAAATGTCTCAAATGAAATGGAAGTCAATTGGGGCCAGTGTTGTTCGGCAACCAACGTTCTTCAAAATATCTTCTTTTGTGTTCTGCAGCAGAAAGAAAGTCATACAGAATGACATGCTGAGGATTGAATGATGAGAGATTTTTTATTTTTGGGTGAGCTATGCGTTTAAGGTTGTTCCAGTCCCTAACACTAAGCATTAATCTTTCATAATAACTTAATGTGCTTCGCAAAAAATCTTCAAGCGGCTTTATTATCTAATTAATGAACAAATGCTACTTGCCTTGAATGGAAGGATCTGAGTCATATCGGGGGATATCCAGAATATTTATTTTTACTTGGACTAGTAAACAACCTCCCAGAATTACTGAACCCTGATAACCATCTAACAATGCTTTATCCCTGCTGAATAGAAAAAATAGAACCCTGCCCAAAATAATATGGAAAATGTCATGGATTTAATGATGTGAATTGTATTGGCTTTAATGGAAACTATAGGTCTACTACTTTGAGATGGATTTTATTGGTGGGATGTTATCTAACATATGGGAACCATTAAATCTTATCGGAATAATACCCAAAACACACTACAAAAAGGAATTTCTAGTGGTTTTAAGGGGAACCATTACAATTTATGTGATGGTTTCTATTTTTTCAGCAGGTGCCATTGTGCTAAAATGTTGAGTATAATGTTGCTAAGATTTTGGAATACTTAAAATTATTTGCTTTTAAATCTCATTCTTTTAAATGTAAAACTTTAACTTAACTTAAAAATGTAAAACAATATTTTAATGCTCTATCTAAGGAATGCATCCAGCTCTGCAGGTCTGATCTCACAGATGAAAGTCCTATATATCCAGGAGAAAGCCATTTGCAGCCTCCTTCTGAGTCAGAGCAAAACGAGATCCTTGCACCGCTATCCTCCTTTACATTCAACCCCACCCTGGAACAAAGGGCCCCTGAGTCCAGCCCCAGGCACGAGCATAAGCGTTCTTACTCCATGGAGCATTTCCGTTGGGGCAAGCCAGTGGGACGCAAGCGCCGGCCCATTAAGGTCTACACCAACGGCGTGGAGGAGGAATCTACAGAGACCCTCCCAGCTGAGATGAGGCGTGAGCTGGCCACCAACGAGATCGACTACCCCCTGGAAGAGAACATCTCTAACCAGCAGGAGAAAAAAGATGGATCCTACAAAATGAACCATTTCCGCTGGAGCAGCCCGCCCGCCAGCAAGCGTTACGGAGGATTTATGAAATCCTGGGATGAGCGCAGTCAGAAACCACTTCTCACGCTCTTCAAAAACGTCATCAATAAAGACCACCAGAAGAAGGACCAGTGAGGGGATGTGAAGGGATTTAGGGATTGTATGGAATGGTTTTAATATACCCAGATACATTTCTTCCTAGTAAACTTCTAGATCATAAAAGAAAAGGAGTTGAGAGTTTTAGAGTTTATTTGCATTGTAATCAACAATAAATTCTGAATTCTGTACATAGAAATGCTGTGGTGATTAAATACCGGTTAGGCTAAGGAATAATGATTTTTATCTTATTTATTGAAATCTACTATACTGTAAATGTTGAAAATGTGATACATAAAATGATTCTGTTTCAAGCAGAAAAGAACAAATTGATTCATTCACACACTCAATTTGCATTCTACATAAACAAACAAACTCTGAACACAGGCCAGACTTTCATTTCATAAAATTAGTCTTTAATTGACTTAATCTTGTCACACCACATATGTACACCACTTAAGAATAAGTTATTTTAAGCAAACATTTACAGAACACAGTTCTGAAGTTATATCAGTTTGCAATCACAGTACCCAAACACATAACTGTTACTCGATTGACATGAATTAAAATCCACAGTGATGCAATGCTCTCAACAGTGATCGAGAATGAAATGACTATTTTATTTCATTACTACAAATGTAATGAAAAATGGTAAAAGCACAGACAAAATACCCAGTGCATGCAGCAACTGACACAGTTTCTAAGAGGAAAAACTCAACTTTTGGATTTGATTTCATACATGCAGAACAACTTCAACAACCTCACAAGTAAGCAACTTGAATATTCCATACTCACATAAACTGAAAAAACGAATGTTTCTTTTTTGCTTTGAGACCAATAAATCAATTTACTGCAAGAGGAAAGCATGAGAAATGATCAAATACAAAATAAAACATAACGACACAAAACGATTAAAACATAACTTAACACAGTCTTTATACACATGCCAAGATTACATTTAACACAACATGTATTGCTTTTTTTAGCATATGTCACATTTACACAGTGAGCTTTAAAGTGCTGCGATATATTAAAAGTGCGCCCATTTAATCTAAATAATAACCAGGATGTAAAAGCAGCCTCTTACTTCTTCCCAACATCGGCTCTTTCGCCATCCAACCTCCTCTCATTCTCCCCCTATATGCAGTATATATATATATATATATATATATATATATATATTGTTTTGCTTAAAATCATCAGTAGTACTTCAAAAGAAACAAATATAACAAAAATAATATCTCAATGGCCTCCGACACTGATTGTAGGAAAATACTGCATAAAACATGTCAGATTATAGGACATCAGTTCATATATTAACCAAATAAAACTTAACATTCACTTAAATTCAGTCAGATTTCGATGCACACATATTTTAGGGAAATGTAGTAAAAGGTAATAATGTGCTTTGCTGTGACTGTCGGACAAAGTTTTTGTGAAAACACCACAGAATTAACTTTCTTGGTCAAGCATCAATTCAGAATGCTTGTTTCCCACAGTGTTTACGTTCATCCCTCAAAATGTTTCCTTTCTTAAGTCATTTATTATTGCTTTAAATACAAATGTTATTGCAGCATGTAAATGCATTCAAAACATGCAAACAAATGTAAATAAAGTGGCCTTACACGTCATTCAAATAATGGACATCTGAAATAACCATTTCTTAAGACAAGGACCTTAACATAAAATAATTTTTTTAAGGCAGCTTTACTTAATTTTTACAAGAATCCACCAATCACTGGCTCTGAACGAGACAACACACTTATAGTACACAGTAACCTGGCGGACATATGAATAAGAAAACCTCATTCAGCTATGTACGCTTTCAGACAATGGCTTGATAGTATACAGATACATTCAATCCTTTAGCATTAGAATAAGTGTTTGTCATGTTTAGTTTTAGCTCTCTAGTGCATATTGATTCAACAAAGAGTATATTTTCTAGTTTTTTAACACCACCTGACTACAGTCAGAGATTAATATAGAGGACGTGTTTCCGAAGTTTACATCTGGTTGAGCACCTGGACATTATGAAGGATTGGTATTAGCGAGATGTGAGTGGTTCAGGGCTTTGTCAGTACACACACAGGTCTGGAAACTTCATTTCATAGACGGGTATGGAGCGTGTCCGGCCGTGTCCGTTCCCAACAGAGCCAGATGGACTCGGAGGAGGCCTTTCCACCACAAAGAGAAAGAAGACGATTTAACTGATTTGTGTTTCAATCAATAAAAGACATAATACAACCCGTTTTTATACTACACAAACGTTTGAGCCAAATTTAAAATGTTAAACAAATATCTTCATGATTAAATTACATATGTAAGATTTAAAAAAATTAAAATCAATGAAGTATGTCTGGAACAGTATTTGTGTATATGGAACAACATTTTGCAAAGATGTCTATAGTACTATGCTACAACATGCATATTAAATATGTTCTTTTATTATATACAATCGTTAGTATGCATATATACATAATACATAGATTAAAGATTTTAATATAGTAACATAAACTATTACATATAATAGCAATTAAACGTGAGAAATAATAACAAAGTATATTTACAAAGGGGAGCAAACAGTGGGCTACCACACTTACTGTTAGCATTGTCAAAAGAGGTTTCTGTCTACTGTACTTTAAATGTATTTCATGCTTGAGTAATATGTTGATGACAGCTAGCATATAAAAAGTCTGTGTGATGTTATATACCTGATTGTAATTTCAAAGATTTGGTTGAGTTTGCTTTGCAGCAGGGAAGCCTAGAAAGAGATTTTGACATTGTTATTGTTTGGCAGCTTTTCTATAAATATTTATATGCAAATGTTTTAGAGTACAAACAGATAACACAAACTCCAAATATCCAAGATATAACAAAGATTAAAACTTTGTGATAAGTGTCAGTCGGCACAAAGACTTACTCTGGCACCACAGTGAGCTGCGATCTCCTCAAACGGAGCAGTTTGGAACCTCTCCACCACCTGCCTCCTGCGCTCTCTCTCCAGCTCCTCCACATTCACACTGTCTACTGAACACAAACATACACGTGTAAGAGTTTTATGGCATTTTCCAAACCGCATTTATGCCTTATTCCTTTGAAGGGGATGCCATTTGTAGGGGCATTCGAAAAACGAAAATGAACACCTGACTCAATTCGCGAAAGGCCTTTTCAGAAGTCCATTAGCGAAGGGTTCATGCCATGGTCACTTCGAAAAAGTGAGTTCCGTTTGTGATCACGTGATCATGGATTAAGAGATCTCGCAACGCATTTTGAAGCAAATACGGTGCGGGATCTGATTTGACCTAAATCAGGGTTCCTACATATTTTCCATTTCGAAATTCCATACTTTTCCAGACTCAAACATACAGACTTCCCTGAACATTTTTCAGACAATATTTCACATCTGAAAAAAGTTGTGGTTTTAAAAATGTAACTGTTCACATGCAAATAATAAGTGGACTGTTATAGCAATACCTCATACAAATGAATTAACACCAAACCAAGACATGTTCTTAGCACAACATTTTATTGAATTTAGTGCAATGTTTATAATTTGACAAATTAAATAACTGTAAACCTTAAACCTACAGCAACACAAGGATTGGTGAAATATTAATGTAAATGAAAAGAGAACTAAA
Organism: Barbatula barbatula; assembly: GCF_947034865.1. Taxonomy (NCBI): domain Eukaryota; kingdom Metazoa; phylum Chordata; class Actinopteri; order Cypriniformes; family Nemacheilidae; genus Barbatula; species Barbatula barbatula. The sequence goes on along the minus strand of NC_136765.1, from coordinate 14,016,745 downwards.
GTCCAATAACTTGGCTTCTTTCTAAATTTGACGACGTTCAATCCTGGCCGTACGCAGGATTTTAGAAATTCAAAAGGAAGAAAAGTCCAAAAACTGTGTTTGTCCCCAAAATAAAATATTTTCTTGAGCTACATACATGTGTCTTTTAGAACAATTGGAGTGCAAGTTAGATAACAATAGCTAAGCCACGTCTGTCTTTTTATGTTTATCAATGATGAGTAAACAGATGGTTAATTTATATTTTTATTCAAATATTACCAGATTGAAATACTATTTATCTTTCAAGAGCGTTTGGAATGACAAATGTAAGCGCTATTCCCTTTTGAGTAGCTACATACATAGACATCAAATTACAAAAGTTGCAGACGCATTTTGTCATTAAAAATAGTTAACATAATAAAGAAAGAGAAGTAAAGAACAAATATTCATTGATGTGTTTGAAATATTAGCAAATAATATTGTCTATAATAGGCTAACCACAACCTATAAACACACCAGAGTCTACGAACCCTATGCAAGTACCACCATTTAGTTTGTATTTGTTTTACACTATTTCTGTCGGTGATAAATATGATTTAAGATGGTTAAAATACAGTATAAGATCATTTAGTTTATTGGAAAGTTTAATATGTTAAAAATAGGTTTCCTTTATCATATATCTCCTTTATTAATACCATATGAAGTGAAAAAACATGTTGAAATAACACATAATTACACAATATTCAAAGTATTCCAATTTTGTTTATGTTCAAGAAACGAGCACTGGGTTCAGAGTGCACGTGTGGCGTTGTCTAGGTAACATTTGGCCATTCATTCCCTTTGTAAAGAGAGTTCCAAATGAATACACGAGAGACATGAGTTCACTTCAAGGGCTCTGCCCTTTGGGAGTAGGGCATAGGGATGCTCACTTCCGTTTGGAAAATGCCTCTTTAAAATAGTGGCTATTTATTGCGCAGGATTGTACCCTAAGTTTTTCATACAGGAGCTTTTAGTTTTTCATTTTACAGATTTATTGTAGTTCTGTGCCATAACTGTAAAAGGTAAATTACTTTAATAATGATTAATTTACAGATTGGTGAAACACTTACCAATGGCTTGTTTAAGGGTTTCAAATGTTATCTGCTCTGCTGTGGATCTCTGCAAAGATACCAATAACAGTCACAATAGAGCTGAAATAGATCTGAATGTACTGTAAGGCAAGCAGTTATATATACAGCCACGGAATAAATGAAGAGACCCTTTCAAAATTATGATTTTTTTTATTTGCTATTTATAGGTATGTGTGTGTTTAGATAAAATTATATATATTTTTTTCATTGAGGACTACTAGTAATATTCTCCTAAAAATAAAAAATTAAAATATTGTTTCTATTTACATGCAGAAAATAAAAACTGGAGAGACAGGTCAAAATAACAGAAAAGATGCTCTGTATTTTTCTGACCTCAAATACTGCAAAGAGAACAAGTTTATATTCACATTTAGGTAATTCAACATTATTATGTGTACACGTATTTAGGAAAATTTCAAAAATGTTCATGCTGTGAGTTTTCAAACTGCTGTTGGATGACTTTTTGTCACTCCTGAGGTTTAATTTTGGACTGCAATGGCCACAATACATTTTGAAATGCTGCTAAAATGAACATTTGGAATGGTCTCTCACTGTAATTTTTCCCACGGCTGTAAGTAGTTAGACACATAAACTTGTGAGTATGTGTACCTGCTCTTTTTCTGGACTCGGTCTAGACTCCATCTCCAACTGCAAAGAGATTGTGTCTCCAATGCTCTTCCTCTTAGACAACCTGTCTTCATCTGTGTTTAAAATCAAATAAAAAATTACAGTATGGAACACTTCAGAAAAGATGACTACTTCTGTTTTTATTAAATGTTACATGGTCAATAGCATAAAATAATAAAAAAATTAAATCCTTGCCGTATTAAAATATTAAACTGTAACATGTGTTATCTTAAACGGTTTAATGTAAAAATTGAAAACACCAGGGGTCAGATTGAGGACCAGACCTGTGATCTGAGGGATGTATGGGGAGGCCAGTCTCTCCGTGTTGTATCCAGAGCCGCCCAGCATCTCTGCTATCTTAGCCTGCACAAACAGCACCTCACCCTCCACCTTCTCCAGCTTCTCTGGAATGCTGAGTCAGTGAGAGACGGACAAAAAGCTAAATGTTTCATGAGTCTAGGACTTTTTATTAGAATTAGCTCCGTATAGCTCCGTAAAGACCAATGTTCCTTAAAGGAACAATGTGTAGAGTTTAGCGGCATCTAGTGGTGAGGTTGCGAATTGCAACAAACGGCTCACTCCACGGAGATTGACACAGGACAAACATAACATCACATTTTTGCTTCTTTGCCGAAGGAGATAACGTATTTGCGAAATACTCTATAGAGCAGCTTGTCCATTTGGCGAATTTCATGCAAGAGGACCTGCAGTGTACGTAGATAGAAATATCTCATTCTAAAGTAATAAAACATTACAATTCATTATGTAAGGTCTTTATACACCTCTGAACACAGTTATGTATATTATATTGCATTTCTGTCAGTTGATTGATACTCTTGAATATTACACAAAGCACCATTGAGGTTAAGGTTATGAACCGATGTTCCTTTAAAATAAGTATGTTAGTAGGTAAATAGGACGTGCTTTGTACACATATTGTAGCTTACTTTGAGGTTTCAGTGAGCACATCCTCTGGCAGCAGGAAAGAATGCTCTTTCTTTCTGGATTCAATCACCTGTGGAAAAAGACAACACATTTACTCACTCCATCGTACAAAATGAAATGAATTTTCATGATGGTCCTGACCTGGTTTATACTGGTTATTGTTAACCAGCACAATGTATGTGGTGAATCTGGCATTGATGAAATGAATTTCACACAACAAGGATTTACATTATCTGATTAAACATTCATTTCATTTTCAATTGTGGGTCTTTTTTCTATGTTTCCCCTGACTGTATTGTACAAATGCTACTAACTATTCTCTTCACAGTCATGTGATGTGACGGGTGTCTGTATAGCTGACCTCATGGACGTGCTGACAGAAGGTGGGGACAGTTGTCAGCTGGCTGATGAGGTTCAGGTATGCTGCTGACAGAGCGTGGATGGCACAACAGTTATACACAGGAAGTGCTTCATCACACAAGGCCAGATCCTGAGGAAGAGGAAACATCAATGGAAGCTTAGTCGTATTGTTGAGTCTAATAGAGGCTGACAGACACATTTATGATCTGTTCACATAGCACAGGGTAGAATATTTAGAAAGAAGCTATTATGTTATGTGAAAAACGACATGTTGTAGCCCATTGAGATGAGGTAAAAGCAAGAGGAGCTTTTAAAACTTTTCAAAATGTGTTGACAATGACTTTGGAGTTTCTGGTTGATTCAGCACTTTTTTTGTTTTACCCTAACTTCAGATATGAAACAGTTCACATGATTTTACTCTGGGTAGACGTTGTGTGACTGTATCAAATGATAGCAGATTTGTATAATTTGGAAATTCTAGATTAGGAAATTAAAGGTTTGCATTTCTCGCATGACTGTACTGTACATTAAATACAGTGGGGTACAAAAGTCAACGATTACTATCAACGTTTTTGCATTAAAACATTTTTTGCAATTAAATTTTTTTTAATTACAAATGATATTATCATCAATGTTCTTGTGATCTCAATAGAAGCAAGAAAACCTGACAGGCAGGAACTACAAAACAACCCTAAGCTGTATTAACGGCAACAAAAAAGCAGGACAAAAATATAATATTTTGTTTATCCCTTCATGTACATATCTAATCTGATCAGGTAAACGAGTGCAAGAAAGACCTGTAAGGCCAAAGCCAGTCGAATGAGATCCACCACCACCTCCTCATTGGCCAGCTCCACACACATCAAGCCCAGCAGCGTATACAGAGACTCAAAGTGCTGCTGGCTGCTGCTCTCCTCTTTGCAGGCCAGGTAAATGTGGCGGTAAAGCCTCTGGCTGTGCTTCTTCATGAACAGGTTATCCTGTCTGGAACATTTGTCCACCTTTAGCTTCAGTACGGATATATCTGATATAATCCTGTAAAAGAAATACAGAGAATAAAAACACACTATAACATGTTTTCTCAGGTAGCCTTTAGAGACACTTGCTTGGATAGTTTACCCCAAAATCACTTCATGATTATATAATATTATTTATAATGTAAATCAGACCACGTAACATTATAAACCAGTTATTTTTCTTTGGGCAGCTCCATAACAATTTCCCTTTTTCAACGTAGTTGAAGGAATAGTTCACCTTCAAAATGAAAAATCTGTCATTATTAACGCCCTCTTGTCATTTCAAACCACTATAAGATTCTTTCTTCGGCAGAACAAAAAAGAAGATATTCAGAAAAATGCTGGTATCAGAAAACCGCTGGTCCCCGTTGACTTGCATTGGTTTTGTGTCCATAAAATAGAAATCAAGAATAAGAGTCAAATGAGCAAAGTGTAAAAACAATTACGTACAAATATGAACCTTTAAGCAAAAAATAAAAGAGCATTAAAGTTTGTCAATAAACAAACCTGACAGGGGATAATTTGTGCCGGTTGTCATGGCGATCGATGATGCTGATGAGGATATCAAGAACGAGCAGACGGATCTCCGCATCCTCCATCAGAGTAAAGGAAAGAAGCGGATCCAAGAATGACGTTGGCAGAGCTGTCAAAATATTTGTAGACTGGAATCCTGCTGTTACCTGAAGGCGAAAGAAAAAAAGGGACTGACGTTCAAAGGCACACAGGACGTTTTACATTACATCAGCAAATGTTGACAGTATGAATCAGCAGGGTAGTAATTGGCAAACAGCATGCTCTCGTGGATCGACTCACCTGCAGCAGAGATTTTAGAAGCATAATCTGTATCATTCTGCTTCCTTCAATCCTACAAACAAAAACACACATTAAAAAGCAAACTACGAACGAAATCAATTTCACATTTCATCTAGGCTCAACAAAATGCAACAAAATGTTAAATCAAGTTGGTGATCTATCTCACCCTGTGTTGGGTGACCCCAGAGCAGGATACATGCCCGGCACAGGAATTTTACCAATGATGAACAGCATGACTTCAGAACGCTGGTAGGTGGGCAGCGTGTTGGCAAAAGAGCCTTTAGACAGAGAAATACAGTATGTGAGAAAATAAGAATAAGAAATAATAACGTTCAGTCTATGGATTGGATAAACAAGACCTATCTGCTTCATGTATAAATAAATAGAAACTACCATTTATGTAAGAAATCGTATGACTCTGTTAACATTCACTCAACATACAGCATTTACTTGCCAATAGTTTTAATGACGGCTTCTTGCAGTTGTCTTTCCTCGTGTATTTTAATAACCTTGGACCCCATGTTTCCAAAAGAGTCATAGGAACCAGTGAGCTCGTAATCAACGCTGAGCCTGAGCTGCTTCAGTAGTGTATTAAACACTTCCAGTACTGTAGGTCCTGTGGAGAAGAGAGGTACTCGTCAAATCCACATTTTAAAGAGCCATGCATGTTTGTACAGTAGTCATATAGCTAGAAATCCCCAGATTGGTGATGCATCTTAGGATATACACATACTGATTAAATCGATAGCTTAAAGGGAAAGTTCCCCCAAAAATGAAAATTCTGTCATCATTAACTCTTGTCATTTTAAACCTGTATGACTTTCTGAAGAAAAGACAAAAAGAAGATATTTTAAAGAATGTTGGTAACCGAACAGTGGAGATACCCCTGTTGTTCTTTCTTCTTTTGTGTTCTGCATAAACAAGAAATCGAAGGGGCAAGAGGAAGAGTAAATCAAGACAGACTTTTCATTTTGGGGGGAATTATATATCCCTTTAAATGCACCCCAAGGTGTTTGTGTCTGCCATACAGTATTTACTGCTAAATACAAAATCAAGAGAGACCACTCCAAAATTATTTTCAGTTTCTATGAATTTAGTCTTTAAACTTTTCATTTGTTTGTTTCATTCAGTGAACAACTTACAACATTTCTCCCAATTTCCAAATTAAAATTATGTTGTTTATTATTTGCATTTATTCGTAAAACAATTAAACTGGACAAATGGAGATGCACTATTTTCAGACCTTGCTAAGAAAACAGTTCACGTTCACTTTAAAACGTTTGTACACGTATTTAAAAACAGTAAAGAAAATGAAGGGATACAGTCTTTCATATTCCTGTTTCCTTACAAAAAAGACACATGAATGTGTGAGACATATCACCACATGTTCCACATGTGACCCCATCCTTGGGATTCACACAAAAATGTCCCAAAAACACACATTTCACATGTGATCACGTGTATTTCATGTGTCTTTTCTGTCAACCCTGAGATTTGCTTTTGTCGAAATTCACAGACACTGGTGTGGAATGAGAACAATACAAACAGAAATGCTGAATAAAGGCTCATTTGAAGTGGTCTCTTCATTTTTTCAAAGCTGAGCTACGGGTTTCGCAAAGTTACATCAAATGAATTGTCAAACATATAAAGAACCATGAATATGAACAATAAGAGAGCTATGGTTTTAGTGGTCCCTCTAGTGGTCTTAAGAAGTCTGATACCTATGGAGCCACTGGCCTCTATAACAGCCGCCTCGGTGATCACCTTCACTATCCCACCACGCACTCTGGCTGAGTTTTTACTGTTGGCATCCAAGTGGCCCAATAGCTGCTGAATCACCAAATGTGAATGCTGAGACTAGCCGAGAGAGAAACGGTACATAAAGTTAATTCCGCAGTAACACAGAAGGAAATGCACATCACTGTAACTGTGTACTCTGTACTGACAGAGAGCATGGTGTTCATTTACTGTACTTAAATATAAATAAATATTCAAGCAATAAGCATTTTGAGCACAACACACAAATGGTCTTGTATGCCAAATCAGAAAGTTACATTATAACATTCTCAACCACAGCTATTAGTAACTACCTGAATAGAATACATAATGATTTTGAAACAGCGCACTGCAAACTGATTTCCCTCCCACAGTGAATGATTATCAAGGTGCCTGGAAAAATACATACAAGGAAATTAATGATTAGCTTTAGCAAACAAAACTAGAGCAGAATACAGCGCACAAAAAGGTCACAAAACAAGGAGTGTAAAATAAAGAGAAATCCAGGTAAAATCGATAAAGATGCCTTTAGCTAGTATGTTCGGCAACACTTTCGGATAGGGACCAATTCTCACTATTAACTAGTTGCTTATTAGCATGCCTATTATTTGCATTTTGGCTGTTTATTAGTACGTATAAAGCGTTTATTAATATAAGAGTTTATTGAGGCAAAAGTCACAGTTAATGGTTTGTTAATAGCGAGAATTGGACAATAAATATAGTTTTTCATTAAAATATGAAGAGCAAATTCTCAAATAAATATGCAAACATTTCGGTCAATGAATAAAGATAGATACTACTATTTCAAACTGTTTCTTAGGCAAACAATCATACATCAATTGTCTTTTTCATCAATAACAGTTACTGCCAAAATAATTTTGTCTAAAGAAACAACAAAATAGATTTAAAATTAACTGAAAACATACACAAGTGTAAATAAATATATCTGTGGTGCCCTCTTGTGTTTGAGTACATGAAAACTCACATAAGCACGGGTTTCACCGCATTCTTTATATTGCCATATACAGCTCGCCCCAGTAACTCTCGAAAGCACCTCTCCGTCAGTTCCACCGGACTTTCCTTCTCGGTCTCTGGGGAGGGAGATCTATTGGCAGGAATCAAAAACAAAAATACGCATTAAAACACAGCTTAGTCAATAGACCATGTGTTGTTGGCAGTGCAGTTATTGTGGTTAATGATTTTCCTAAGGGCAAAGCTACTGTGAGATCAGGTTTTACGGTCCTAATTTTATCACACCGTTGAATTTGGGTTTTCATGTTATGTCTCTGCCCTCAAGGCACGTTGGACTTATAAGGGTTGTAGCCAGTACAGCAGTAAAATAAACAGGTCTGATACCTCAGCTCAGCCGCAGTCAGTGTTTGGTAATATCACAGCAGTTTCCGATTTGCATTCGATTAGCAGTTCATTAGTTTCATTACACACACCGGCTAACAGCTATTAGAAAGACCTCATTTTTTAACACCTCTCAGGAGGAACATTCACTCCATCCATTAAGGCAAAATGGGTCTGTTTTTCTTGATGTGTGATAATGTGTAGGCAGTGTGTGAGTGCGTGCGTGTTAGACCTTTCTATGCCTTCTTCCTGTTGTAGGTTGAATAAGAGAGATGGCACAATTTTGTCCATGTGCTGGGGATCCCAAATGTTTGCTTGGAGCTCATCATTAACAGTCTTTCTCACCACCCCTTGCAGGCCTCTTATACCTGCCATGCGAATCCTTACATACAACAAAACATTTTTTTTATTTCATATAAAAAACACAACTTCAGGAATATAAAAACATTTTTAAGTTTACAAGCATGCAATAAAAAGCACAATGACACACAATCTGGAAGAAGTTACAGTTGCAATGCAACTCACTTTGTGCGGATGTCTGGATCTTCGTAACTTGAGTGGCACATTTCACTAAAGCGTGAGACAAAGAAATCGTAGCTACGATGGTATGATGGTGTGTCCTCCTCGATGTTTGCAAACTTCACAAACTTAAATAAAAAATAAAAAACTGTTTGAATAAACATTATTAAGTCTAAGGATGCAAAAAATGAACATAAAATTGTTAAAAAAATATATATTCTATGTTTTATAATAACATTACCAATGAAAATCTATGTTTTAAAAATAATATTGAATCATTTACGAAACAGATGTTGTAGATTAGAATAATAAGCAGACTAACATTTCTGATTTTAATTCCAACCTGACCAAACACAAATCTGACCAATATGAGTCAACATTTTTTCAAGTACATTGAATGCATAAAATGAGGAGGACACTGCACAAACTAAAGACACAGTTTAAAACATCCTGTATGTACATCCTGTATTTACTATGTTAATCTGTACAATCTGGTTAAAATATACATAACAGTACTACAGATTAGTACCTTCCTGATTGGGATATCTCAAGATTTTAGATAAGGAGAAGTTATCCAGTTACTGTGGACAGTACAGAGCACAATACCAAAACAACACCTAAAAATTCGGTGAGATTCGGAGAAAACTCTGCATAACTTATCAATTCTGTAAACATGCACACATCCACGTTTATAGAAAATAGGCTCTAAACCCTGCCCCATCTGGCCTACATAAGAGAAAACTAATCTCGCTTTAATCTTTAAGCTCTTATATTTCAGAACCATCAGATGTGAGTGTTGGTGAACCCTGGAAGATGGGATCACACTGCATTCCCATAAGCACATACTGTATGCGAGGAAGAGCTGAGGTATCACATTAGGCAAAAATGTATCTTTGTTTTAAATGTTTGTGAATGTATAATGAAGTCAAACATGCTTGGGGGATAAATATTTCAGATGAGCGGAAAGGTTTTAGGTTATGAAGTGGATACAATTAGAAAGTAATTCAAAACACATTATATGCTAAATATACAGTCGCAGAAAAAAACATTTCAAAATGATTTGCCGTTTTTCTGAATTTTCTATTTTTAGGTACAATGATTCTGTGAACTACTAGCATTGTTTTTCCCAAATTTCAAATAAATATTTATTTGCAGAAAATCTAAACTGAAGAAACAGGTCAAAATCAAACAGAAAAGATGCTCCGTATTTCTTCAGACCTCAAATACTGCAAAGAAAACAAGTTCATATTCACTCTTAAGCACTGGACTGGAATGGCCACAATACATCTAGCCATGCTGATTAAATGAAAATTTGGAATGGACTCCATGGCTGTGATGGTAATAAACTATAGTATAATACATTATATAAATAAGAAGCTGAATATAATGCTATAACATATTCTAATCCTAGTAGTAAAAGTTTTGACAAGCAAATTAAAGAAAATGCCAGAAAATAAACAATCCAACCCAAACGAAATGGCTATATAATTCAACAAGGTTTATTAATTTCCTATCTTTACTTGTAGGTTACAATGATTAATTAAGTTTACATTTTGAAACATGTTGCTAAAAAAGTTTCTAAAGGTTGGATTGGATTTCACTGGGTTTTGGCAGGTTTAAATTGTGTTTAAAAGGTTCATCATAATAACATGTTTTACACTTCTTTAAAAAACGTTGAACTTGAATTTGAACTAAATAAACTGGGAGTCCAAGCATTTTAGAGGCCATGACACTGTGAGGATTTTATTGGCAAATAAGGATTTATTATAGAAGCTTGACAGAGGCGAGGCCAAATTTTGACAGCTCTTTTTTAGTAACATTTGCTTACATTTGCTTGATACAGTATTAAAAACACTTATTTATTAAGCAATCATTTTGCTAATTTTAAGTCCGTGAATATATCAATATAGTCCGTAATTGAATTTGACTATAGAAAGTAAAGTGTAGACACTTACCGAGTTAGTTCCCAGGATCTGTAAGTTGGGTTTGTCTGCCTCCAGTAGCTTGCGCACCATAGTGAGGAAGCTCTCCACAAAAAGATTTATACTCTGACAGTGACAGGCCATCAGAAGCTGGTCCAAGGCCTCCATGGCCATACAAACATACCTGTGAGACACACAAAAACATAAAACTTGCCCACTAATCCAAAAATACACACTACACCCCTAAATGCACTATAAATCAAATAATTTCTCAGAAACTCTATCATGTCTTATTAAACAATCAATGCCATATTAAGTTATCCTTGATGTTGTCCTCCTTGGTAAATGAAAATATTGTTTCTTCCTTTTTTTTACCCATATCTGTGCCGAGCCACATCTCTGGACAGTCTCTCTGACAGGTAGGCACCGATACGATCTAGTTTCTCGGGAGCAGACAAGGCATAAAAAGTAAGTTTCTCCATGTTTGCCTTCACCAGACCGTCCTTGAAAGAGAAAGCCAAGAAAAAAAAACAAAGATGAGCCATAAGCTTCCAAAAAAATAACTTTCCATATTAAAATCTTTCCTTTGCCCTGAGTGTAAAATAAGTTCAACGGAAACCAGATAAGACCGATTCAATCACTGTTCTAAGTTATACATTCTCCAGATCAAATAGATTCCAGATCGAAAACATGTGCAGTGCATCTGCTCTTAGCAACGTGGCTTTAAAATGAACACATGGGGCAGTGCATTGATCACTGATAACCACTAGAAATCTCAACACAGTATACTCTTTATACAACCTGACTCTGAGAATGAGCTCTAACCTCAGGGTCTTCTGGAAAGATGTTATCCACCAGCCTCTTATAACGGGGTCTCAGAGCCCCACAGCACCCGCAAACACCTTAAGCACAAAGGAAAGAGCAAATCAGAGCTGCAGTCACATGAAAGAATCTCGTAACGGGACAACAGAGCACCAACACACACACAAATAACCTGTTTGAAGGATAAGGAACATCTGGGTAGCATCATCGGAACTCATCTTTTTATCATGTCTAGGTTATAGGGCCCAATTGATCAAGGGCCTGTGTAATTAGACTTAATGTGAGGTTTATTTATTGCATCCACACATTAAACAAATTAGACTTGCATGCAGTAATCTAGTAAGTGAGGCCAGTCGATCTGGGGGAAAGGCATTAATCTGTATTTAGGAGACGTCTGGAGCTTGGTGTGCTGGTCAAATGGATTTGTAAATAATCTGTTGAAAGCATTTAGAATTGTTTTAGTTTGACGGTGGCAAATGGAAGTCCATAAAAGGTCGTATGAAGGTTTATCAAAGCACACATTGTATCAAATGGTAAAAATGTAAGACACTTGAGTTGTAAAAAAAAATATTTTTGTTGTGAAAATACTGCAAGATAACCTCAATTATGTATCTCCATTAATTGAGTCATACAATGATGGCAACATTTAGATTAAATTACAATTTTAGATTTTCATTACAAAAAAGGTATTTTGCTTCAAATTGTGACAAACTAGAAGTAACATCAGTAAGACTATATCAACAGTATGACAGAAAGTCAAGTCTCATTTCAGACTGTTAACTTTTACCAAAACTGTCTAAATGCTGAACGTCATGCTTAACCATTCACCCCTGTTACCCAAGTCATTGTTTTATTACATACTCAATAACATAGTATCAATAATAAATGTTTAAAAACAAATAATGATCATTTAAAAATAAGGTCAAATTAAATAAAAAAACATTTTAAGCATTAATATCCCAAATTGGGGAAACAGGGTTGAAATGGAACCACTCGTTCAAAGTTTCTTAAAAGAACCAGTTCTTTTCTACTTTTTCATAGTCTAAACATCATTTTTTCACTACGCAGAACCTTTAGTAAACAGAATGTTCAAGGTTCTTTATTTAGTTAGTTTGATTTTGAAGTTTAAGCATAACATGTCACTAAGTGTGTGTTAAAAAAATACTTATTTTAAGAGTCTGGAAAGTGTCACACACAAACACACTTAACCCATCCCCCTCTGGGCTCATGAGTCAGAAGCAACACCTTGACAGGACACCTGGGACGTACAGGGCTGCTATTATCATTACCATAGTGAACGAGCTTCGTCATTGTTAAGAATAAGCAAACAGTGCAGGTGAAGATATCAGACAGCAAAGATAAATCATCACAAGTTAAACTGGGTTTTCATTCTGGTCATTGCACAGCAAATAAAGGAAAAAGTATAGTCCGGCCGTCCGCCATCAGCCGAGTCCACTCGGTGACGTACTGTGCGTGTGTCGAACTCGTCTTTCGCTTATCCGCGATTGAGTATGCTCAAGAAGCTGTGCGGACGCGTTTGTGGGCGAGACGGAAACGGAAAGTAAAGTATACCCGGCCCTTAGGTATAATATGACCAAATAGAATTTAACAGAAATTCAAAACCCCATATTCAATTATTAATAAAGTCAAATTACACAATGTACTTTTTCATTATGAAACATCTACTTATTATTCATTATTATGTCAAAATACTGTGAGTTTAAACCCTGCTGTTGAAATATCTACAGTCACACTTTACCAAGATCGTGATCGCAACTATTTGTGATTGGACGGATGGAAGCGGAGCTGTGAGTCACACATCGGCCCACCTGTCAGTGTTTTGACATATCAGCGTGACACCCTCTATGCCTAAAGCACTTGAAGCAAGAGATTTCATTGAAAAAACACACTAACAGTTGACGCTGAATATTTCCACCCACACTGCAGTAAATTCTCGCTCGCCCTAGTTCTCACTCCCAGAGTGTTTCACAGGCAGGAAAAAATCACTAATGACTTTAATGTGTAATCACTATAAAACTGACAAGTAAACAAACAAATAATTATTGACTTTCGCTGTCCAGTGGTTCTGCATGTGTTTGTCTTTTTAGAAAAATAAATTGCTGCTCAGCAAAAAATACTTTTTTATTTAATAGGTTTTGATCTGTGACCTATGTTTTGTTTTTTGAAAATGAAGTAAAAAAAGATCAAAATCATTTAGCACAACAAATGTATCAATCCTTCAACAATGAATCAAAATATAAAGAACAAATGCATACATCTGAGTTCCTTTCAAGAGCTGCTGGGACAGGTTTTATCTGACCACACAATGTTAAAGTGCTTTATAAAGGGTTTTCTATCTCTCTGAGAGGGTGGTAAATATTACCTTCTCTCTTTCCTCTCGTTTTCACCCTAAATCATTTATTTTATGGCTTTATACCAACCTCTATTATTCACCTTTCAGGTTTTGTAGACTGACTGTCCCCAGCAGCCAAAACTCCTGCTTTCAACATTATTACTTTTGCTCAGGTTGTAAGTAAATCTTGCCAAAGCATTTAAGTTACTGTCAGATGCTGTATTTGCAGTTGAGTAATAAGATGTTAACAGATAAATGTAAAACTTTAGGCTCACGAGGCACAAACTCAATACAGTCAGTAATTCAAATCTGGACAGCACCATCTAAACTCCATAGTAAGTGCACACTTACTACCAAATGTGCCACTGTGGTTAATATGATATCAGCAAAAGTGAAGGGAATCCTAGCTTTAATATGGCTTTGTCAGTGCACTACATAGCATACAACTCCATGCATGTGAATAAATCAAACTTCAGTCTGTGTCAGTCACTGCATGGAAAAATCTATCTTTCCAGTGCACAAAGAGCAGACTCCGGGCATCGTCTCTCTCAATTTTTTTGACGCAGTCACTCTAAATATGGTTCCCTTGAATTATTAGAGCTTCTTGAAATGGCAGTTAAATTTAGAACAGCAACCATCAAAGATGCCATATCCCTTTAGAATGCCCAAAACAGGGCACAATATCAAAGCCGCTCAGTTTTTTACATAGGGTTCATAGCGAAAAACACATGGAGTTTACAATGGCAGATGCACACAAGGGGGAAATCATGCTACACCAAACAATTTTTTTAATAACTTTATTACTGGCACATGAGCTAGTATACATATAAAGCTACAAAAAGAGACCATTCCAAAATGTCATTTCAAACCAGCATTTCTAGATGTATTGTGGCCCTTTCAGTCCAGTGTCTGTTGAATGTCAACAAAATCAAAACTTATGACACAAAAATGTGAAAGACTGACAGCATGACAAGACACATGAAAACTGTGATAAAACTCTGAATTGTACTCTTCACGACTGTATACGACATGCACAAATATATATCAGAATCTTTGCTTCAATTGATGCTCACATTCTGAAATCATGGCTGTGACATCCTCAGATCTTTGCTGGAATAACATGGATCCAAAGTTTTTGCTCAAACTTGTGGGGTCTATGCAAACTCAGTTGCTGCAGTCATCAAAGCTAAATGTGCGACATACCAAACACCAGCAAATTCAACCAAAATGGATTACTTTCAATTTAACTTTCCTTGCAAATTGCAAATCAGAAGTATTTACACGTCTGGTCTCACACACTTGGGGGAGGTTTCCCGGACAGGGATTATCTTAAACCAGGCCTTTGATCGATTATGATATTTCAATTGTTTTAAAAACGTACTTTACAAAGAAACATTACTGGTGTGCATCTTGAGACAAAACAGTTGCGCTGATATATTTTAATATTCGATCAAGACACCGCTTACATTTAAGTTAGTCTTAGACTAGGTTTAAGGCCTGTCTGGGAAACCGCCCCTTGTAGTTCACTGTTTAGATGATACTAAGTAATATTAAAAGTGTAATCTTTTTTAGAAAAGGGGACACTTAATGTCTAGTTAGCATTTTTTTTTCATTCTAGCATGATACAAAGTATTTACTAAATGATATGTCACTGCTGATTACCTAACCTCTGTGAACTCTTGTAATGAAAAAGATGCATGACAGCAGCACAACAATCTAACAGTGTGCATAGACTTTGTCCTCAAAAAGCGTTTCTAGCTGTGGCATGTTTCAATGAGTGAAAAACTGTTAGAAATGCAATCGATTCCCTTTTTATAAGCTCTAGATCAATCACTTGTTCTTTGATGTATCCACGCTGTGAGGAATCAGTCACAGAGTGACCGCCTGCAGCTCGCTCAAAACATCCATTACCATGCGTGCTGTTAGCTCTCACACTGGGCAAAATCATATGAATAAAGCAGGAGAAGTACATGTTTATGTAAATACCCTTAGGAACAGTTACAGGAAATTACTGTATTTTCATTGCAGTAAAGATCTGTAGATCAATGTGTGTTTGAATACTTGGTGCAAATATACATGAGTAGCACAAGCCTAAATCAATGATGCACATAATACAATACGGCCGAAATAAACAGCAGATCTGAAATACCGCATGCAATCTGTTGCTTCAGAATCCTTGTGCTGTCAATGCCATAATCTCTTATGATGCACATCAATTCTGTATACCCTAATACAGGCTGGAAATTATTACCATAAATATGCACATAACACACACAAACGCATACACAAATGCTCTTACCGTACATTGATGGAAAACCTGATGAAATTGTCTATTCTTTGCCTGAAGCCTTTCTCTCTGTCACATAGCCAGAGAGACACACACACACTCACAGACACTCAATCACACACATGCACGCTCGCATACGGAGCATGTGACTAGGCTCAAATGACCTTGGATTTTCCAAACAGCACGGCACAGCTTTCTCTATCAGGAACAATGCTGGTTTAACACACAGGTTCACACACACAACAGACGCACGAATACACACTCACACTCGCGCAGCCCCTCCTCAGCAAAAATGAACACATGCACACACCTCCTGACCATTCAACAATGAGAGAGGGAGAGGGGAGGGAGATGAGGAGGGCGTTAGAGGGATGGAGAGTGAGAGGACACATGATAAGAGGGGGAGAGAATCAATTGGTGCAGCCATCCATCAGTCAGCTTGGAGACCGCCTCCCACTGGCAACTCACTCTAGATGTAGATACATGTATGGTATTTGATTGTTGCCTATTATCTATTCTGTAGCCAACAATTCAACTTAATTTGAAGCCATAAAATAAATATTTCAACAACTTTCTAAACAACAAACTATAATTTAGTTAAAGCTTGGAATATCACATTTGATTTACAAACACAAGAAAAATGTGTGAACATTTCATTCGCGTTTAGCTAACGGAAATGATAGCAAATGTCACAAAATTGGGAAGTGTATAATTATGGACAGGCAAACATTTATATTACTTCCCTGAAATTAAATATAATATGTTACGTAAAACGTCAGAGACAAATATCCCTTTAAGTTTTATAATTATCTAATAATTCTTCTATTTAATAATTTGAAGAAAAATTCAGATCAGGAGAGTTTTTTTGTGCGTGTTTCTGACGTCACGTAAGAAACCTTCCCTTGGATCCCTGGCATGTGATACGGCTCACTAATAATCTGGCTAAGTTTTCGTTTTATATACAAAACTGTGTGAACTTCACAAATTCATGAAAACACAAAGATGATATTTAGAGTATGTTAGAATTTTGCAGGTACTAAATGTTTCTAAAAATATTTCAAGGTAAAATCACAGTCCATTTGTTTATAAACTGAAATCCATGTTATGCATTTCTTTACAGAATGTTCATACTGTCTCTATACACTGTAAAAATGCTGCGTTGTTTTTATCCATGGTTGGTTAAAACACAGACAGGAAATGTTGATCTATAATGTATCCTACGCAAGGTTGTTTCAACCAAAAATGCTTGGTTGTCAGAAAGGGCGTTATGTAACGTTCAAATTTTACCCAACCATATTTTAAAAACAACCCAGTATTTCTTGTGTATGTATCCAGTACAGTATGCATGTTTAGTGTATGCATCAAGGACATCTCTTTTTGTATGTAGAGACTCAAAGTACAGATATTTTAGTTTACTCGTAATCTAATACATTTGCATAAAACTTGTGTGTTATGGTATAGGGGATCAGAACAGATAAACTGATTTTATATAACCTATAAAAATACTTACCACCTCCGACCTGATGATCCAAAAGAACACTACAGTCCATGAATAATCTTCTTGGTCTTGGAACATTTGGGAGACCTAAGAAATTAAGGAAACTTGGCAGAGGCATCTCCTATAAATAATCATCTGCGTTGTTCCAATAAGCACCCTTTGTTCCTTTAGGAAAGCGTGAGCCTTGGACTACAAGAAACTGACTTGTAAACTTTCATCCACTGTAGGCTTTTTTAGTCAGTGCTTACAACCCCCTCCCTATTTTTCTACTGGCCTGTAATTTCACCCTTTCTCTCTTTCCAACATTGTCAATCACTTGGTCAAGAAACAAATTTAGGAACTACAGCAGACAATTCGCCATTCAATTACTTCGTCAAAGTCTCGAAATATTTTAAACGGCGGTCTATTGCTTGTTCGATTGACGAATCTGTCATATTTGCTATAATGTGTTAGACTTCATGCGGGGCTGCGCAAACCGATCGGTCTATGAAATATAAGTACCGAGAGAGCGCTTCGAAACCACCCTTTACGAATCGCTCTCGCGGTACTTTAGATGCTATTCAATCGGCATACGCAGGGCTGCATAAAATCAGCCAGCAGTGTTGCTGTCGCCATAGAAACCCTCATCAGTTTGCAACGTATGGGGGTTGTTTTGTTAATACAAGTTACACATATTTATTAAAATAGTCAGTACAACATTAAGCATACTATACTTCATACGAATTATTCCAGAGACGTACGTCTGAAATCATTTATTAATATCACGACTATGTTGAATCAGTGGTTTCCAATCTTAAAACAGCAGAGACAGCTGATCAAACAGTCGTTGCTAAGGCAGCTAGCACGTTAGCACATTAAGTTTAGCTGTTATGTTCGTTTAACCGGCTGCAATTTCTGTTGTTATTGTCAGCGACTAAAGCATGTGGGAAATGTGCTCAGAGTTTATGGAAAATGTCCAAAATGAACTGTAACATGTTGTCCCTGGTTATGTGTTTTTAGCCATATAGCAGTTACTGTACCGAGCTGCTGCTGACTGTTGACAGACCGATACTACCGTAGCGCCGACATTCGTGATATTGTAGAGCTATATTTCGGTTCTTTCATTTAATCGAGGGGAGTAAGTGCAATATGGACACCAATGTTCAGAAAAGGCGAGAAAATAAGAAGTCGTTGCGGGTGAAGGTAATCAGTCTGGGCAATGCAGAGGTGGGGAAGGTAAGAGTAGACTGTAGACGAACATACAGAGATCACACTGAACAAACAAGACATTTGTTTGCATATTTTTATTCATATGCATTGATGTTATATACCAGTATGTAACAAATATACAGATACATATAACTGTCTTTTAGGGTCTTGACAGCTTTGATCAGATGTAAATGGTAGAACATTTGTTACACAGATTGTGATTGGTCAGTTTTTAAACCATAAATCCCAGCCAATATATCTTGTTTTGAATGTAAATATTCAATCTGCAGGTTTTTTAGGTTATCACACTACTTGCATATAGAGATACTAACGTACGTATTGTTTATGTTTAAGTAACCCTAATTCCATAATGCACAACCTTTGTATTATTTGTTTATTTTTTACAGAGTTGCATTATTAAGCGGTACTGCGAGAAGCGGTTTGTGCCCAAATATCTGGCCACTATTGGAATAGATTATGGAGTAACTAAGTAAGTGATGCGGGTTTGGAAAAGTCATTGATCCCTGTCCCTATTCAAGAAGGAAGCAAGAATTGTATTCCTTCATTTGAACTTCATAGGTTAAAATTTGTACTTTGGTTAAAAAAAATTCAATTAATTTTAATCAGTATTTGAGTTAGTTCATATATTTACTAGTTAACTGTCTGTGTGCCTAAATGTATCATTTATAATATATATGCTGTGTGGGGGCTGTTTATTTATTATGTATGATGAAATGTTATTATTGAGATTCACTGTAATGCAGCTTTTTCTTTCAACCCAAGGGTTCAGGTTCGGGACAGGGAGATAAAAGTAAACATTTTTGATATGGCTGGACATCCATTCTTCTATGAGGTATTGCTTTACTTATTTGTATGTGTCGGCACATGATATGCCGGTGTGTTTAAAATGGATACACTGTTTACACAGCAAACCACAATGTTGTTTATATTTAGTGATCATACAATGTCAATATTAGTGCTGTATGGAGAGACATCTGACCACAATGTGGTAGTATTGAGCTGCTGTCTATATTTTATCATGCCTGAAGAACCTTATTGTTGTTGCATGAACATTTGACCTGTTATCATTATAAATAGAACCAAACCCGGACTATTGACTTGTGCGGGACTTATGATGTTAGAGTGGATTGATGATGTGTGTTTTACAGGTTCGCAATGAGTTTTATAAGGACTCTCAGGGGGTAATTCTGGTCTATGATGTTGGGCTGAGAGAGAGTTTTGATGCTCTGGATAGCTGGCTCACAGAGATGAAGCAGGAGATGGGGTCACAAGCTAACATGGAGAACATAATCTTTGTTGTGTGTGCCAACAAGGTCCACTTAATATTAATTACCTTTTATTACCTATCTATAGTAATGTTGTTGAATTTTCACTGCACATCAAAATTGCACAGCAAAATATATACTGTACAGTGTTGTATGCAAACCTAAAGTATGTACTGTAATTGTCATAAAGTATTGTTCTTGCTCATAGGTTGACCTGACGAAAAGGCGGGTTGTAGATGAAAGTGAAGGAAGGCTTTGGGCCGAGAGCAGAGGATTTCATTACTTTGAAACTTCAGCCCAGAGTGGTGAAGGCATCAATGAGATGTTTCAGGTGTGTCTTCAGACGTTGCTAATATCTACACCTGCTCAAATGTAGAAATGATGACGTTGTAACAACATTTATGTTTATTATGTTCAATAAGACTACAACATTCTGTTTAAAAGAATGACCGGTGTTTATCCCCAAAGGCCTTTTTCTCCTCTATAACGGACATGTGTGAGAATGGAGGAAAAAGACCAACTCCGGAAGTCAATGTAGGTTTTACAAAAGAGCAGGCCGACACCATTCGAAGAATCCGCAATAGCAAAGACAGCTGGGACATGCTGGGCGTCAAACCAGGGGCAACAAGGTAAATAAACACCCTTTTATATATATATATATATATATATATATATATATATATATATATTAGACTACTGTGATCACTATACACCTTAGTTTGTGTTTTATATGTAATCTTATACCAAATGTCTTCACTAGTGCTGTTAAACTTTTGTACTTTAAACCCTTTGGCCCGGATGAATGAGTACATAGATGTTTACTGTACCATGGGCTGTGTTGCACAATAGTAAGCCCTGTGACAAACACACACATGTGTATTTTTCACATAGTATGTAAAAAATGTTAAAGCACGTAATTAAAAAATAATGTAGTGTTTTACTACATTGGTATACATTTATTTATGATTGGGTAATGCAACACTTAGCACTTTCTTTTATTTATGTTTGCAGTGTTTTGACCTGTGTTTAAACTAATTGTAAACTGTGTTTATTATGAAATTTTACTGGGTGCAAACTAGCAGTGAACCAGTATGTGGTTATGGCCACTTTATATATAGATACATAAAGAGAGAGAGAGCATATGCACAATGGTTGATGTTCCATGCCACCAGTTACATATAAATAAATGTGTTGATTTGTGTGTATAGTCCTATTAAATGTATATGTATCATCCTTGCTTTTTAAATCTTGAAATTCAAAGTGTTAACCTTAATCTAAAGTTATTTTCACAACAGGAAGAGTCTTCACCTCATGCCAAAGATTTAAAAATAGGAGACATCACCTTGTATGAACCGCTAGTGTAAAACCTGTTTGTGTTACAGTTGGACTAGGAAGTTGATTTGGCTATTTCCTTAAACCCCACGTAAGCCCTCCAAAGGTATAAGAGCCAATTGACGTTAATAAGTTTGTCTTCCATTCTGAAATCCCTTTAATCTTTTCCCCATCTCTCAGGAGTTCCTTGTTAATACACAATCCAGTGGCATACATTACCCACCAGCAACAGAGAATGTGATGTTTTGTATACATTGCATTTATAACTGCACTGCCAACATGTGCTTTACGCATTGTTGAATTGTTTAAAGAAAAAAACAAACATGCAACAAACATCACATTGGTAAAAGAGCAAATGATATTTTGATATGATGCTGTATTTACACTGCAGGGTTGTGTTAGCTTGGTTTAATCGTGTGGGTCAGATCATTAGAGATTCCCTCCAATCCAATTATTATTCCTAAAATCAGTCTTACCAGACTAATCGAGCTCTTTGTTACTTTCCCAGCACCTTGACGAACCAATCGTGAGCTTTTGTTATTCCTCCTGACCAATGAAGGCCCTCGTACTGTGTGCACAAGGACAAGCTTGTTAACATTATCTGATTCTTCACTTTGATCCGTCTTTATGCACTGCAGTCTTTTGCAATATCAGCCCTGTTTAATGTGTCCGTCTAAAAGGCTTGTTTTTGCTTTATCTTTGTAGGGAGGAAGTCAACAAGGCATACAGAAAGTTGGCTGTACTGTTGCATCCGGACAAGTGTGTGGCTCCAGGCAGCGAGGATGCGTTTAAAGCCGTTGTCAATGCTCGCACTTCCCTGCTCAAGAATATCAAGTAGGACATATGCCCATACACACGTGCATCTCTTCGCCTCCACTCTTAAAAACATTAACATGTGTGGGATATGACATAAAACGGAAGATTTTCTTTCATCCACTGTGTGCCACAAGAATGTTATTGTAATTAATTTTGTTTGTTTGTTTGCTCTGTTGTTTTTTATTTGTGCTGTATTTATTTATTTTGATTCATTAATGTACAGTTTAAAGCTTTTACTACAAAGAAAACTATTAAGAATATATACAGTTTAAATATATATACTGTATAAATGAATATGTAAGTGCAGATGATATTGTAAGTCAATTTATTATGTTTTTGACCACCTTTATTTTGGGGCAAACCAGTGCTCGAATTGAGGGAGCCTGGGGGATCCGGGACCCCCCCCCATAAGGCACAAGGGACTCCCTAAAAGAGCTAAAAAAAAATAGACTCTAATCGAATCTAACATATTTTACACATGATCTTATCCAGCCTCGATTTTCACTATGGGGAGGCGCCAGTTCTTTAAATGAGTTTACAGGGGGGCGCGACCATGTAAAGGTTGAGAACCACTGCATTAGTGCAATACAATATGGTCGTCTATTTTGTGACTTCAGATCACTCACTGGAGTGCTGATTTTCATCAGTCTGTTTAGAATATATGTTTAATATCCTGTATTATGCAGCTTCATTTGGTAATTGCACCCGTACAAGTTATTAAACTTGAGTACAATATTAAGGTTTTTGTGATAATGGATTTACATAGTACAGATTGTGGTCACTAGTGCCAAGTATGCTGTATTGCAGTATATGTGTTTGAGTATATACAGTTTACCGATCCTTGAAAAACTCTTGGTGTTTTGGAAACTATAAAAACATTGACGTTGACATAGTAAATTAGAATAGAAGAATAGAATAGAATGTGCTTTATTGCCAGGTATGTTCATACATACGGGGAATTTGTTTTCGTGACAGAAGTTCCACAGTGCAACAGAATGACAGCGACAGAACAAGAAACACAATAAATAATAAAAATACAAAAGATACAAATAAGTACGTTTTACTGTAAGTATGTTACGCATGAAAGTGAGTCTGTGTCGGTGATGGGATCTGATCCCAGGATACTGTAGGGCAAAGGGTCTTTGTTTACACTTTAAAAAAATTATTAAACTGTTACACTAGAAAGTGTCAGACAAAGGTGTGTAGATGTGCCAACATGCATGTCGTATATTAAAACTTCTTTCTAGGTAATCACTGTAATGCAAGTATTTCAAATATTGTATTTTTTTATGAAATTGTGGCGTTCATACCATGACATGAGTGTACATTTTGCAACGTTAGTGCAATGTTACCATTATTTATATTTTCATGTGAACATACACACGCTCTTTGTTTCTTTTATTTTGAAGCACATTTTTTATGGCTGTTTAAGATAATCCTGTGAGATCCTGCCTTGTTCACTATGTTGGACTGTGTGTCTTGTACCCAAGAGATGTTTGACAATTACCTCACCCAGAGTGTACAAAAGTAAGACTATTTTGATTCCTTCATGTTTCAATATCTCCCTCATAGGAATCAAACACGGATCACATTTTTCCTCCTTTTACTTTTATGTCACGACATGGATTTATCTGCGTATAAAGGTGTTTAAAGGCACGAGCAAGAAGCATGAACAAACATGTTTGTGATTATGCCGAACTCAAAGATCAGGCCTGTTTACAAGAATGTCAAGGCCACTGCTCAATGGGCAAAGTTAGTGGCTCTGTTTTGTGCACAGAAGCTGTTACTTTCGCCATTCATGTGGCACAATCTAATAAAGAATCAACACAAAATGTTTTTTGCATTTTATGGCTTCTAATAAAATAAATTCCATTACATTTTTTATAACGCTTTTTGAAGCATCATTACAAGAAAAATATTTCAGTGCAATGTTCTCCTCATGTCATAAAACTGAAAAAGACTGCAAATTTACCAGATACTTGTAATTTTAACAGAACTGTTATTTTACTGGTGCCCTATCTGCCGGAAAATTATTTACATTCATTGTTGTCCTGTTTTTTTAAATACGGTAAATATGTCAAATTACTGACAAATGACTGCAAATTTACAAAATAACCTGTTATTTTAAATTACAAATCTGTTATTTTAAAATATTTTACTGGTGCCCTATCTGCTTGGAAATTACATTTTACAGGATTTTTTTGTACTGTATATTTTTGAAATACTATTAAAAACTTTACCAGATAACATGTTATTTTAGATGACAAAACTGTCATTTTTAAGAGGGTTTTTTTTACAGCAAGAAGGCAAGAAAAAGGTGAAATGTCTTTTAAAATTAAAACACGTTTTAAAGCAATAGATTCAGTTTATTGTTTTATCTAACAGTATATGAAAATGAAACCTTCAGGTAACAACTTACCCTTAGTTAACCTACAGTTAGAAGCCTGATTGCTTCCGTGTGCAGAGAGAAACAGATGGCTCAGTCACTTTCTGACCTGACACATATTGCTCGTAACCAGATCAGTGAGAATCACTTTATCCAGCTTACTTCCCACATTCCCTGAATCAGCCTCCTAACGAAAACCTTGCACTGGGGCAGCTCGTGAGCAGATGTCAACCAATCACAACTCAGCGGCAAGAACCTTCACCAATCTCTCCCAAAGCACCTGATTTATTCTAACAACAGATGCGTCTTATAGATATTTCCTGGATATCAAACAAAAATTTTAAACACTTTTTAATTCACAATAAGCAGTTAACAGTAATTGCAATAAATGCACCACCAGAATACACATTTCCAAATGATTACCTCCAAATATAAACTCACCTGTCATGAATCCTGTTAGCTGCGGCCGTGAGCCTTAATGCATTACGTGCACTGATGCTGAGTAGATAATCCCTTATATTTCACCCATTAGAACCGGGTGCGTGTTTCTGTGCATGTGCATTAGATCTCTTACTCTTCTCATTGCCTCAGAATCATTCAATTGTACCTTTACATTTTCCTCATCTGAGATTGTGGATTCGACTAGAGTAGATAAGCTTCAGCAGATGGGGTCTTGCAATCTTTGCAAAGGGTCAAGGCAGATTTTCAGACCATCTGGCCAGCAATCACTTCATTACCTGCAGAAAGCACAGCTCAGCGTTTGGACAGTCAATGGCAGTGGAGACGTCTATCCAACTCAGACTTGACTTGATTTAAGTGTTTTAGGTGAGTCATTTTAGATTTATAATTTACATGGCATGGCGAGGAAGAAGGAAAACCTGTCAAGAAGACTCATTCAGCAACGAATTGCCAAGGATTACACCACTGAGAGACAAGAATGTTCCATGTTAAATATTTGTCGGGACTGCTGTTCATGGATGAAGGTAAGATATGTGCATCATTACGAGAACTGCAACGACACATCAATCGCAAGTTTTTTCTTCGTTTCTTTTTATTGCATGCAATTTATTCATGAAATAATAGTGTGCTTAAATCCGTTAAAGCAATAGTTTAGCTCCCAAAAAATACTGTCATCATTTTTTCTCTAATAGGAGTCTTTCTTCTGTGGAACACAAAAGAAGATGTTTTGAGAAATGTCTTTGTGGTTTTGTGTTCATATAATGGAAGTCAATGGAGGCCAGTGTTCAACATTCTTCAAAATATCTTCTTTTGTGTTCTGCAGAGAAAAGAACGTCTGTTTGTTTGTAATGACATGGGGGTGAATAAATGATGAAGGAATTGTGCTTTCTTTTTTCTAATATATAATTATTATTAATAATTTAGGAATCTTTAAGTTCACAGTTTAGCCATTTGTAAACTCTTGTTTACATTGTTTTGTTACTTAACTTGTGTTTGGCTGTTATGCATGTAACTACAAATCTATTACTGATGCTATTTAATCCTTGCTACTGACTAATACATCTGTTTCCTTTCTTTATGGTTGGGTTGAACTGCAGGATTGTGCAGCTGACAGAGGTCTTGCACAGAGATTTCGGATCTAAGGCCTGCATGCATTTAGATCAGACCATGGCTGTCAGTACTCCAGATGTGATTTCCCTGCCTCCTGAGTGCCCGGTCGGACATCTATCACCCATTCTAAAGCGCAAACTGATGTGGCAGAATGCAGTGCATCACATTATCGACCAGAGAGCAATGCAATGTGAGAGGCGAATAGCCAATACTCGCAAAATCATCGTTACAGATGCCTACATCGACGACATCAACAGGCAGATCCGTAACAAAGCTGCAAGGGGCAATGCCAGCATGCAGAAATGGCGCTCCTCTGCTGCCCGCATCCATCCATTGCGAGACCGCAACTCCACATGCACCCAAAAATCCACAGATTCTCTCAGTGACGCAGATTTCTTCGTAAGCTGGGGCTCCACGGTTCGTGGGGTCTACCTGCCCGCTCTCCACCACAAGTTCAAGTCGCAGGATCTAGAGCGCCTGTATCAGCAGCACTCCTCCAGTCAGCTCAGAAATTCCCTCATAGTCACAAATGTTATTGATATCCTCACCAAGCTCCATATTCTCTTCATCTACCTGGCTGTAGCTCCTGAGATGGTGGATTCTCAGCGAGGGTGGTTGGTTGGGCTCTTCATTGCACTTGGAGCAGTTATATGTGCCGTAGTCCTCACCTGTAAAGGTTTGACGTCTCTGGATTACCTGCGCTACTTTGGCTTAGTGAGCTGGCTGTCTCAGACTATGCAGGCGCTGGGTGGTTTGGTGTATGGGTTGGAGAAGGACCAGTCTTGGTATGTGCTCTTCACCCTGTTTGCCACCTACACGTTATTGCCGCTACCTCTACTGTGGTCCATCTGCACAGGGTTCATCACTGCTGCACTGCACCTGTTGGTGGATGCTTTTAGAAATTACAATGACCCGAGCATTGTGAGAAAGGTAAAGAAACACAACTTTTTTGCCATCAGCAACTGCACGAATGTTCAAACGATATTGTTAAAGGAATAGTTCACCCAAAGAATACATTTTAATGCTAAATGAATTGTCGATTTCATGCAAATGTCAACCTTGATCCTTGTATGACCCAAGTTTACCAAATGTTTTGACCATACTGTTAGGTCAAGTGTCAATATTTGGTGGTTTGAATACCCATGTCTCACTCAAAGCTTTTAAAGCATTTTTTCCTAGAGTCAGTTAAGTGAATTGTCACATCCATAACGGTCCATATTTCTCATAAATAGACACATCAAAATTTTAATATAGTACCTATTTTATATGCAATAAAGAGTCACCTCTTCTCCATTTGTAGGGTATTATTGCCTCTGGTTGGTATATTTTAATTCACAGAAATCCTACAAAGTATGTTGTCTCTCAAAATTGCATCCATTTTTGTCACGTCCATAACATTTTTCTCCCTTTAAAATAGAAAACTGATGATTCAATATACTGGTAATAATTACATTCTCTGAGAATGTATGTCAAGTTATGACTGAAGTCATGTGTTACATCCAGAAGTGTTACATCCATAACATTCATTATACACCATCCTAGTATAATTTGAAATAAGTCATGGCTCTTCCCAGCTTGGTTATGGCATGAGTGCATTTCATATTTTTAACTCTACCTTTAAAATGTCACTGTTCCAAGCAAAAATCACTGACATTTGTCATGGGTTTGGTTCTCAGTGGACCTAAAAAGTGATGAAATGTGCCTTGAATGTTATATCAGCAACTGTATTAAATGTTACCCATTGTTTTTTTCAGTTACTGGCAAAATGTCTTTTGTACATGGGTATGAACACTGCAGGCCTGTTCATTCATTACCTCTCGGATCGTGCCCAAAGACAGGCCTTCCTTGAGACACGGCGATGCATCGAGGGACGTGTCAGGATGGAGCGAGAGAACCAAAGACAGGTTCAGAGACAGCGGGCTTTTATTATTTGTTACATCACAGTTTAATGCCAATCCTGTCTGGAGAATTTTTGTTCACTGAATATATTTATAACTTAAAATATTTCCTGTACACTATCTAAAGAATTGAATCATTTTGCCGTAGGAACAATTGGTGATGTCGATACTTCCCCGATTTATAGCCATGGAGATGATTTCTGACATGACTGCCATAGATGATGAATTGCTCCCTCAACAGTTTCACAAGACCTACATCCACCAATACAAAGATGTCAGGTACACAATGAAATTTAGGTCACACAGAGGATGTTCTAAATATGAAATACACATCTGTTGTTGTTTTATTTGTGTTTCTCCATCGCAGTATCCTGTTTGCTGATATAAAAGGCTTCACTTCTCTCTCAATGACCATGTCGGCTCAGGAACTGGTGCGCACACTCAATGAGCTGTTTGGTCGCTTTGATCGCCTTGCAGAGGTGAGAGAGATTCACCTTTTGAGACTTGAGGCATTGGTTAGAGCTGTCAATCCATTAAAACGTGATCAAATCCTTTATCAAATTTTAGGAGAATCACTGCATGAGGATAAAGATTCTGGGAGATTGTTATTACTGTGTGTCTGGAGTGCCAGAGCCTCAAACGGCACATGCCCGCTGCTGCGTGGAGATGGGTCTGGCCATGATCAACACTGTACGGTGTGTGTGTCAACATAAGAATTATTGTTGCTCTAATTCTGTTTATATAGAATAAATATATATTTCGAAAGAAGACAATATAGATCATTTTGCAAGACATAAACAACACTCTTCTGTTCTGTTGGATTCAAAAACTGAAAAAAGAAGTGTTTATTTAAATCAAATAAACGTTTACACTTTCTCACTATTCCAGATATGTATGCAAAGAGTTAAAGACAGATGTTGATATGCGTATTGGGATCCACTCCGGCTCGGTTCTGTGTGGGGTTTTGGGTCTTCAGAAATGGCAGTTTGATGTGTGGTCTTTGGATGTAGATGTTGCCAACAAGCTAGAGGCTGGAGGCATTCCAGGGCAAGTACACGACATCATTAGCAATCACCACATTACGTATTCCACATTTAGATAAGAGCTATTTATTATGGAATAATAACACGAGCCGTGTTATATTAGGAGGATTCACATATCACGAGCAACCCTGGACTGTCTAGAGGGCGTTTATGAGACTGAAGAGGGCCAAGGCCATGAGCGAAACGATTTTTTACGCAAACATAAGATCGATACGTTTCTGATCTGCCATACACCACGAGAAGACAAGAAGCTACCCAAAGTTAGGATGACCAGCAAGGACGAGACGTCGTGGAGAGCTGAACTTCCCTTTGACAACATCATTGGCATGAACTGCGTGAGTGCTATGAACCATCATAAAATGCTTGAAAAACACATTGAACCAGAAAAATGACTGAAGACTTCACAAAATAACATAATCCTGAACTTTTTGAAAGACTTGAGATAATAATTTTAGATTATCAAGTAATGTAACCATTATCATAGGCTAAAATTCTAATGTTTTTTATATACTAAAACTAAAATGTACATTTAAAATTTAAGTGCATTTACATTAGAAGCCTATTGAGCAAGTAAACATTATTTTATTTTATTATAAGAGTTGCACCGATACCAAATTTCTCCCCTGATACCTGATCAGATTATTCAGAGTGATATCAATACCGAATCTAAAGATAAAAGTGTAACTTTCTGAATGTTATTAATTCATGTGACTATTTATAATGAACATCAAACTGGTGATGTTTCTTACCAGTGTCTATACACAGAGCACAAATTCATGTCATTTTCCTGTCTACAGTTTATTGACTGGATATATTGGCCTTGATCTTCGGCTGTTTTGAATTATCAACCAATATCAGAAAGTCTGAAAGAAAGCTTTTCTCAACCTATACGATTATTGACCGATATATCTGTGCATCATCTTTATCATCAAATAATGATATCATATGATGTCATCTTTCAGATCTTAGCTGCTTTCACCAATGGCTCCCTGGTGCAGCTGCCAGATCATATTACAGCTTACTGTGCCAACTCACGAGAGATCAACAAAAGAATCAAGCAGGCCATCGAGGTGCGCAGCAGTGAGCGAATGCGCAAAGAACACATCACACCGTTCACGCTGGTCTTCAAAGACGCACACGTCGAGGGCAAGGTGGGAATTTTGCGTTGGGTACTACTGGCTTAGAAGCACATAGGCACCTGTGATTTGGGTTTGACTGATAGTCGACTGCTTATACTACGTACGACTGTTTTTCAGTTTTCTCAGATGCGAGATGAGATGTTCAAGTCTAATTTAGCCTGCTCCTTCTTCCTGCTTCTCTTTATCATGGCTGTTCAGGCCCTGATTCCCTCACCACAGTGAGGCATTCTCATGGTCTTGTGTATACTTTACTTATATATCTGAAATGTGACAGGATTATATTTGGTTAAGAACTCATTGTGTGTGTGACCCACAGAATCTGCCCGATGCTAGTCCAGTTTTTAGTATTCTTCTTTGCCTACTTGCTCTTGCTTCTGGTCACACTTGCGGAGGAGTTTAAGTGCTCTCCGCTGTACCTGCAACATCTGTGCTGCTGGATTCACGAGACCAAGAGCATCCGTAACCTGCTGACCCTCACTGCTATTGCTCTTAACTTCGGTGTGGCCTCCTCTGATATTGTAAGTGCCGTTTTAAACATATAGCAAATGTTTTGCATTTATTTTTTACACAAGTTAAAATGGATCTATGGCTCATGTTGGTTATTTCATTGGACAGTTGTGGTGTGTAACACTTGAGGTGGGTGAAGAGGACCACAAAAGCTCTCAGGACCAAAGTACTCAATGGCCAGTGAACATCTGCACGCATCCAGAAGTACAGCTGACACTAAATGAAACATTGTAACTAATTTGTAAAATTAGTTTGACTTTTATTTTTTGTCAATCATCTATCTGTCTGCAGTTCTTTGTCTTGAGTGGTGTGGTTGCCATGGTGACGTGTGCAGTGTTTCTAAGGCTCAGCTGCCTGTTGAAGCTGGCTGTACTGATGTTAGTCATTGCTGTTTACACATACCTCATTGAAGTAGCCTTCCATGTGCTCTTTATCCGCCAAAACCAAAATGGCCAAATTCAAAGGTATCTTTATATTGTACTTGTTTTGTTAAATCACTTTTTGTTTTGCTTTGCCCTGTTCTCATGTTCATATTTGTGTTTTGCACAGATCTCAGTACCTCAGAAAAAAAGGAATCTCTGTGCTGCTAATGGCTATGTTTGTTGTGGTTGTCCTTTATAACAGTAGACAGGTATTGTTTGAAATATCATGTAATTATTTAATTATAATTATTTATGTATTTATTATGTAAATCATATATATATATTACCTAAATTCAACTTAGTATTTTTACTGCTATACACTTCCAGTCTAAAGTTTAGAAACACTTGACTGAAATGTTTTTAATGATCTTAAAAAATGTGTTCAAATGTTTGAAATTACTTTTGTAGACAAAAATATAATTGTGCATATTTGTGCACATAATTGTACATATCAAGTTCTTTCTTTTTTAAATGGAAGACAAAATAATAAAGAAAAGTGGAACCCTGAATGAAAAAATGACAAGGGTGGCAACTTTGAAGATACTAATCCACAACATTTCCTATTATTTTAAAAGTAGAAAAAAATTAAGAAAGTATAAGTGTTTCCAAACTTTTGACTTCTAGCGTTTATTATGTTATAATTTATTATAACAATTATTAAGTTTGTAAACATTTCAATTATGAATGGCAGTATTCATGTAATTTTATAGTAATTTATGCTTCTATTGTACTTCTGCTGAACTGCTGATTTAGCTATTTAGATATATTTTAATAAATATAAATTGAAATATATATTTCATTGGTGTTTAGAACATTGCTGTCCCTAATGCGTTAACAAAACAAAGTAAACATTGATGATGTCCAATCATCTTTGACATTATAAACAATTTGATACATTTTGTTTTCAAATGCTCAAATTTCAAATTCTTTTCACTAAGCTACAGTATTTAATAGCACTACTTAATAATATCTAGTGTTTACATACCACTTTCAATGTTCAAAGTGTATTTGTATATTTAGAAACTGACATTTACCCACAAACACAATGCACTTAAAATTTGATGTATTCAAATGTAATTTTAATGTTTCATATAATAAAATTTTCCTCGCTCACAGTTAGAAACTACAGCCAGGCTTGACTTCCTGTGGCGTCTGCAGGCCAGACAGGAAGTGGAGGACATGAAGGAACTGAGGGAACATAATGAGTGTCTGCTCTACAACATCCTCCCTGCCCATGTTGCTCGCCACTTTCTTGAGAGACACAGGAACAATGAGGTAGTAAAGAGCTTTGCCTATAGATGAAGAATGGGAAAAACATTTTTTTAAAGTCAGACTATGGTAGTTTCAACTTTGAAGCTTACAGTTTTTCTCAATTGTTTACACACATTTTCTGAAAGCATGCCTCATATTCTCAGAACTCTACACACAAATCAAAAAACACAAACACAATTGGCAAAACCCCTCAATTCTCCTGCAAAATGAAACTTCACATTCAAAACAATGTTCTTTCTTCTCAAAATGGTATTTTGTTTTCAAATGACAAACACAAACCATCATATGAAACAAACCATATACCAGTTGAACACTGGTGTGCTCTTTATAAAACACTATGATGAATGGAAAACACTTCTCCATTCATCATAATGACTTTGCTCTTTATATGGTTCAGTGTTACACATACTACAGACGGTACATAAGTGTGTTATAAAATATTTTATATATATATATATATATATATATATATATATACATATATATATATATATATATAAATAGATTTTATAGTCAGAACACACAAATACACGGTAACACATATATTTTATTTTTCCAACAAAAACTATGTACAGTGTACATCCCAACCAACGCAAAGTTGCACATACAGTGGTCTACATACAAAACAACAGAAGAATTGACTGTATACAGTTACAGTAAAAAAACTATGCTGCATCTTCTCTTGGGTTTGGGTCTGACCACAGCACCTCATCCACATCACAAGCAATGTTTTTCAGTCCAGCCTTGAAAAGCATCAGCTGCTATATCTCCACATGCATCTTCCACAGGTTGGAGAAGGGGTTTACACATTTGTGACAGGTGTTTGCCCATGTGATGAGTCAGTGTTCATATTTGAATGGCAGTTTGCTCCTTGTGAAAACAAGAGATTTTTCTGCCCGAAAATTGTGCCAAATGCAGAGAATTGTGTGTAGTGTTTTGAAAAAAGTGTGTTTTAGAACTGCAATGTGAGTGTAAAGCAGGAATTGTGCTTGTAGTTTAGCAGAATTGGTTCAGGGGGTTGGTGAATGAGTTACATGTTGTGGTCATTGTGTCTCAAGTACCAATATTTGTGTGTAAACAATCGAGAAAAACTGTAATAATGTAATACTTGAAAGAGAGAAAGTGAGTAATGTATCGTATATTTTTGGGTTATTGCAAAGTTTTGAACATTGTTGGTCTCAGACCTTTAAACCTCACCGTTTTGCATATAAAATAAACTTATCCAGCTATTTGTTTTCAAACTTAAAGGGTAACTCAGAAAAATTTGTAGTTTTGAAGAGATCCGGTAGCTTTCTGACCATACAGCAACGTAACTGACATTCAAAAAGCTCCTGGACCTCTTCAAAACTATCCTTATTTGTGTTCCGAAGATGAATGGATGGTTGTTGAATGACTTGAGGGCAAATAGTTTGTGTACTTTTAACCCAAATGCTCAAAATAATCAAACCGATTTAGTAATGTAAACGTAATTTTATAAAAAAGTTCTATTTATATATTTTAGGTTCCTGAAACAGATTTTACTTGTAAAAGTTTTTTGATTAACTTGAAGTTTTGACTTAAATTTGCTCCTTGTTCCATTTACTTAATTTGTAGACGTTAATTCAACGCAATTGGTCGAGAAGGATTTCCAGTTCCTAGCATGCTTTACGCCAGACTGCATTTGGAGAGTAAATTATAAAATATGATTATTTTATGTGTTTTTCCGTCAAATTAAAGACGTGTTCGTGTTTATTGTTCACTTATCTTTGATATTTTGAAGAGGTTGATATATTTTTTAGTTTTGTGGTTACCGTTGTTCAAAGAGTGGTGCATGTGCTTAGGCTAATGTGCTAATGCCAGTTCTGAGATCAGTCTCTTTTTGCACATTTTGGATTGCTCATGATGTTTGCTTTATGCATGTTAAGACTAAGAAATATGTCATAGAGTTTAGTTAAAATATAAATGCATCTATGTGTATTTTTGAAAGTGTAAGTTCTATATACTTACAGTTTTTCTCAATTGTTTACACACATTTTCTGAAAGCATGCCTCATATTCTCAGAACTCTACACACAAATCAAAAAACACAAACACAATTGGCAAAACCCCTCAATTCTCCTGCAAAATGAAACTTCACATTCAAAACAATGTTCTTTCTTCTCAAAATGGTATTTTGTTTTCAAATGACAAACACAAACCATCATATTAATAGACATTTATAAGAACCAGTTGAACACTGATGTGCTCTTTATAAAACACTATGATGAATGGAAAACACTTCTCCATTCATCATAATGACTTTGCTCTTTATATGGTTCAGTGTTACACTTACTAAAGACAGTACATATATAAGTGTTTTGTCAAATATTTGTTGTATATATATATATATATAAAATAGATTTTATAGTCAGAACACACAAATACACAATAACAAATATATTTTATTTTTCCAACAAAAACAATGTACAGTGTACATCCCAACCAACGCAAAGTTGCACATACAGTGGTGTACATACAAAACAAAAGAAGAATTTACTGTATAGAGTTACAGTAAAAAACTATGCTGCATCTTCTCTTGGGTTTGGGTCTCGCCACAGCACCTCATCCACATCACAAGCAATGTTTTTCAGTCCAGCCTTGAAAAGCATCAGCTGCTATATCTCCACATGTGTCTTCCATAGCTTGTAGAAGGGGTATAGGCGTTTGTGACAGGTGTTTACACATGTGATGAGTCAGTGTGCATATTTGAATGGCAGTGTGTTCCTTGTGAAAACAAGAAATTTTTCTGCCCGAAAATTGTGCCAAATGCAGATAATTGTGTGTAGTGTTTTGAAAAAAGTGTGTTTTACAACTGCAATGTGAGTGTAAAGCAGGAATTGTGCTTGTAGTTTAGCAGAATTGGTTCAGGGGGTTGGTGAATGAGTTACATGTTTTGGTCATTGTGTCTCAAGTGCCAATATTTGTGTGTAAACAATCGAGAAAAACTGTAATTTCAGGAGAAGGATGAATTAAATATTACTCACCGATATGCACTCAGAATTATTAAGAACTTTAATTTAACAGTAATCAAAATTTTCAGCAAAGTTTCACATCAAGGCTCATTCAAAGCTTCGTCTGTCATGTATCAATATAAAATCAATATGATCAATTACAGTTTTTCTCAATTGTTTACAAACATTTTCTGAAAGCATGCCTCATACTCTCGGAACTCTACACACAAATAAAAAAACACTGTACTACAAATATTTTACAACACACTTATACTACAAAATATATATATATAAATAGTTTTGATACACAAATACACGGTAACAAATATATATTTTTTTTCTACAAAAACAATGTACAGTGTACATCCCATCCAACATAAAGTTACAGTGTTCTACATACAAAACAACAGAAGAATTTACTATTACAGTACAAATCATCCACATCACAAGCAATGTTTTCCCAAGCCAAGCAGCGGAGGAAATATCGCCTAGCATGGCGAGTCCAGCCATGAAAAGCATCAACTTCTATATCTCCACATGCGTCTTCCATAACTTGGAGAAGGGTATACGCGTTTGTGACAGGTGTTTGCCCATGTGATGAGTCAGTGTGGATATTTGAATGGCAGTGTGTTCCTTGTGAAAAGATTTTTCTCTCCAAAAATGTTGCCAAATGCAGAGAATGTTTCGTGTTTTGAAAAAAGTGTATTATGGAACTGCAATGTGAGTGTAAAGCAGGAATTGTGCTTGTAGTTTAGCAGAATATTTTCAGGGGTTTGTGCACGAGTTACATGTTGTGGTCATTGTGTCTCAAGTACCAATATTTGTGTGTATATATTGAGAAAAACTGTAATATAAAGAATATTGTATTTTCTTTGTATATATTCTTTAAGGATCTATTCTCTGAATCGTTTGAGAGAGTCGGGGTGATGTTTGCTTCCATTCCAGACTTCACCGATTATTATGAGAAGAAAGAGATGATTCATCACGACGTTGAGTGTCTACGACTTCTTAATGAGATTGTTGGTGACTTTGATGAGGTACTTAGATTCAACAACCATCTCAAAACAGATTTTGTCAAACGCCTAGGCAGTATGGGCTATCAGTTTACACCTACTGCACCTAATGGAATGTGTTTCAAATGCACAAATGTCTAATTATTTTACATTGTAATTGAATAATTACACTATAATGTATTTTCATCCCCAACAAGCTGCTAGAAGAACCTTATTTCCAGGAGATAGAAAAGATCAAAACCATTGGCAGCTGCTACATGGCTGCATCTGGCTTGTCTCCTGAAAAGCAGGTACAGTTTGTCCTAGCCTAACATTTGATTTAAAATATAACTGTATTTACTATAGTTAAATAGATAAAATATTTAAAAAATAAAAAATTATGTTTAAATGATAAAATATCATTTTATTATAAATACATATTTTTTAATATTTCTTAGATGCATAATATACTATATTTGTGACCATACTGGTATCAGCCAATATATATAAATAAATATATATGAATGAACACATAAATTGATGTTTGTATGAACGCACATTTGTTTTATTTTTTATAGGAATGTGAAGATGAGTGGGCCCACCTAAGCACACTGGTGTTGTTCGCTTTGGCCATGCAAGAAACACTGAAAGAAATAAACAAACGTACCTTAAACAATTTCCAGTTACGCGTTGGTAAGATTGTGCTATAATTATATCACCTCCACTGTTAACATGTAAATAATCAACTGTTAATAAACGTATGTTCAATTCTATTATTTGCCTAATGCTTTTATTATTAATAAGCTTTGGCAATGCAATTGGTCCAAGTCCAAGACAGACAATATAGTCATACTTATTTAAAATCTGTGTGGTAATATTTATTTCATTTTGGCACATCTTTGACACAATCTATTTTTCATGATTTATGATAACACTTTACCATTACAACTTCTTTATCCTATAGGTATTTCTCATGGGCCTGTAGTCGCTGGAGTGATTGGAGCCACCAAGCCTCAGTATGATATCTGGGGAATGACTGTGAATCTCGCCAGCCGAATGGACAGCACAGGGCTCAAGGGCCGTATTCAAGTCCCAGAGGCCACAAGCCGTATACTGGTTGACCACGGCTTTGTGTTACAGCTTAGAGGAGATATCTTCGTCAAAGGTATCAGCGAACGGCGGGGTGGGGTCCGCACGTACTTCGTCAGCAGCAGAGAACAGAGTTCAAACTATGCTGAGAGAAGCACCAGCAGAGGGATCTCTCGCGGAAGGAACACTCTTGCCGCTATGGTATTTAACATAGTCCTGGCTCGTAAGAAAGAGGAGTTACGAGAGGCCAACGGAGGCTTTCATTTTATGGAGATGTCATGAATTTGGATAGAATGATCCAGAACTGGACAACATTCATTATTAAATATCTCTTTTAGAGACTCCTGTGTCTCTGTCATTTTTCATTGCCTTCACGATATTCAGTATATGTTTTTCTTTATGAATTTTCATTGATTCACAAAGGTTTCTTAAAATAGTCATCTTCAAGCTTTTATGAAAGGCCTGTCCTGAGCTGTCTCATTCGCTCTTTAGTTCCCATGTTATGAATCAGCATAAGCTAAAGTGAACGCATATTTGGCTACCACATGGGCTGTTGTTTGTTGAGCATCGAGACACGTATAAGTTATAACACGATTATGAGGTCACTGTGTAAGATACTATAAGGGGTACATTGTGGAAAGTGTTGGTTTAAATTAACCTGGAAAATGTCCATTTGACCCAGCTAAGGTTTGCAGCAACCAGTCGCCAAGACCTGTTTGGTTACAAGCATTGTTACAAATGTCTGTGTTCATCAGAAAAAAAAAATGTAAACAGACTTGGAACAACTTGAGGGTGAGTAAATGAAGACAGAATTTTCATTTTTGGGTGAACTGTCCCTTTAACTAAGCCAGTTTCATCTGTGTCCCAACTAAGGTTTACATAATAAAACGTCGAAAAAATGCTTTCATATAATATGGAAAGTTGGTGTCCGCATGCCATAATCATATCTGTAACGTTTTGGCAATATATAACTAAAGGAACACTTTTTATTTTTGATGATAAATTATTTTAACAATACAATAGACGTGTAAAACACGCCTTACATCACGTGTAGAATATATGTATAACAATAATAACTGCTTTAAATGAAGTAGGGGTGAATAGTAGTAAATATTTGGTGCCACTGCAACTCGCACGTCATTCTCCATTCAACTGCACTGCTGCGCGTCAAGAGAGCGCGTTTGATAAGAGCGCGGTCACGTGACGCGGCGCTCACGGCTCTAATGTCACAGCGCAGCTCTCAATCAAACTCATCTGGGCTCAGTCTGCAGAGGAACAGCGGGACAATATTTCGATAACAATGGACAAGATAAAGAACACACTTCAAGATCCAGGGGATGACCTTGTTTTCTTTGTTAACGGCAAAAAGGTATTTGATGATTGATGAAAGTGTGTAAATCGTTCAAACGCAAATGAAAATGTACATTTTTTACAGTTTGTTTAAAAAAAAGCTGTACAATACATTGCACATTTAACAACTTAACCAACTAAATTTGATGAACTGATTTTTTAACGATGAATTGTGCACAGATCATTGAGAGAAATGCCGATCCTGAAATGACGCTTCTGACATATCTCAGGAAAACCTGTATCCTTTTCATCTGATCTGTGTTGAACCGTCTCTGTGTGTTGGAACGGAAAGCTCCTTACAAAAGCCTATAAAGTTTTTTAATTTCCAATGTTAACACTTGTGAAAAAATCCGATCCCACAGACTGGTCACTCGCTTTTAAGTTATGCAGTTTGCACAACTGTTTGCCTCATGCTGGTGTATGAGTCACTGTTAAGCTTCACGAGATCTACTTGCTTGTTTAGTATAGTTGACTTGTCTGTAATTGCAACACTTGTTTTTCACGTCTGACACTAAAATGGAAATCTACTAGACTTTCTTTTAAAATTAGCCTATATTTCTGTGAGGATGTAGCTTTGATATCATTTTGAATCTAATTTTGTGAAAACTTGTGGAAAGACTTCATCAATCATTTACCCCATTTCATGTGATCTCAAGCATCAAAACATGATTGTCACCACAGATTGTAAAAATTAACCCGTACTTTTGTATTGCAGTTTTCTTTTCAATTGCTAACAAGCGTTTACCAATACTTAAAGTACTTTTCTATACCCTTAACACAGTTACACACCTCCCTCACAGTATAAGCCAAATAGTTAATTTTCTTGCCAAAAGCACATTTTGTTAAATAAATACAAACCTATGGGTATATATACTCAAAGATTGTGCACAATTAAAAAAGAATCGTAATTGTCGATTACACACCCAACTGAGAAATCGATAAAGAAAACATACGATGAAAAAGTTTGCTTGCATGCTGCCAAAACACTCTCTGTCCATGAAAACACAAACTTTCCAAAAGCTCAAAGAAGACAACACACTGAGGAAATCATCAGTAGAATGTACAAAAAAGTAAGTGCACTGCTGCATGAAAGGCTTTATTATTAGCACTATGTGGTTTCTGTCAGTGATAAAAATGCATGCCCTTTGGTTCGAAGATAGCAAAAATAAAACAAAATATTGGACAAAGAAATGACAGAAAAGTACAGATCCAATCTATATGCATTTGGATGCTCATGATCATAATGGAAAGACTTCAACATCTAGCTATGTCTAGACCGGACGCGACAGGCTGCACCGCATCCAGTGTGGACAAAATTAGAAATTATAATTCTATTGCGTTTCTAATGTATTTTGTCATGTCTCGCCACGCCTGTGTCAGATTGAGATTGGAATCAGCTATTTTTCAATCATCACTAATTAGAAAATTCGTATCAGGTCTTTTACTGTAAGCTGCTGGTGTTGCAGAAGAAGTTTTTTTACTATATTTAGGGTTTGGAACATTAGATCTTAATTTTTATCATGCTGTGTTTAAAAGTCCCTGTGACCCGGAAGTTGCAATCATTTTTACACATTTCCGGACACATTTCTGAGTAAAAAGTTATTTTAAAGGAGAAAAATTGTGGGTGTGGCTTGCGCTTTTCAAGTGTGTAAAAACAGCTGTTGCATTGATTTTTAAATGAAACTGGCAGCAGACGGACGGTTGAAGGGGAGGAGTTAACGGATGATAGTAATTTCAGGCTAGAAGTGCATTTTCAGAATTGAACTGAAGATTATGAGGGTACATGAATTTCTAAAATAAAATGACCCCCATTGATAAGCTATTTACTAAAAACTATTTGCTCAAACTGATCCAAATCTGTATACAGATTCTGTATTCTTTTGTGAATTATGAACACAAAAGAAGATGTTTTGGAGAATGCTTGTTACCAAACCGTTTTTGGTCACCATAGACTACCACGGTAGGAAAATCTAAAAGTGCCCCATAACTATTTATTTCCTACATTCTTCAAAATATCTTCTTTTGTGTTCAACAGAACAAAGAAATTTACAAAGCAACTTTTCCTACTGTGGTCTTCAATGGTGGCCAAGAACTTTTCTGTATACAGATTTGGAACAATTTGAGGATAAGTAATAGAAGACAGAATTTTCATCTTTGGGTGAACTGTTCCTTTAATAGTATTGTTGTCCAAGTAGCTTTCCTTAGTATTGCTTGCAGTGGGTCTGAACGGAACCAAACTGGGATGTGCTGAAGGAGGTTGTGGAGCCTGCACTGTCATGGTGTCCAAATACCATCCACATCGAAACCGGACTATGTATCTTTTTCATTAATTCATGACTTTGGCATTGCTGCCTATATCTGAATCTGAAGCAGGTTTGGCAATGAAGTTTAGTAGCTCAATTGATACAACCAAGATCTGAGATTATATTTACCTTGATAGCACCGTACTGTAAGTCACATTGGAGAAACTGCCAAATGCACACATGTGAATATCATGCAAAATAATGAAAAGATTTGTGAATATGATTATATTTACGTCCTTAATAGCATTCTTTAAGTCATCATGCGGTTAATGCCTGTCTGGCTCCTCTGTGCTCTCTGCATCACTGTGCGGTAACAACTGTGGAAGGTATCGGCAGTGTGGCCAGCAAACTCCATCCAGTACAGGTCTGAGAACCATCAAAGTTTTGAATCTTATTTTCTTATTATTCAAGAGAATGAGTGCAAGTCACACTATCATACTACAGAATAATTACTTATTTCGTTTATTGACAGTATTTTTCAACTATGTATAATTTAATTAAATAGTATTATCGCTTTTAAAAACAGGAGCGAATTGCTAAGGCTCATGGGTCACAGTGTGGATTCTGCACTCCAGGGATTGTAATGTCTATGTATGCTCTTCTGAGAAACAACCCTCAACCCACCATGCACGACATTCAGGAGGCTTTTCAAGGTGTAGTGATGGTTACCATCTTTGCATCAAATATCTGTGTTAACTTTAATGTGTTTTTCTTAAATATGGTTTTATTTTGGTTGTGCACAGGCAATTTATGTCGCTGTACAGGGTATAGACCTATTCTGGAAGGCTACAGGACGTTTACAAAGGTAAAAGAGCTTGTGTGATTTACTTGTTTCACACCACACACACACAATGCACATAAAATGCATTTATGGATAAATACAATACGTTTTTTCTTAAGTATTTCCTTAAAGGAATAGTTCACCCAAAAAATGGAATAAAAATGTATATGGTCAAGTCAATGGGGACATTGGGGTGAATTTTTCCTTTAAGTTTACTAACAGGCATAAATGATAACATGGTGCGTGACTGAGAAATTTTACAAAAAATAGTGGATCTCATTTCCATTCTCATAGGGATTAATGTACACAGAATGAAATGCCAAAGTGTTAAACTACTGATATGATCTTTCAGTCAGTCTAAAAGAAAGTGTCTGTATGAGTTTAACACCTACATAATTTTTAAAACCTACTATTGAATTCTGTGTTATAAAAGCTTTTATTAAAAAGATTGTATTGATGAATAGGTAACAAAAGTAAAAGACCAGTACAGATTAATGCAGTCTCTGTATTTACAGGATGGTGGATGCTGTGGAAAAGGAAAAACGAATGGATGCTGTATGGCAAATGGAGACACACAGGATCTTGTCAATGTAAGACAGACATATCACTGCCATTAATTCTCACATTGTATATGTACTGTTTTGGTCTTTCTAAGAGTAGCAGAACATTTTTCTCCCGAGGCCTTGCTATTGATAAACCTGTTGTGACTGCTTTGGAAATCAATGACATGGAATTCAATCTCACAACAAAGCAGTCACATGTATGAAGTGACACTCATGAGCTTTGAAATAGATGCTTCTAGATCACTGTTCCACAATCTCAAATTCCAAATCAGTACTTCTTAATGTTATCTGAGGATTGTTACAGCTTCTTTCTTTTTTTTTAAGGTAAATTCAACACTTACAGCTCAGAAATTGTATAACCCGTCAGAGTTTATGCCACTAGACCCAACACAAGAGATCATTTTTCCTCCTGAACTCATAGTATGTTTGAAAACCTTTATTCTGCATTCATTAGTGTTATAATACCACATATAATACACAAGATGTGGATGCGTGTCAGTTTTAAAGACATGTGTTTGTGCTCTGTAGAGTCTAAGTAAACAGCCACAGAGAGAGTTAAGGTTTATGGGGGAGCGAGTGCTCTGGATTCAACCCAGCTCCCTCAAAGAGCTCCTGGAACTAAAGGCAACCTATCCCAACGCTAAACTAGTGGTTGGGAACACCGA
This sequence comes from Barbatula barbatula, assembly GCF_947034865.1. Classification (NCBI taxonomy): domain Eukaryota; kingdom Metazoa; phylum Chordata; class Actinopteri; order Cypriniformes; family Nemacheilidae; genus Barbatula; species Barbatula barbatula. The sequence goes on along the minus strand of NC_136765.1, from coordinate 13,973,776 downwards.
AGTTGGTGAGGCCTATATTACATTGAGAACACTACAGATTTTATTCTGGCTCGATGATCAAATGAAAAATGTTGACGTTGATGATGATATCACCACGTAACTACTGACTTGTTTATCTCACAAGGTATTGAGATGAAGTTCAAAAACCTTCTTTATCCTGTGATTCTGGCACCTGCTTACATCCCAGTACTGAACAGCATCCAACATACCCAAGATGGTAAGGAAAACCCAGAACAAAATCTTTATATATTAACGACAGTGCACTCTTTCAAAGGTGAAACTTCTATGTGGATTGTCTAGGTGAAATAATTTGTATTGGATACATTTGATAAGAAATGTTTGAGTTGAGATCTTCCATAATAATCCATTTTGTTTGCAAACTTGGCGAATCTTATGAAATTCTAATGGAGACATTTAGCTCTCCATTAATCTCTAGGATAAGTAACAGATATTATAGAGATCTCATCTGTGACTTTTCTTTGTTATGGGAAAATGTTTTTGAGAAATGTACATAAATTTAACTTGTGACTAAATGTTTGAATCATCCAATATAGCCCTTCAATTGCTGGAGTCTGTCTGATATTGACACCATATAGGTCACATAGCATTTCACATTTAGACTTGTTTATAATGAAAATAAACGTAGTTTAAGCTTACTTTTCAGTAAAAGAACAGATTTCTGCATTTCACAGGTATTAAGGTTGGAGCATCAGTGACATTGACTCTGCTTGGAGACGTGTTGCGTGAAGCAGTAAAGAATCTGCCCACACACCAGACGGAGGTCTTCAAGGCCGTTCTGGAGCAGCTGCGCTGGTTCGCGGGACAGCAGATTCGAAATGTCGCAGTATGTGATCTATTTATAAAGATCTGCTGCTTTTTGTTGTTTGTCAACACTTACAGCTCAAAAATTGTATAACCCGTCAGTATACCTTTCTGTATATTTAAACATGTTTCGCTTTCAGGCTGTTGGGGGAAATATTATGACCGCAAGTCCCATTTCAGACCTCAACCCCGTGTTCATGGCTGCAGGCTGCAAACTAACTGTGATGTCCAAAGGTGCAGTATATTGTTTTTCTCTGTTCAAGGGTCAAAGTTTGATATTTTATCATCTGATAAGCAGGAATTCCAGGCAACAATGACACCAATGTAAACAGATTACATAGTGTATCAGCCTGGTAAAGTAGTGTCATTACCAAGTGTATAGATGGCTTTAACGGCAAAAACATAAACAAACGTTATGTGGTCCAAACTTAACTTCCAGAAGAGCTCCGCAAAGAATCGATAGCTGTTGAGTAGTTTTAATTTAATACAATTCATACACAATTAAATATTCATACAAATTAATACTAATATAAATTAGATGTATAAAATAAATTGTTATATAATAATCAAACACAGAGCAGAAGTTAACTTTGGTCCAGGTGTGTGCATCCGATGAAACCGTCTATTACTATTTCTTTCAATTTGTCTCAGGACTATGTTGTGCAGATAAGAAAAACACTTTACAAACAAAAAAATCATTTTTTTGACTTGTACTTTTTTGAAAGGGGGAGAACGGGTTCTTGAGATGGATGACAAATTCTTTCCCGCTTATAGAAAGACTGTTTTGAGGTCGGATGAGATTCTGTTGTCTATTGAGATTCCATACACAAGAAAGGTCTGTAGTGCCATTACATACACATTACATAAAATATTACACCACATGATATAAATGTAATATTCAATGTAAATTTGGAGTTATTCTTACTGTTTGTGTTTTAGGGACAGTATTTCTCAGCTTTCAAGCAATCCCCTCGCAAAGAGGACGACATCTCTATCGTCACATGTGGCATGAACGTTTGCTTCGAGGAGCGGTCCAACATTGTACAGAATATCCGAATAAGCTATGGAGGAATGGCTCCTGTTACTGTCCTTGCCACGGCCACATGCAACAGGTTGCTCAATAGGTATGACTTGTCTGTGTAGTTTTTTAACCAGTGTTGGAGAATATTATGATCATTTATGGGCTAATAATTGTGAGCAGTTCCGAAATGTACTAACCGTTTCATAAAATACAGTATATTTAAATTAATGGCAAGTTCGTTCTGTCAGGACTGGGACAAGTAGAGAACCCAAGTGCAGGCAGCTTGTCATGAATACAATAATTTATTAACATAAAATTACAAAGCAAAAACCGATGAGGGGGTAAAACAACGATTAATGGAATAAATCTTAGACTTAACAGAAACATAGACTAACTAACTGGACTAACTGAAACAACACTTGACATAACTTATACTGACTTGACTAGACTAGACTAGACTAGACTTTTTCACAGAACACGGGACATGAAGTTACAACAGACACGAGAACAATGTCCTTTTTTATATTTTTGGAGCTCTGGTGTGCCGACTTTTGTTACTACTTGGATTTACTCTCTTGGTCGAGCACCCATTTGAGATCAACGTGTGTGTTTTCGTCCTCTCTCAATAAGCACTTGATTCCCATTTATGGACATTGTATTATTTTATATATTGCATTATATTTTCCAGTTTATTGCCATAAATGTTTGTTTTGTAAGGCCACCAATGCACAATAACAATTATTTACACATTTTGAGCAATAATATATCAGAAAGTGATCCCAACGATATCATTAATGATGGTGTCATTATTGTCCTCCTTGTGGTGTGAATGCGGCTTTTAAATTCATGTCTCACGTTATTGTTAAAAATTGTATTGTCCTTGGTGTGTCTTGCTTATAGACAATGGAACGATGAGCTCCTACAGGACGCCTGCACCTCATTGGCTGAGGAGATGAGTCTGTCTCCCTCAGCTCCTGGTGGAATGGTGACATATAGACGCACACTGACCATCAGCCTCTTCTATAAGTTCTTCCTCACTGTCCAGCACAAACTGGCTCTGGACTTGCAGAAGGAGGTTTTTTGAATTACTTTTATTTTGAATTTTATATACGTTTTTGTCAATTACTACACATTCAAATGCATACGTATGTAATCCACACCTGTTTGACTCCGTAGGGTATTGTTGTTGAAGACATCAGACCTGATTATGCAAGTGTTACTGAGCTCTTCCAGATAGATTTACCATCCAGTGTTCAGCTATACCAGGTACACATGCATACAATTTAGCACTAGTTTTATGTTCTGTGCATTATGTCTGTACAATGTGTTTAGATTTAAACTTCATTTCTAGTCAGTTCCATCTGGTGAGAATGGTGACGATGTCGTGGGACACCCGATTATGCACCTCTCCGCTCTGAAGCAGGCCACAGGAGAAGCTGTCTATTGTGATGACATCCCTTGCTATGAAAATGAACTCCATTTGGCATTGGTCACCAGCACTAAAGCTCACGCACTTATAAAGTTAATGAAAAAGCACACACATCTATATATACACAGAGAACGTTTATGACACTGTACACATCATAAGTGAGAATGCACTGTTTTATGACTGGAATGTTATGATGTTATTTGTCAGATGTTAACTCTGTTTTTAATGTTGTTGGTAGATCCATCGACTCTTCAGATGCAATGGAGGTTCCTGGAGTGGTAGCATTTATTTCTGCAAAGGACGTCCCTGGAAGTAACATGACAGGACCTGTCATCTACGACGAGACAGTCTTTGCAGATGATAAGGTGTTTTTAGCCAAATGCCTTGCATTTTCTGGAATATATAGAAAATAAGAGACCTTAATCGGTTTTACACGTTTTTTTAGGGGAAAGGTTTTTGGCAGATGATCAGGCGTGTAGCTCCAGTTACGTAGCTCTGTTGATGACTCTTACCAAACAGAGTGCGTCATTTGTATGTTGTAGCAAATGAGCTTCTCCTCGTGACTGACTTTTTAAAGCCCCGTAAATGTATATC